>NC_045170.1:16417732-16538821 GCF_900700415.2 Clupea harengus
GTATGCTTTTGACACGGCCTTAGGCAGATCCTTTTTCTCACAATACAATGACAAAGGACTGTCTGTGTGCAAGATATCACGTTAGAGTTGTCTTCTTTCTCCCCTCATTTTCTTGTAGTTAAGCAACAGATGGTTCCTCATCCTCTTGTCTTGTTTATTAATTTCCCTGTATCCTAATTGACTTGCCGTCATCTCCAAATCCACTTTGACCAAAGTGCATTAACACAACCTCCTAATCCAAGCAGTGTTTGTCTGACTCTTCTAAGGGTGGGGGTCATTGTGAATTGTAGGGTTGTAATTAGGGAAGGGAAGGTAATGGTGGTCAGATGGAGGGGTGGGGGAAGGGGTTGTAAGGTGGGGGGGGGCACTCATCTTCCCACTAGGTGGAATCCACACCTGCCCCCATAAAGCTGCTCCATCTGTCTCAGAGGGAGGGGAATGGGGTATGGGGGTGGGGATTCCGAGGCCCGTGAGAGAGGGTGGCTGGAGAGGGCCCTTCCTGCTCGGCAGGGGCTTTTACTGGGCCACGCTGATTTACAAGGCAGCAGAGCCCCTCAGATAAGCCCCACTAACGCAGATAAAGAATCCACTTGGCCTGGGAGCACCAGGGCCACTGCAACACCTCAGTGGTGTGGAGCTAAAGACACACACACTCACACATGCATGCATGCAGGCTCGCGCGCTCATACACACACACACACACACACACACACACACACACACACACACCTCAGTGGGAGGATAGGCCAACACCCTAAACAATATGGAGCCACACACACACACACACACACACACACACACAGTTCAGGCAACATGGAACTTCTGGATACATATATACATACACTCACACACCTCAATGATGTATAGTGGCAAAATCATTACAAACTCGTGCACGCACGCACACACACTGCTCTCCAATGCCTCATTCATGTCTGGAATTCATAAAGCCTGGTGTCATTGATAAGAGCATGTCAGTGTTTGACAATGTAGACACCCAGCAGATAAGAATTTTCAATTTCGGTCTGATGCAGTCTAATACATCAGCGGAGGTGCTCCATAGTTTGGGGTCCCTGGTTGACTTTGTCAGGTTTTTTTTATCGACATATTTATACAGAGTTTCATTTTATGGTGGAAACAAGAGTTGCATATTGAGTTGTGGTCTGTCGTTGCTTGTGCAGTGCCAGGCATGTTTGATGTCTGTTTTATCAGTGCAAATCACTCATGAAAACACAACACGGGTCAAACTTTCCATTTCTCGGAATAGCAGGGGGAGCCATTTTGAGGTCCACCTTGGTGTTGTGGAGGGCAGTGGCATTTTTTTTTCTTTCACCGTGAGCCGTGCGTCCGTGGACCAAACTCGGGGCCCATGAGCACACACTCAAAGCACTTTTACCAGCCCCAAGGGGAACCATTTTAAGAGGTCCAGGTGGAAGGGGGGGCGGCTTTATGGGGCGCACTTTAAAAAGCTGAACAAACAGAGGCCGCTAAGATCTTTCAATAGCCATTAACTTAGCTAAATAAACGTCCCGAAGTATTCCTCAAATCTTTTACAGTTTTGGTTTTAAAAAAAAAAATGCACCGTCACCCCCCCAGCCTTAGCCTTCCGTTCCTTTACTTTAAAAGCTCCGCGGTGGGAAAGGATTAATCCTGTGTGGTGATGTGGGGGGGGGGCGCCGCTGTGTGGACAGGATCAGACAGTTTCTAATGTGACTGACATCTGCTGTGTTTGAGAGGAGAAAGGCGGATGCTCATGTTGAACCGAGCACTTATGTTGGCTGGTTTTGCAGGGAGAACGAGGCACTGTGGAGAGAGGTGGCAAGCCTGAGGCAGAAGCACTCGCAGCAGCAGAAAGTCGTCAATAAGGTAACACCGTCTCAGCCCTGAGAACTCGGAACACTTCCTGACTGCTAAGCAACTGAAGAATGCAGCTTGGTGCAGTCCTGATTCAGCTCCTGTAACCATTAAATAACTCTAACTTTCTGACTGCCACGGAATTGTAGAATACTGTACCCCCTCAATGGGAGACAAATATGGCTGACCTACAGTCAAAATCAAAAGATTTCTGCTGGATATTGTCATGCTCTGTATAAAGTATGAAGTATCCAATACTGCCGTTGTCAGTAAACTGTTTATGTCTATCTGATGGTTGATGAGTCATGTTAATTTTCAACTGTGAGAAAGTACATTTAGTGATCTTGATTTACAAATGACTCCGTGCCTCAACTAACTAAACACATTCAGTCTGCATGTATCAACTGGTATTAAAAAGAACTGTCAAGTGAAGATGCCAGTTGCACCACAGGCAAAATGAGGAAAGAATGACTCTGCCACACAAGCTGAGCTGAAAGTCTTGGCATCTTCTTGGTTGTGTGTGTGTGTGTGTGTGTGTGTGTGTGTGTGTGTGTGTTTTGTGTGTGTAACATCTTGTGTCTCTGCAGCTCATCCAGTTCCTCATCACCCTGGTGCAGTCCAACAGAGTGATCGGGATGAAAAGAAAGATGCAAGTTGCTTCATCCCACCCTGAACACATTATTTACAAACACCTGCATAAGGATCGTTTAAAGTGTATTTTCCCGTCTCGCTGTTTCTTCCTCTTTTCCCCTCTCCCTTTTGCTATCTTGCTTTGTCATGCTTTATTTCACAAACACTCTCTCTCTCTACTTTTGTCCTGTTATCTGTGACTTTTTCGGCTTCACTGTCATTCTTCCTCACTTTATCGCTCTTGCTCCCTCTCCTCTCTCTCTCTCTCTCTCTCTCTCTCTCCCTCTCTCTCTCCCTCCCTCTTTCTCCATCCAGTTATCTTTGCTTTCCTGCTATCTTCCATTTTCATTCCTACAGTACTGTTCTCTCTCTGCCATCTGGGCTCTCTCGTTCTCTCTTCATTCTGTTATCTTTGCTTTCCTACAGTCTTCTATTTTCGTTCCCACTCTGCCATCCTCCCTATTCCCTTCCCTTCCCTTCCCTTCTCTTCTCTTCATTTCTCTTGTCTTCTCTCCCTCTGCCAGGCCCCTGATGCTGAATGACAGCAGCTCAGCTCACTCCCTGCCCAAGTACACTCGGCAGTACTCTCTACCCTCCCCCCCTATCTCGGTATGTACAAGTGCAACCTGGTGTGCCCTGACGCTTGTGCAGAAAGTGTGTCACCATGACTCGGCACACAAACACACACTTTCGCTCTTATGCAAATACAGACACATTTTTGCCACCCTTTCTACACATTCTTTTACTCTTTTACGCAGACACACATGTTTGAAAACCTGCATGTCTGCATAATTGCACGCCCACAGACATACTCTACTACTGCTACTCCTCCTACTGCTGCTACTATAACTACTACTACTACTACTACAGCTACTACTACTGCTATAGGAGGACTGTGTGCTTTTGAGCCTTGTAATTCCGTGTAGTTGTGTTTCTTGTAAGTGATGAGGCATGGCTCTTCATTACACTTTCACAATAGGATGTTACAAGCACCAAGTCATGGCTAGTAAATAACCACTGACATTATTCCACTCCTCTAGACCTCCTCCACTGGGTTCTCGGCTGCAAATCTCTTCTCCTCGGACGGGCCGGTTAAGACGGGCCCAATCATCTCTGACATCACTGACTTGGCCCAGACCAGCCCGGTTACCACGGAGTGGATCGAGGACAGGCAAGTGGCCTACAACTCACACGGGCATGACCAAGCCTGTTGGCAACCTTTGGCTTCCCGCATGCCCAGTCAGGGTTGCCCTTCTGTGACATTTTACCTTGACTAGCATGGCTTGTGTTAGGGTTGTTAAGAAGGTGGTATGGTAGACTCTAGCACAGCATACAAAATTAATCTAAGTTGTTATGTATTTATATATGCATATTGAACAAATGTATAAATGCAACATGAAACAATTTCAACAATTTTAACGATCTACAGGTCATATAAGGATACTAGTCACTGCAATCGGCAGAACACTATGGACTGCACATGGCTGTGTGTGTATTTTCATTCGTTATTTGTAGATCTGGTGTGGTGATTTGACGGGGTGATTTAATGTGGGTTTTTTTTTTTCGGCAGTGAAAGAACGAGCCCCCTGGTGCACATTAAGGAGGAGCCGTCAAGTCCCACCACCACCCACGACTCCGAGTTCGAGGAGGTGTGTCCGGTGGAGGTGGAGGTGGGCACGATGCCACAGGACACGCCGCTCTCCCCCACCACCTTCATCAACTCCATCCTGCAGGAGAGCGAGCCGGCCCCAGCCCCAGCCCCGGCTCCAACCCCTGCCACCGCCACAGCCGCCACCCCTGCCCTCGCCCCCACTGTCTCAGCACACACCGCACAGCCGGACAGTCCCAAGTGTCTCAGCCTCGCCTGCATCGACAAGTGAGTCAAAGCAGTTGCGTCTTGACAGTTGAGCAAATTCTCAGCCTGTGTGCCTTCCCCCCCCCTCCAAGGCTGGCTTGACGTGGTAGAATTTGGTGGAATAAGTTTAAGTCGCCTGATTTTAGCTGCATAGTGTAATGGGCTCTACAAGTCACTTGAACCCAGTTCCAAACAGTCTTAATAGTTGTTTGGCTGAACTAAAATCAATTTAGAGACCTTTGCTAAAAAAAAGGAGCAATTAATACCCCTCCCTCATCAGTGGCTGATGCTTCCTTGGTAATTGGCTTGAATTGGGGAATTAGCTAGTCTAGTGACAGCAATAGCCCTCTAAATGGGCATTACTCTTTCCTTCCCCATGAGATTAAATCCCATTGGCTGGTACCAGGACCACTCTTTCAAACTACTCAAGAGATTCATGACATTACTTGCCTGTGTGATTTAGAAGGACTACACTAGAGGATGTTTTGCATAGTGCAATCAACGGAATGGCCCCAGTCACATTATGAGGCTTGTGATGAGTCTTAGAATCTCTTAGTAAGACTGACGCCTTGGTCGAATACATGTAATTGTGTTGCATGCGACTGTTGTCATTGTATAATGACTGATAAAAGTCGCATGCTGTACAATCATGCTATTTCTGAACTGCAGCTGGTTTGGTGAAAACTTTCATGGCGTAACATCAGCCAAACTAATGCCTAACAGTCCATGCCCCTCCTTCCCTCAATCCCTCACGCTAGACTCTATTTAACAATCTACACCTTTTCCCATGCAGCCGTCCACTGCATACAGAGCAGACCACAGTTGTATACTTTTGCCTAACATTTCAGCAAAGATTTCTACAGACTAGTTCCAGGGCTGAGCTCCAGTAGGCAGCAGCTGATGGTCTATATAGGATGGTCTGTGGCTGATGCTGTGTCAGATGGTTTACAAAGTCGTCTTTGAGACCGCTTGATTAAAACAAGACGTTTACCGTGATGATCCACCTGACCACCTTTTGGTGCTGTTAGACCCTTAAGAATTTGACTTTCAACCCTGGTGTGCCACTGCAAAAAGCCACTGCGATGAAAGCAAGCCCACAGTGCAGTCACTGGACAAAGTAGGCCAGTTGTGGCATGGTAGCGTTCGAGACCTCCCTCCCCGCATAGCACACAGTCACTTCATAGTCCCAGACACATGGTGGAGATTCAGTTTGTGTAAGCGATCATGTTCTCTCTCTACAGGTGCTTAATCACCACATAACATCAACAACACTGGACCTATAGGAGAATATAATGAATAAGCCACAGTATCAAAACACCTGACTATTGTAAAATAAAACTCCCTCGTGATGTTTTTCCTGTAACCCTAGCCACACCTGTGTTTACATTTGATCCTTTGTGCAAGATTATGATTTAGCTTGTTGTGCTTGTATCTTTTCAGTTCTCCACAGATGTCTGACGTCTATCACCTTTTCCCCAGCCCTACCTCCTCGTCTCTTCATCCCCGACTTCTCCCAGGGTTAGCATTTCCAGTCGGCCGCCAAACGCTGTCCCCACAACACTGTACCTGACCATCCCATGAGCCTCCTCTGACCACTAACGGACCCACCCCCCACCCCCACACAGACACACACATACTTGTTTTTGTTTTTGTTGTGTTTGTGGTGTGCTTATGCAAATGGAATGCATGTTGCTGTGTGTTGCATCATCCTCTTCTGCACACTGAATTTGGGCCCCTACAAAAAAAAAAACATTGGTTGCCAGTGACTTTGGGCAGGGCTTGCAGTTGGTGATGATGCATGCAGTTAAGTCCCTTTAATACAGTTAAGTGCCTTTTATCAATCAATTAATCAATTCAATCTTATATAGCGCTTCTCTAAATACCTGAAGTCGCTTTACAGAGTCCAGAGTCCAGTAGTCATTCATACACAGTCATACCGGTGTTGGTAAGCTACATCAGTAGCCACAGCTGCCCTGGGGCAGACTGACAGAAGCGTGGCTGCCAATCAGCGCCTACGGCCCCTCCGACCACCACCAACATTCATACGATGCAATGCATGTCTTCATGATGGTGGGGGAAACCGGAGTACCCGGAGTAAACCCACGCAGGCACGGGGAGAACATGGAAACTCCACACAGAAAGGACCTGGTAATAAAGGAACCCAGGGCCTTCTTGCTGTGAGGCGACAGTGCTAACCACTGAGCCACCGTGCTGCCCATTATGGTGCTAATTGTATATTAGTAATTTATAAATAATGGCAATAAAAAAAAAATCATAAGACATTAGTTCTGATCTGCAGCTCTCATCTACTTCCGCTTTTTTATTTGAGCCCCAAAAATGCCAATCATGTTGGCAGTCAAGAATTTGGCAAGCCCAGACTACCCGTCAAAAGTCACAGTCTTAACCTTCCTGGGGACTTGCTCTTTCTGAAAAGCACAAATGGGACGATGTGTGTGCAAATGCCAGCTATGTGACTTTTTTTCTTTGTTTCTTTTACAGCGACTGCTGTTTGCTTATGTTGTCACATGAAACTCATTGATTTGTCAGTACTGTATTTGACATTATTGACCATGTTGTTGAGCCCTGTGAAAACTTCCATGCAAATTTCACACTGAGGCATTTTTTTGCCCAGATCGGAACTCAGCGACCACCTGGATTGCATCGACAACGGCTTGGAGAACCTTCAGTCCATCCTGAATGCCCAGTCCATCAACTTTGAGTCCTCGCCTCTCTTCGATGTGAGTTTCTATATCCCAGATCTCGCATAGTGCACAGCTCTTGTGATCGATCATAAATATCTTGATGATTTTGATCACTACGACAGATTTAGGTCTACATTACATTTCCCCTTATGCTAAGTAGCCTATGAGTGGTGGCACTTGGTTGCTATTTCAGATGAGCCACAGAAACACAATTGTGGTCATGGGGGTGACCGAAGCAGTGTATCTCTGTTACAGTCTTTTTTTTTTCTCTCTCTCTATCTTTTTATTTACATGTCGTCAAAGATCTTCAGTTCTTCCGCCATAAACACAGACTTCGACTTGGACAGCCTGGCCACCGTAAGTGTTTGAAGTTGTTGGTTCACCCCCCCCCCCCCCTCTAAGCCACTTAATCTTGTTATGTAATTTGATTGAAAATTTAAATTCTCTCCACTGCCTTTTTCATCTCCCTTGCAGATCCAGGAGCTCCTTTCGGATTCGCCCAAGGAGGCTTCATCAAGCAACAACATCACAAACACAGGTTTGCGCTTTTGGTGATTCTTGGATGAATAGATGATCCCCATGTATCAGAATGTGGCTTTCTATCTCCAGTTCGGTAGTTTGAATCAGTTGGTGAAACAGGCTTTGAGTTGATAGTAATAAATACAAAACTAATTAAAATAATAAATAAATAAATCACCCCATACCGCTCTGCCTTCTAGACTTCTGTTGACAGTTGGGTCACTGGCAACTTCTCTGATAATGAACTGGCACTGTTGTGCTGTTTAAATCTTCCTTATTCAATTGCTGCAAAGGTAGCGGATATATACGTTAATAGACTTCCCTTGATCCCTCTGAATCAAACCCATGACCCTGACTGGTGGTGTTGGCACCTTACTCTGCTAGAGCTATTTAAAAGAAGTCGTGGCTCAGTCAGATGCAATGCTCTGGTGTGTTACAGGGAAGCAGCTCGTCCAGTACACCGCCCAGCCAATGCTGCTGAGTGACCCGATCAATACTGACGTACCAGGGGAGGACCTGCCCATCCTGCTGGAACTCGAAAGGGACTCTTTCTTTGGCCAGGACCCTGCCGAGGACCCTACCATCTCTCTCCTCTCCAACGACTACCAAATGGCCACACCAGACGACCCCAAACTCTCCTAAACTGATACTCTTACTCTTTTTGTAAAGGGATGTACTAAAGTGTTTTTTTTCTTTTTTTCTTTCTTTCTTTGACTTTTTTTTTGTTTTGTTTTTGGGTTTCACTGTATTTGTTTTTATTGATTGTCTAAAAAGAAAATTACCCCAAGCATCTTTCTGCACTACTAGTCTCTCGAAGACGAATCTAGTCCAAAAAAACATTGAAGTATCGTAGATATTTCGGGATGGTTGTGTGCTTCACTGAAGCAGCTGATGTCATGACCGGGCAGTGCAGTTTTATCTTGTTATTGGCCCATAGCAAGAAAATGGCCTCAAATGGCCCAGAGAAGACGGACTACAAGCTACAGATAATCATTAGGTCAGGCTTTTTGATTGTTATTAAATGAGCACATAGTGTGTTTTTTTTTAAGCGATGCTTCATTCATGCTGTCTTCAACCAGCACATATAGGAAACTAACTGAAGTGTTAGGTGGTTAATTTGGTCAAGGATGTTGACAACTATTTGTCACTGAGCTATTCAGCCACTGAATATCTTGTCTTGATTGCATTCTGCCCTGATCTTGGCTTCTAAGCTGTCCTAATTTCTATGGTCATTAATTTTACTCATGTATTGGTAGCTCTACATTGTTTAGCAAGAGATTGTTGTGCTATACAAAAAAACTGTTATTGTTTTTGTTTTAGTTTTTTTTGCCTTTTTATCAACATAGGAAGCTCCATCAACTCAATTCACGTTCATAGAGTTTGAATTTTAACCTTTTAGGTTGTACGGAATGCAGTTTGTTTTTCATAATCTTTTTGTGTTTTATCAAAAAAATTGCAGGAGGAGGGGTCTAATGTCTAAATGTATAGAAATGTATAGAGATTATGCAGTTTTATCACCGTCATGATTCATCCAAATTACACTTTTTATGGACACCGTTATTCCTGGTCAAGTTGAACTACAGACATGTTTTGCCCATAGGCTGTCTCACACATCCTCTATATGCCGCAGTCATATTTATTTTGAGTAATATAATGAAACAAACTATTAAATCTTGTTTTCTATGAGTATACCCGTGCTGAAATATGCTGTGACTCAAGAGGTCTACTTTAGGAAGAGTTTTTATAAGATGAATGATCCGTCTGCCTTTCTCAAAGCAAGTTTAGTCCTTAGAAAATATGACCAATGTGCACATGGCCAAAAGAGGGGCTGTGAGGCATTTATATCTACGCAAAAAGCAAAACAGGCACCAAAATGAATGTGAATTGATGAAGACATCAGGACCTGAAGATATTTTGATATCTCCTCAGTGGTTATCCGTGTGTAGAGGGATGATATTGATTGACAAGAACACAACTTCGCCATTAAAGTCCTCTACTAATTATAATTAGCAAAGCTTTGACTTTGCATTACCCGCTTCACATGAAAAGAAACATTTAAATATTCAATTGAATGTCCTTGTCTGAGATGGAGTGGCAAAAAGGAAGAAAAAAAAACTGGTCTCTTTTATGTGTGGAGAGGAACTTGTGTGGTCATACTTTTAGCGCCACCAAGAGGTCATTAAAGGGCTTGTGAGTACTTTGTGGAAAATCAGTGGTTGGCTTTGCTCATTTAAGTATGTTTATGCAGAGCTTCTTGCCTGTAACTTTACATAATTAGTTTGGTAGTTGATTTGTCACAGCCTTTGGGGGGACTTTAAGAAATTATTTTACTACGCATGTAATGGAAAACACTGTGTATTGGTATGTTTCAAAATAAAACATCAACGTTTTTTGAAAGACAGTTGAAATACACATGCTATCAGATATACATATGGTACAGGGTTTTTGTGGTTGATAATGTGTTTTTACATACTGCCATAAAAAAGGTACTGTGCTGATTAAAGCAGGATCTTAAGGTGAAGTTCTAATTAGTTGATGCACATATAGTTATTATGTATATATTAACAGTTAAGAATTATATTTATGCTTGAATGGCAGAGAATTGAAAAATTCTTGAAGTCATGACGGTCACTTTCACTGGTAGCAACAAATTGTTTTCTTCTACCACAATGCAGTACGTGTTTGATGTTCAAAATAGATGTTACATTTAATGTATGATTAACTCTCAAATGACATTCATTCATTAATGTACAAATTGTGACACTTAAAATAATGTTTTTGACACATACAAGCTATTGAACAGTGCTATTAGACAATAGCTTTGTGCATTTTGTACATCTTTGAGGGGAATGACAAAACTTCAAGCCACAGTGATTTTATATCAAGGACAACCCACTGGTCTCTTTCCATAGATGAATACATACAAAATTCCAGGCTACTTAAAAACATGCACAGTAAAAATTTAAGTTACGATGTCATCTTCATGTTTAAATAGTCAAAAAATCACACACACACTCGCACACACACAGACTATTGCTACTGAGCTGGGTCACTGGTCCTTTGCCGGGCAGACTGGTCAGTACACTGGAATCTGTAGCGCAGGAATCGGACACGGGGCTTGATGTGAAAGTCAGCAGGTATCCTCCAGTTCCACATTTTCTGCACCTTCAGAAATTACAAATGTGGTTAGATGGAACAACAGCACATTCTAAGCCTGCAGTGTACTGTATTATGTCTACAATGCATACATTGGGGATGTGTACATAAACAATGTATGTTTAAAAAGGGAAAAAAGTCAGAAAAACTATTCAGATGCAAGGAACCTGAGATGGCTCCCAGTTACGCAGATGCGTGTAACTGAAGCTCGTTGGATCATTTCCATACATCTTCCGCTTACCTCTGTTGAGAGTACGGAGCCCGTGAAGGAAGTTCCCTAACCTCTAATTGAATTGCCAGGGGTACAGCACGTTGATATGATATTTCATGTTTGCGTTATGTTAGATGTTTGATATCAAAGATAAAACAAAATCCCTGTAGAAAAGCAATGTATTTCTGAGGGCATGATAAAAACAATGTTTCCCAATTCTACTGTACAGGCAGTATTGTTTCCAGATTGTAGGGCTTCTGTGGCATTTTACTTGCATAATTTAAACAAATACATTGGGGGGGGGGCTGTTACCTCAGAATTATATCAGTATTATAGGCCTTTGAGCATTTTATTTTTTGACAACTAAAACCACTGCACCTTAAACACCTCTAAATGTATTGATCTACAGCCAACACGCTTGACATGAAAAGAGACTGCTAAATTGATAGCTTATTTCTACTGGGATGTGAGAAAGCTGTGAGCTGGGACCCACCTTCAAGACCCTGACCAGATGTGTTGTACTGTTCACCTGCGGAAACTGGAAAGAGCAAGCAAAACAGGGAAAAAAGCAGAGCTCTTGAGCACCTGCACCACAGGTAAATGCACACAATGATTTAGTATGGCTGTAAAGTTGCTAGACTGAAGTCATCACCAAGAGCTGTTGGGTTTAAGTCAGTATACTGTTAACTCTTCATTGTGCAGGAAATGCTCTCTCTTCGCTTCAAACAAATGCTTCTGTGTTTTTATTTGTTTGTGTCACATACAGTAATGCTTTCATGAAAACTTTGATCTTCCTATAGCCAAGCTAGTCCCCAATACATGTGTCAAACTGAACTTATAGCCATGGAATAATATAGTCCTCAGACTGACTGATGAACTATATGGGATACATCAGGACACCGGACTAACTCAAGCCATATCACATATTTAATTTAGGAAACAAGGACGATCAACTATTAAAGTGAAACATGAAAGTGCAAACTTCCATGAAGCTTACCAGCTGGTTGTGTCTGTTCTGTAACTCCTGGCTGACCTGTTTTAAACAAAGACCATGCATGACCAAAGGGACTGGATCAACATTAGCCTCACTTACATTTTTTTTGCTTTGCTGCCAGGAGTGCACTTTAATGCTGTCATTACTTAATGCACATGCAACCACATATTTTTGGAAGCCACCCGATTTATAACAAGGATAGTCGCTAAGTGCAATAATGGGTTCGGTCATGAGGCTGATGAAAACGTTTGGTTCACCTCAGTGAATGTGATTCATTTAAGTTTGACCGTGCAAGATTCCAAGTCCAAGCTGAGGAAATGCAAAACTTACTTGAGCCCCCAATAGTTCCTTGTGGACCTGATGTTACTGTGATATAGAAGACATGTAGGATACGCCATTAACAGTCACACATTTAAACACACCCACACATACACTTGTATGAGTAAATAAGTACAAAAGAAATGGCCAAGTTGCGAAGGCCTACTTACCTGAGGCCATGCTACCTGTGTGGTCTAAGACTTCATGTGGATGCTGTGTAACTGAAACATCATATTCACACACTTATAAGTCTGATACATGTTATAATATTGTTTCTCTATATGTTGTTTAGCTTGTTGATGTTTTTCTATTGGGCATAGTGGTATTTGTTAAGGGACTGTCCAAATACTCTGTAATTGAGAGTGAAAATGACATTGATGAACTATTTGACAAGGTGCAATAGGAGGGTATCCGACTGAAATGTCTGAACAGAAAGAACTTAAACAGACTGCAAGGTCTGTCTTTTAATATGTCTTTGATTAGTTTTGATTTCCTCTTATCTACAAGAGGGACAGGCTTTGTGAGGTTCGCATAAGGAGGTGTAAAACCCTGTGCACAAAAACCCCACCTGGAGCGTCTGTCTGTGCGAGGACACTGTGAGAATCCACCATATCTGAGACAAAAATGCAAGAATCAGCTTAAAGGTATGTCTTTCTTACATGTTTACATTTCTCCTATCTTCAAAGAACAGGTGTTGACAAAAGCCTCATCTAATGGTGTCCCGTTAAAAAAACGTACCTGTAAAGCCATGCCTGGGACCAGTCAAAGAATCTGCAATTCACAAATACACGTATTTACATTAGACCTACATGACTAGACTGATGTAGTCCTGCACATTTCACCTTTAGGTCAATTTATCGCACATACCTGTGAATCTGGCTTGAGCATCAGTCACTCCTTCATGACCTGTGTCAGATAAACAGAAGGTTTTGAAGGAGATTTTCCTTTATAATAACATTCAGTTTATAACTGCATATGATTAGTAGGTGGCTTTGTTCTGACTTATTGGTGGGTTCAAATAAGTGATGTATGTTGCTAAAATTCCAGATAGTTAAATCACAATTACAGTTGGAAGAGATATATTGTATACACACACACTCTCTCTCCTCTCTTTGGATAACACTTGTAATGCTTGGCTGCAGTAAAGCGTTACAATGAATCTGACCTTGGCTAACAATTAAGAGTCCAAGTCACAGCTAAAAATAAAGAGATTGGTCATCAGAAAGTAACGTACCCACAGTGTCCGGTGGACTGGAGCCATAAATGCGACCCATAGCTAGGGCACAGAGCACAGATTTAACCAATTAATTTCACTTTGTGAAATGCCATAGGACATTCATCAGATGGGTTTACTACATAGCAAAAGTGTATGTATTGTTTCCTCTACTGGGAATGTTCCCATACCTGTTGCTTCCACATGAATTTGGACATGGGTCACAGGTTCCCCACCTGCTGCATCTGTAACTGATTATAGAGCACACCTGTGTTAGACCGTGTAGCCTACAGTAGGCTACCATAAGTCCCTGCTGTGCACTTTGTTAGTCGGGCTAATAACCTACCTGCTCCATTCTCTTGAGCACCTGCATCTGTGGGACCACCTTTCAAAACGATAAAATAAGTAGGTGACTGAACATATGTTGGGCTACTTCCATCAGTGTCCATAAAGAATACTCAGTATTCCAGATATTATCGATTAAGCCTAGTAATACTATTGCCAAATATATAAAATAACATGAAACTATTTCCCCTTTACAATCAACTGACCTGCCATGTCTGTGTGCGTGCCATAAGTGTGGTCGATCCCCTCAAATGTCCCAGCTAAAAGGAATTCGAACATCGTTAAAGATGGAATATGTGGTAAGAGGCTTTGTTTTTCCGTCAGAATATTCCTCTGATCACAGGAGGCTCGTTGAGTTGCATGGCGAAGTAGGCCTACTTATAAATTCAGACTGACGTCTCATGCTGTGAATCTGCTGTAACAACATTATAAAGTATGAACGTGAAATTCCCATGATCCCATGTGGCGCCATTTTAAAAGGAAGCACCTACCTGTCGTGTCCAGCGGTGTAATGATGCCATGCTGCTCACCTGGACAAACACAAAATATGACCGTTTGACGAGTGACGGATCGTTTACTGCTCAGAATCCTTTTTTCCGGAGGATTCCTATCCTTGTCGAGACTTTTTTATAACAATACGATAGATTTTCATCTCAACGCGCCTCTACACCGAGGGGTTGCCAAAAGAGGCCTGGCCACGATTATATGGATTTTCCACATGCGAAGTTCGCCAAGACTTTTCATTGAAGGTAGGCCCATCTAGGCGAACAGGCACGACGTGAACTTTGAGTTATGACTAACAAATCAATAGACGAAGACGGGCTGCTGACAATAAATACTAACCAGTGTCTAGAACGTCTGCTGCAGTAATCTGTTGCTGCGCTGGACCTGCAGAAAGAGGCAAAGCTTGTCATATGGACGATGAGAACACATTTGATGTTTAGTTTTCGTTAGGAGGAACATCTTCACCATTTGGCATATTGAAACACTGACTCACTTGAACTGTCATGGTGGATATCAAACGCAGGATGATCCCCTGTATAAATAAAGAACATATATTTAAAGGCTAGTTGGAGCCAAGTGAACTAAATTTGTATGTAGAAAGTAGCCCAAGTTGAGAATATTGATGGTTGGTAAAGTAGAACATGTTGTACCTCTGAGCGTCTCTGTCACTGGTCTGAGACGACCATTGCCTGTGACAAAATGAAAATGGCTGTTTAAATATGGCATTAGATTTAATATTCTCAGCATTACTCAGACTGTTTGCCATTGATATACCATTTGAATGTGAAGAGTCAGTGTTGGTTGTATCAACCCCACCTTCTGCAAGCAATCAGATAAAAATGCAGGTGAAGTTAATGATCATATTCATGTTACAAAATATAACCTGTCAGTATAATTCACATGCTCTATGCCAACTACTATACAGTAGGTATACTAACCTGGATAATCAATAACAGAGTGATCTACATGTGACATTATGTCAAATGGGAGTGCTGGATCTGAAAAAGATAATTGAAAACAGGTCCTCCAATGCAGTGGTAGACTTCAGTATTCAAAGTGACATTCAGTGTTAGTAAGTGATTGTAATATTACCTGTGGCATCTGCTGGAAAATCTGAAGTGGAGTGGATGTGGTCAGCTGTACCTAAATGCAAATGAAATTAAATAATTTTCCAGATCACTTGCCAGATCACATCTCCCTGAATTTATGATTATGTTTAGTTTGTGACAAATGCTTGAATGCATGCATGCATGCATGCATGTGTGTGAGAACATCGATTGTACCCAAAACAGAGTTCACCTGCTCACCTGTGTCCACGTGTGTGTGGGCCAAGGCATCAGGCCAGTAGTCTAGACCTGCATGGTCTACACTCACATGATCAAAACGAGTGTGGTCCACAGCAGTGTGGTCTGTACTAGATAGATCTGGACCATGGTGATCAAAGGATGAAGGATCCAGGGAGCCTGTTGAGACAAGGAGATAACCGCTTAGTAATGACAGCAGGAGGATGGCTAATGGCACAAAGGCCTATGTAACAAATACTCTGTAGATCTGAAGCAGGAAAGCTGTTCAAGGCCTCTTAGAAAAGTCAACAGAGTGAAACGAAATTCCAAAACTTAACACAAGCAAGGTGCAAGTTCACACGCATGGGGCCTAGACACACATTACACCAGCACTCTATAGACCTCTGTGCAAAAACAATGAAAAAGAGACAAAAAAAGCCCCACACACATGGACCTAATGATAACTTGGAGTGTTAAAAAGTGGACCATAAATATCCGGCAGATGCTCTGAAATCTCTGTCACGATTACAAGCCTACGAGCTGCGCGTTTTTTTTTTTTCTTCTTTTTTTGCGAGGCGTGGCCGAGTAAGCTGAGCCCGAATGGGACGAGCGGCGGGGGAGAGGCGCGGGGAGATTTATGAGGCCTGGCGGAGCGGACCGTGCCAGCGGTACCTGGTGGAGCGTCTGGAGCTGCGCTGCTACTGGATGGCTGTCCTGGATCCAACCCGACAGCTGGAAGTGAGCGCCAGTGAGAAAAAAAAAAATCAAACCTGATTTAAACCAGTTTTCCTTGGGTGAATTACGAGAGGAAAAACAACTGCGACTGCCTGGCTGGTTTTTATGCTATGTCAACGCGCACAGATAATTAGCATGATATGACAGAAGCAGAAAAGAGAGTTTAAGGGTTCCCAGCACTATATTTAAACTATAGTGCAGAGACGGAATTCACACCAGCCCGAATCAAATAAAGTGTCTGGGTTAAGTATTATTAGACACGTAGAGTAAGATATGTGACAAGCAAACCCAATTAGTGGCTGATGGGCAGTCTGATAGCTGTCCTATCGCAATCCATGCAAAGAGTTTCATATCCATGCAAGAGTTAGAGGGTGAAAGGGTGAGCACTAACCTGTTGGATCTAAGTGAAAAGTGAAGCCCATGTGATCTGCTGGGACAGCGTCAGTGATTAGGCATTTGGAAGTAGTGTCTGAAGGAGACTCAGTGAGGATTGATAGCATACCTAAAGTATCCATGTGTGCATCTGGGCCATAGGCATCCACCATTCCGCCTACATGAAGATCACAAATGGAATATTTGTTTTGTTCTGTTTTGTTTTCATTTGTTTTATTTTGTTTGTGAATATACACACCCTTCTGTGGGAAAAGGACACTTACCCATTAAGCCTATGAAGAAGTCTGCGTTGGATTGGTCTACTATGCCTGAAAGAGACAGAGAAACGCAAAAAGGCATGACGAGGCTGGACCATCAGATGGGATGTTGTTTCCTCTCTTCTGTGCTATCGATCCTCACTCACCTGTGAGTTCCACGTGAGAACCTCCAAATGCATCAACTCCACCTGCAGAAATGAGAATACAAGCTTGCTGTCAACTATTAGGCATCAAGATGAGCACATACCCGCCATTTTGTAATTTATGGATGCATTTTCAGCCCCTCTTTAGATTAAATGTCCTTAGGTACTATGGACTTAAGTACTTAAAACAGGATGCAAATGTTGGTATGGTCAGGCTTATATTCGGGGTCAAGGTTGCTAATGTCCAAAAATAGATAATTACATTGGGTTTACATAATATTAGTACCAATAAGTAGTATTATTAGTATTAACTTGGTTAAGTATATTGTAATAAGAACACTTGATAAAAAGTGGGACCAAAGTTTCTGCTCGCACAGCTTACCTGAAGAGTCTCTTTGTGTTGTTCCCTCCATAAAGTGGTCAACACCTGAACCAGAAAATCAATTACACGCACCCTGCAGCTTATTGAATTCCAAACTCCACCTTATGAATTCATATTGTAAATGGCCTGCGTGATATTCAGTAGATTCTCTTACCTGTCTGTCCTGTAACTGGTCCCCCAACTAGATGTTTGTGACCATTTCCTGGGAGAACAATAAAATGATGGATGAGACTTTGAATGCACTCTCATCAATTCATACTCTATTTGGAGGATAAGTGTGGATGTACTGATTATGTAGCAGTTACTGAGCAAGAATGGAAAAGGAAATGTATTGATAATAATATAGTTGCAAGCAGCCCAGCAGGTCATAGTTGCCATGGAAACTTAATGTCGTTATGTCAAGGTGATGGCTGTATGCTCTCACAGTAAGTTTCATGTCAGTTGATTAAAGATTGGCCGAGATTGGCCGACTTTTTGCAGCGCCCTCCAGTTGTCAATTTGGTGTCAAAACATCAAACAGTTACATTTACATTTACATTTAGTCATTTAGCAGACGCTTTTGTCCAAAGCGACGTACAAGGGAGAGAATAGTCAAGCTACAAGCAATAGAACCTGGTGTAACAATAAATAAATACTACTTTACATAAGAAATATAACAAAATTAAATAAAAAGAAAAAGAAGTGCAGAAATGTAACTGCCGTAATTGCAAGTTACGCACTAGTCGAAGTGCCAGTTAGGACGGGAAGTGCTCTCTGAAGAGTTGGGTCTTCAAAAGCTTCTTAGGTAGAGAGGGACGCCCCTGCTCTGGTAGTGCTGGGTAGTTTATTCCACCAACGTGGAACTACAAATGAGAATAGTCTGGACTGCCGTACTTGCACAGGCGGCAGTGCCAAACGACGCTCACTAGAAGAGCGCAGCATCCTGAGTGTAACATTTGCCCTTACAAGAGCAGTTGCTGAGATGAGATGACCTCACTTCCTGTTTGGCTGTTTTGCCGCCAATTATGATTGGCTGTAACGGACAAACGGTTTCAAAAATCAGAAATCCACATGATGACTTTTGTGAAGCCTGTGATCACCTGTAGCACATTTGGTGAATATTTGTGGCCTATGAAGAATTTGTAAACTTTTCGCTAAAGTCCAGTATGGTGGCCATAACCATTAGGTTGACATGACAAGTTGCCATGTCTTGGCCTTGGGACCTCTTACAGTATTACCAGTCTCAAGAAATATTTGTTTAAGGCAAATGCATCAAGTTAATTCATTTTTGCTTATTGCACATCCTTCTAGTGGTCAAATGACAGTATTTCTATTGTGCTTTCTCAAAACTGGGTCCCTAATTCATGAACCAAGATTGGTTCTGATACATCAGTTCATCAAACAGTTGCTGAGATGTTTGGTGGTTTTGCTGCTGATTTCGATTGGCTGTAATTGACAAACAGTTTCGAAAATCAAAAATCCAAAAGATACCTTTTGTGAGGCTTGGTCCGAACTCTACTTGATACAAGGAATCCAACAGTACTTAATTTTTGAAAATCGGGCATATGGTTCAACCATTATGTGCATAAACACACTTCTAACGTTGACCCATTGGTGGCGCTAGAGTGCTCAAGCGCAGACATGAAACTCAGTGAAAAGAGTCAGAGGACTGTCCACATTCAGTGTGCCAAGTTTCAAACATTTTTACCATACGGTTCTAGGGGTTGCAATAGAGTCCAATGGCAGAAGAAAGAAGAAGAAAAAGATAAAAAAGAAAAGTACACACCATTATTCTCTGTTTCAGGGACCTCTGAGCCTACTAATGAAGACCCTATGGAGATGAAGTGTGATGTGAAACAGTGAGGCTGCATGTGAGTAGAATACTTATGTACCTTAATGCAGTAATTTGCACAGTACTTGTAGCAGGTATGATTTAACCAGTAGGTTTTGTGCTGTCTTACCTGGTGCCTCAATTTGAGAGCTGTCACGGAAGGGATCACCTGAATGAAGCAATATCACATCTATTTAAGAACTCATTGGCAGCCAGTTTTTGACCCATGTCATTTCTGTCCTGTCTAGTCATGTTAAATGGACACTGATGATCAAAAACTGATTGACCATATGCTGTCCTTCAGTTTTATGGAACAGTTTTATGAAGTTTTTAATGAACAGTGGAACTCCTGGATGTTCATTATTTAATATTTGCACAGAAATCATCATTGAAAAACTGTATTGAACCCAAAAATGTGAACATTCAATCCATTTCATTGGCTATAAGATCTCCAGACTTCTGTACGCTACATTTTGCAATAGGAGACCATCGCAAAACTTAAGCTTTCTTTTTTTGTTTACATAGTGCAGTGTTTTTCTCCCTCAGAAGGCAGCCATGAGTGTGTTTTAGAGGGGATAATAAATTAAATATTTGGATTGAAATACACTAGAAACTATAGTTACCACATCTTTCAAAGTGATCATGGAATAAGATAGGCCTACCAACACTGTTGAATTATTTTTTGCTTCCATGCATGGCAAGCTCTGCTAGTGGTCCAGTGATAGAAATGATTACCCTGCTCTGCAAATTCACAGCAGTGACCAAGCCATCCTCACACTGAGAATGAAAATAGAAAGTGATTTATATAGCATAATGCTAATTTACCTGCAGGATCAGACTGTGAGTGGTCCTGGGAATGCACTGAAACCGAGTCACCCCTGCCTGAGCTGGCTGAGTCTACAGCCAAGACAATTCAAGCATCTGTCATTACGGTATGAATCCTCATGACATGATCATTTGAAATATAAGGTGAATCTGTTAATTGAGCTACTGCTTTTATATATAGATATTGCTTTTATTATTTGCTGCATAGGTGATGTATATATCAGAGTGTGTGCACAACAGGAATAATGTTATTAGTATGTAGTTCTGTAAGGTGAGATATAGAAATAACACCAAGTGCTCAACATCTTATTAATTAAAAACAAAAATCTTATAAATTGAAAAATGAATGGCTAGAATAGATCATGCTGCTCTTACCATGGGACATAGTGCTTGGGTGAGAATCAGCTGTGCCAAAAACAAAACAAATATTGCTATTAAGTTAAACCTAATTTAATCTTCATCTTTGATGAATATGTAATCAGTTAGTGCTATTCTTGAGTGGGAAAGAGAGAGGTTTTACCATGGACCTGTGACACCGAACTCCCATGATCCCCTGGACCTGATGACATCACAGGATACAATTCTGGAGTGTCTACCTCCAATGTTTCTATGTTAGAAAAATGTGTTGTTTATCTATTGTGTACTCAGTACATTCAGCTGTAATTAAGATAATTATAGAGATAATTACAGTTGCTGTACACTAGAGATGAGACCAAAGGCTTGCAACAAACCCCTACTTTGAATGGCTGAAAAAAACGTATTTACCTGCAGTATCCGTCTCTGAAGTTGAACCTCCTCCATTGACTGTGGAGACTAAAAGAAAGGAATAATACAAAAAAACTAAACATTTATGGGCAGGAAATAAAATGGCTGTAGATGAAGAAGAAAGAAAACAGAAAATTTAGAAGAAAGAAAACATTAAGGCTTTACCATGAGAACTTGGATCAGAAGAGTGGGAGTGTGGATCACTCCCGGTGTCCCCTGTTCCACACATGCAATGAAGGACGGATGCTTAGACTCAACCCAGAATAAACTCTCATGCTTGTCAATGCCAGTTCTGCACTACACATGACTTTAAAACATTATGATAACAAGTCTGGTAATATATGGCCATTGTTAAGACAGTCAAGTCTTAGACTCTTGGAGTGGTTGACATGTATCAGAATATTGATACGGCCAGTAATGAATGAGAAGAGTAGGATTTTTACCATGAACTCCTCCAGCTGCAGAAGAACTGATTAATGCTGCAAGAGGACAAGATATGTGGTTTTATTGCCAATACGTTATTGCACATTAATCTAGCTGAACCTAAAGGTGGCAAATGTTGTTTAATTTCCATCTTTTGAAACGTACCGTCCTGGCCCAAATGGGCAGCTCCATCTGCCGTCTGTTTCTGACCTGCAAAGAGGAAACAGAACAGTATGTCGTAAACGAGCCTCAGTTCACATACACACATACATACAATATATCCATATTAAAGATCCATGGCCAGGCTTAGCTTGTATAAAGACCATCACTCCACTTCAGCTCTCATTAATGACAAAAAGCATCATAGGACTGGGGAAAAGTCTACTGAAGGCTTTCCCCACTTCTAGACATTTTAACAGGCTTTTCTCTCACCGTTTGAAGATTCGCCCACAAAAATGCCAGGGCGAGGAGTTGCACCTTCAAGAAAAGAACAGTGCTTTACTCCTTCAGTCTAGACCAGTTTCATGCTCAGTTTCTGCTCAGCCCATTCCCTTTTAACCATGCCATTGGTTCATGACTAACATTACTGCAGACATGTAAACTTTATTAGGGCATACGTACTTCTTCTAAGCAGCTTAGTTTATGAATGGAGCCAAAATGGAATAGAGGTCTGTCATCTACATTTTACTCGGCAGTGACCAATGCAGTGTCCAAAAGTTCCTGTGCGTTATCCAGATTAGCTACTAAAAGATTTATTTTGGAATTGCATGGAAAACCTCCTAATCTGCACTCACAGGAGTTCTCTCACCACTAGAGAGCTTCTCTTATTTTTCTCCGTCCGTCAGTCCCTAAGCTAAAAGCGGATTAGCTTCATCTTACCCTGGTCTTTTGATACTGTAGTAGCATGCTGCGCTCCAGTGCCTTTGGAAAAAAAGAGCATATTTGCTGAGATTCAGGATAAATACCACTCATTCAATCAAACTATTCTTTCTGGGGAAAATTACCGGTAGGTTAGGTTAGTTCACAGACATCCACAATTTGGCATGCACACAAATATACACGTAAATTGCACACATAAAGACACACATATACAATATTGAGTTCTCACTAGGAATGCAGCATCATTAACACAAAAACATCCTAATTGTATTTGTCATATGTCACATGTCACATACAACAGACATTTAATTAAATATTATGACAGCCATAGCAATCTTGTATATCTTCCTCTGGAGGTTTAGATTAAAATGGTTTAATTCTACTCTTCTTAATTCTAGATTGGCTTAAGATGTATTTATATTAAATCATAGTCACACCCTTTAATATGCCTTTAATGAGGAGTCTGACTGGGAAAAGGCTCAGAATCTTAGTTAATATGGTAAGTATGTGCTTCATTGGCTTCAGGCTTCAGGCTTCAAGATTTATGGTAAAATGTCGGTATTGGGAATGTTTTGCACATTGGTGGTAAGTTGTTAACTTCTCACCCTTATTCAAATCCTGACTCCTGGAGTCATCATCATCATCTGAAAAGAAAGGGAAATTGAAACATTTCATAAAACTGCTCACACTTCTGTCTGGTTTAATGGCTCTTTTTAAGTCTGTTTGGTCTCCGCCTTGACGTTATATACGTTTTTAAACGGTGTATAAAAAGCTATGCCAGATGGTTATTACAATCGAAAGCGTTTATAATTTGTTATATGCAGAATCATCACACATTATTATTCAGTTAAAATGCATGATTTAATGGATACACTATGGAATGATATGTCGTGTTTTATTTTGAAACTTTAAATAATTAATTTCTTTTTAAGCCCTTTAAAATCTTTCCCTTGTTAATCTTTTTGCCTTGTGGAGATGAATGTGGAGAAATTTAGGTTTAAAAGACACGGGTCTCGGTTTTCCGGTGTCTAATTTGGTCCCCACTTTATGTGTTTGTTCTTGCTAGCACACTCCTGCCAGAGGAGTGTTTGTTGGTGTGGCGGTGTGAGCAATGACCCATCCTTCCCTACCCGCGTCCTCCTCAGACACCTCCTCTTCCCCGTCATCTGTCTCGACCTCGGTCTCCTCAGGTTCTTTCTCTGGAGGCACACGAGTATAGTTTCATCACACTGTTTCTATATTGGTGTACCGTAATAGACACACTAGCAATACGTTTGAAAAAATGTCCCCATGAATCAGTATACCTTCAACTGGAGCTGTTGAAACCGTAGTAGCCAAGAAGACAACTGCAGACGCAATTAAAAGATTTCTGCAGAAAATTTGAAGTTATATTAGTATTTAGTAGCAGTATACATGCATTGTCAAAAGCACAGAAGGCACACATCCCCTTCCAGAACCTGTTGAATGCAGAATATGAATCAATGGCTAGGCATGCTCCCTTTTTTCTCTCTGTTTCATTATAACAATCAGGATTAAAGTCCTGTTGCTCCAAGAGATAAAATGACACAAAGGTGTTGTTTGTGTTTGACTTCTGAGAAGCACGTTTTCATGAAATATATGCATTGATGTCTACATGCATTGCCCAGCTGTTTATATGCAAGCCAGATTGGAAAATTACTGAAAATTAGTCTGTTATCTTGATATTTTGGACTGCTTTGATAACAAACACACAAACGCTAATAATCTAAATCATGACGGAGAACATCATCATTAAAATACAATTATTACTACAGCCAGTTGCCACAAACTTCTTGGTCAAACGGTCATATTTGTATCTAAACAATAGTGTGTAAAATATTCATTGGTAACTGAACATATTGAGAAGAATGGGCAAATGTTCCTGAAACCTGTTCATCTGAGTGCAGTTTAATTATCACTAAAATGCTATAAAGAACAGATATCAAACATATACAACATCCCCTCAGTGAAGGTAGTATTACATATATGAAATCACCAACATCCAAAATGGTCTACATCAACAGAATATACATATTACATATCTGAAATGATCAATATTCAAATTGGTCTACATCAACAGAATACTACTTAAAAGGCTTTGGTATTTCTCCAAACAGATGTAATTTGGTCTCTCAAAGAAGGTGTGATTTATTTATTTATTGTTTAAAACCAGAACAAAAGAGACTAGTTAGAATAGGCACATTGGTTTCTTACCGTGACAACATCTTTTGTTCAGGTCTATGTGGGAAACTCAGAAGCAGACATAGAGCAGGTAGATAACAGGGGCTTTGACTTCCTTATGCTTGACTGAGCTCCACTATATGTTTTATACCCTCTCAGCCCCCCATCTTTGCAAGGGGCTGGACCTCAGTTCAAACCCCTGCCCCTTCTAGTGAAGTCACACTACCCTCATCTTGCTCTAATTGTGTTGCATCTTCAGTCAAGCTTAGAAGTGTAGCCCCTTATAGTTCTGATTTCATCCATCAGTATTGGCTGAAAAACTAGAGCAAAAGATGTTCTCCTAGTGTATTCAGGACTGTTTTTACTCATAGATGATATGTTTCTTTGTTGCACTGGTCTGCAACCCAGTCACCTGTCATCACCTCTTGATGTGGCTCTGAGGCTGATATCAACAATGGAAGGAGTCTGCCAGAGGAGGGCATAGCCAGCCTTCTTATAAGTTGAATAGACCACATTCCTCTTGCCTGCAGTGGCCTTACTCCACGGCAGCCAGGAGACAGGAAGGCAAGATTAAGATCTTTGGAACTTTTTCTCCCATGTCCCTCTCATGAAGATGAGCTTGACGGCGATTACCACGCATATCAAAATTTTGTAGGCTGACTTCCTTGAGGGCATTTTTGGGGATAATAATCATGAAGATTACGCTGTTGATCTGCTAACGAAACAACTTGGCCAAAACATTTATTCTTCCCTTCAATGAAATTCCAATTTTAATTTTCCAATTACTTTCTGAACCAACCATATTAACTTGAAGCAGAGTTGACTGCCTCTGTATGTTGCAGGTTAGCAGAGCAGAGCGAAGCGAAGCAGGCGTTATCTTATCCTTAGCTCCTTCGAGGCCTGATTGCATTCCAGCCGAGACTGCCAGTTGGTATCGGTGGCAGGGCGAGCCTCCCATTTCACACTGTAATGAATATCTACAGGCCCAGGGACTTATTGCTTTAATAAAATGCTCCCCCGATGAGCAGGGATTGATATCTTTCATAACAAGGCTCGTTAGCTTCAACATTAAACAAGCTCTCATTGTCTGGTGAAACTCAAAACTTTTTTTTTTTTTTTCACCCTCATCAGTGGTATGGTGAGAGAGTGAAGTGCATCCACCCCTATTAAAAAAGAAAATATGTTAAAGTTAAATTTACATTGTATGTTTGTTTATGTGATATGTGGGTCATTCACCTGTTCATCTTTACAGAAACAATTATCCAATCAGTTTTTTTGAAGATAAGTTTGCAGATTCTATAGCTAGCCAATAACCCATTGCGGCTAATTATTGCAGAACTGTACAAAACATGCATTCATGGGACCCAAGGGCAATGTTCTCCTGTTCCTTTACTTCATATTTATAAGTAATTTACCTTTTCAACACAAACAAATGGACCAGCCCCTGGTAGTCCTTATGTGGAGTGACCTTTGGAAGTGGAAGCCTCCTCTCCCAGTGTGATATTAAAATCACTGTGTTGAAGGGTGGGACATATAGAAAAAAGGCGATGTTATTGTGCGATATGGAGCCCCCCATGCAACCATTTGCCAAGATTCCTCTTAGCCAGATCTGTGTCCGACACCTCCCCCCGTTACTCCAATGGCTCCGCGAGTTTGGACAATGGCCCTCTGTTGTGTGGAGAAACCACACTGGCCTTGGATCTAACCTTGGGTGACGAGATTAGAGACCAGGGTACTAGTTTGATCCAACTCATCCCTGCAGGTGAGCCACAGCAGCACCAGTTTTTGAGATCTCATCTCAAAAGGAGTTTGTGACTTGTTTTCAGACATTAGAGTTCAGGTACTGTGACAACAGTCACTAAAAATGTTCAATCTTCATATCACTCCAGGTTGTTTATTAGCAGTGAGTATAGTGGTGGTAGTATTAAGTCATGAATAATTAGTTCACCAGGTAGCTAGTAACAATTCTGTTGCTTCTTCATGAGAAAAATACATACCATGTAATGTTCTGACACAACAAAAGATGAGTTAGATTTACTAAATTTGTTTGAGGAAGCTGTCTCAGATATCTCCACACAAACCATGCAGATTGCTGAGCTGACTCGAGTTTCAGCTCCATCCTGAGTCCTGTTAGGGCTTTTTGTGCTCAGAATCATGAGCTACCTCTGGTCCTCCAGAAGGAGCCATTCTGTTTGGAAACACGATCCATCTGAAATAAGGGGATAGCTGGTGCTTGACTCCCCCAAATCTCGGTGCAATGAATCAGTCAGGACCCGAGCGTGTTCTGCATTGTAGACCCTAGAAACATAGTGTGGACAGATTTTCGATGGGCATTAAATATAATCAGGGGGTCAGGCTTGCAACTGAACTCTGCTCTGGAGTATTGCACTTATAGGAGCCCACCCTAAGCTGCAATCAGTTGAATTGCCTGTCATTAATCAGATTAATACAAAAAATCCCTCTTTACAACAGCTCCACAGCCTACCTTTGTGCATCTGGTGTCATATAAATCATATGCAGACCGTGAATTGGCTGACTTGAGTATTTGTTTAACTTCGGCCAGCTGTCAAAATGTATTGTCCAGATCCAGACCTCACGTTTGAAATGGAATCTGAGCATGTAGCTGTCCAAAAGGAAAATGGCAGCTGAATTGTTAAAAAGTCTAATGAAAAAATTATACACTGTAAATCTCTCAAAGAGCATTATCAGTGTATAAAACAATTTAACACTCCTGTGACCGTGCAAGTCGAATGCGATTTCCGCTGGATACGTTTACTTTAGCGTGCAATAGAATGAATTTCAAGCTAAAGCGAGTCTTTCAGTCTACAGAGAGGGGTTAGCTTTTCCATTTAAAGGTAACACTTTTCTCACCGATATCAGTTGCTCCATCAGCGCAGACATTGAAGAGCCTCTTATACTTTAAGTTACAAAGTATAATATTTCTTAAGATTTCACAAGCATCCTTCTGACTGCCTCTCCACCCCACACCCCCGCTGCCCTGCTTACCTTCTCAACTTCTGGGGTAGGTAGGGGGGGTGGGGGGTTGCTTATGCAACGTGTGGGGTGAGCTGAGCCTCACTCACCAGTGTAGCCCCTCTCACATGAACACACACACACACACACACACACACACGGCTGGCCATTTGCACACAGAAGGAAGTCAGTCACGCTTCTTCTGGCAAGGTCACCTGCCATTCTTCCTAGCTGTTTGGTGGCTTTTGTGTGATATTCCACCTCCTCCACCCCTTCTTTTCCCTCCTCCTCCACCTCCCGCACCTCCAAGGCCGCGGGTTTGGACCACCAAGTGTAGCTGATTTGTAACATGAGCAACAAGCCTAAGCTCCAGCGTCTCTGTAAGGACGCGCTCAGAAACTGCCCCCTCAAGGAGCTCCTTCTTTTGGGCAGCCGGGGTGGGGTGGGGTGGGGAATGGAGGGTCAAGTGATCGGCTGCATGACTTTAAAGAAAAGCCAGCATCATCAAGATAATGATCATTCTCCTTTTATCTCCAGCTTCTTTTTAAAGACCTCCCTAAGGTCAATTAGTCGCTAAGAAAAACAGATATTGTGCTGCCTTGTTCAATGCACAAACATTTTGAATGTCATCTTGGCACAAGCTGGCCTCCTTAATCGCAGTAAATCGAAGCTTGAATTGGTGGATATTTAAAATGTCTCTGTTGGTGCACAATGTGCGCTTGAAGTCTGTAAAACTCTCAGATAAGACAACAAATGGCAGGAGAAATGGGTTCTGGCCAGGGTGCTGATGCTTGAGTCTACCACTAGAGGGACACAGAGAACCAGCAACGATTCTACTTCAATCGAACAGACCTCCTGGTTTTACAGACCAATAGTGCCACAAGTTCCTAATATGCAGTCGCTGACATGTTTTGCCACAGCAATGTGCATCCTTTGTTGTGTCTTTTAGTGCATAATCAGGTTGGTTTATGTCCGGTATGTCCTGGCTAAATGGAAAAATGTGCTGTGTTTTGGCAAGACATCAGCACTGTGTTTACCTTTTTGTGAGAAAATAAGAACCGTCCAGAAGGAAATGAAGTGTCAACTTACAAGAAGCCTATTCAGGACATGTTTTTCCTCATTTTCCAATTATCAGCTCAGACACTATCATGTCATGTCACGCTCAGTACTGTCTGAGTGTCAGGTATTCGTCATGAGTGCTTACAAGAAGATGTGTTATCTTCCTGCATATAGTCCAGGTTGGGTCACTTCACGAACGCTTCATTTGTCGGAAATGGGAGTGGAATTTTCCTGAGATTTTTTAAGCTAAGTTCTGCTTTGAATGTGTTTCAGTGTGTTGCTGTCATCATCAAAACCTCAGTAATATTTCTGATGTTCTTATTATTTTTGTTGCTGTTTGTTGTGGATTGCCTAATGTGTCAGAATTATGTGACAAAACTAATCTTGCAGTATTTATAGGCAGACCTCATTTGTTATAAAAGGAAAACAGGTGAAAAGTACCTAATTCACTTTCAATTAAATCATGCTATTTCCCATTGCTCTAATGGTTCATCCATTTTGCTGTGCTTTGTTTTTAGTGATTTTTGTCACTTTACCGAGTAATGTTTTGCTGTTTATTGCTATTTTTATATTTCAATTGTTCATTTTTCTCTTTAATTTCTCAATTTTTTTGTTGTTAGAATAAATAACATTTCCACTAAATTCCCCCAGGAAATTTATTTTGTGGTCCGTATGTTAAGACCTTTTTTTGCTGGCTCTCTTTGCTGGATGAGTTTCATCTGTTACCACACACATTGCCCTCTTTTCAAAGCAAACTGAGCCGGAGGGAACTTCTTACGCTGCTTTTATTCACCTGCTGGTCAGCCCTTATTTGTATGCCAGGCAGGGAACCTTTTAAGGAAAACAAGAAACCATTTGAAGGTGAAACATCTTGTGTTTTTTGGCTCCACGAACTGACTCTCCATCAGGGCGACAGGAAGTCCACAAAGGGGCCACAGTTCTTTGCCCCCCAAAGACACTCACAAACATGGGCAGGTCACACAGGGCCACACACTGAACTTCTCCACTCCCCTCTTACCAAAGGAAATGTGACCCCTGATTTTTTTTTCTGACCACTCAGGCTTTATTCGATTTGCTCCCTGTGTACATATTAAAATGACATTACTGATATATCTATACATCTCTTGTCATTACAATAATTCATCGACATTGCTCTTACACAAACACTACAATATTAGTCATAAATCCTCAAAAGGTAGAGACGTGCATAACGAAATTGCCTCATAAAATGTCTGTACACTCCTTTTTTTGTGGAAATTGTTTTGTTACAGCGAGATATTTGTCTGTTGTTTTAACACAAGCAAAACGTTTATCTGAGAGTCAGGAAAATTTTGTTTTGACTTAGCAGCAGTTATCTGAAGAAAGAGTTGTATCAATGTGGAAAAGCATAACTAGAATGCAGAGAAAGTCCCAAAACATGCAGATGCATCACAGCCCTACGACATTTGAGCACTGTATTTTTTTAGACAGAGAAAATCAAGCAGAATTGCACAGATATCAAACCAATGTTCTTTTCAGTAAAAGTAGCAGTTGTGTGTTTCACAATGTCAAGGATTTTAAGGCTATGAGCCGCATAAACATAGGACATGGGGGCTCCTAAAACCACCGTCCCAATAGTCATCACTTTGCATAGGTGTTTGTTAAAAAATGAAAATATTCAAGTTGTGAATTCTGTGAACAAAACGTTGAATAATTTAATTCATAGCTCCTCACCCTATAAAGAAAACTTTACTTGTTTTGGGAGGAAGTGGGGGAAGTGAGAAGGTAGAGGAAATAAGAAATAGTTTGTCCAGCCCCGAAAATGCTTTTTTTTGTTATTGTGACTGCATCAGTAGATTTCCTTTGTGTCTTTTCATGATGATTCTGCTAGGAAGAAAAACACAAAATGAATACAAATGTCCCCCTCAGCCCTTCACAAATTGACTACATTCCTTGGTAATCTTTTGATCATTTGATTAAATTACATCTCTGCTTCAAAGTATTTGATCACATAGAACTTAAAGTGAAAGTACCCTGTTGACGTTTTGTGCATACCTGTTGTATAGACTCCACCATAACCTACTGGTACAAGCCAGAATGCTAGGAACTCTGACTGGTGTTAGCAGGGACAGCAGGGACACCTGAGAAGGAAGCGATGGAACAGAAAATGGAACACCTGGTAAGAAACATATTTGAAAGCATTTTTCTCAGATGCCTTGTGGCAGATTGTTCTCCGGGGAAGCTTGGAGAGGTGTGCTACCTTGTGTTGTATCATCTGGCTTGTCTGGTTGATCCGGTGCTTCAGCAGTGACTGCTAAGAAGAAGGAAGTTAGTTAGTCAGGTTTCCAGCAAACCACTGGACCCTTTCCTAGCATCACTGCTATTTTGACCATCCCCATAGGTGACAATGACTGACTGTTTTTTTTACTGTAAGTTGTCCCAATGATTGACAGTAAAAACAGGAATTAATGTAGGTTGAGTGTTTCTTACCAGCAGTCTTGTCATCTGCCTCAGAGGACATTATCTCTGTGGAAACAAGCAAACACTTCTTTAGCAAAAAGTCCCCCAATACAGGGAACAATAGAGGGTTTTCAGGCGCTCACGTGAGCCTGCCATTTCTCACAAATATAGTGTTTCTGCTTTGGCCGGGGCAGACCTCTGAATGGTTGACCCTGCAGTGTTTCATCTGCCCACCTGCAGTACCCGCTACCCACCCACTCATCTACGTGTTAGCTTAGCAATGTGTTTACCCTCAGATGTGGTGTCAGTATCATCGTCTTCATCTAGAAAGGACAAACACAGAAATCAGACGTCATTTAGGAACCTTTTAGGAACATCTGAATAGTAATTATTTTGTCCAAACGAATCATACAGAACTGTGAGAACTGTTTCATAGACCAAAAGATCATAGCTTTGAGGTGTCAGGCTCTAAAGCACCCAATTAGTACATATCACTATATGATCAACAGTAAGCTTTCTTTGGGACCTAGTTTAGTGTTGACACCATGTTGCACAATGTTGCCATGGTGAATTACAGGAGGTGTTTATGTGTTTTTTTAAGGACTTCCTTAAAACTTCCGTCAGTCCTTACTTGTGGAATCTGCCTCAGTGCTCTTCTCCATGCTTTCCTCTGGGGTGACAAACATGTCAGAGTAAGTGATTACATGTCAGAACCACCACAATAACTTCATGTAGAGTTAAAATCATTCACTCGCACAGTTTAAATGTAATACTCAGTTGTTCTCAAATGTAATACTCCAAATATTTCATTTACTCACTTTAAATGTAATTATTTAAATACTAATTATGCTCAAAGTAAAAAGCCATACTCATCACATAGGCCTATAGGACTTAAACACTGGGCAATTCATAATAAGATGTCAGCATGAGTTTTGACTACCTTTTGAGATGGACTCTGATGTATCCTCCTTGTCAACTTTGTCTGCATCCTCTGTTTGGATATATAGTTAGTTAGATAAGAAGTGTAAGTATAAGAAATCTGTGGAAATAGACATTGTAACATGTAGAACACAAACAGATGCTGTAATATAAACTACTATAGAAAATATTGTGGGAAATGCAAATTCCTTGGTGATATATCATATGTACACAGAGTACAGTGAATATGAAGTTGTCAGCCTGACCTGGAGATATGGCTATACATGGACACACAGATGATTAGACTTTAGATTCTATTTTACACACTGATGGTCTCTATTAGCAAGTGTGCTGCCAGTGACTTGGTACTTGAGGTAAACTTGAGCTTAGTGGAGTTTTACTGTACAAAGACTACACACCTTCTGAATTGTCCTCCATGCTGTCTTTGTCTTTCTTGCTGGCGTTCTTGCTCTCTTTGTCGTCCGATGACTCAGCGCTCTTCTCCTCCTCACTCTCCTCCTTGGTGGCGTACTCTGAGTCTTGGCTGGCGCTGTCGTGCATCTCCTCCTCGAAGGGGTCCTGGCTGCTCGCGGGCATGCCCTCTTCCAGCGTCATCATGCTCTTCATGTCGTCTTCCTCGCTGATGGAATCTCCTTCTTCTTTGGTGGAGGCCCCTGCCTCCTGGCTGCCGGCGGCGTCCCCTTCCTCCTCCTCGTTCTTAGCTTTGCTCTTGTCATCCTCGTCACTGTCGTCTCCAGCCTCCACCTCCTGCTTGCTTTCTCCCGCCTCTTTGGACTCTCCTGCCTCCTCAGCGTCTGAATCCTCTTCTGAGCTCTTGTCTTCGGCGTCTTTGTCTTTGGCCTTTTTGTCTTTGTCCTCAGCGTCTGACTCCTCTTCTGAGCTCTTGTCTTCGGCGTCTTTGTCTTTGGCCTTTTTGTCTTTGTCCTCAGCGTCTGACTCCTCTTCTGAGCTCTTGTCTTCGGCGTCTTTGTCTTTGGCCTTTTTGTCTTTGTCCTCAGCGTCTGACTCCTCTTCTGAGCTCTTGTCTTCGGCGTCTTTGTCTTTGGCCTTTTTGTCTTTGTCCTCAGCTTCTAACTCCTCTTCTGGGCTCCAGTCTTCGGCGTCTTTGTCTTTGGCCTTTTTGTCTTTGTCCTCAGAGTCTTCCTCACTGCTGGTGTCCATCTCATCGTCCGACTCTTTGTCAGCTGAGTCTTTGTCGGGGGAGGCTTCTTCGTCGTCCTCTGAGTTTGCACTGTCCTCTTTCTCCTCTACTACGTCCTCTTCCTCTGAATTGGATGTGCTGTCTATTTCTGTGCTGTTTTCTTTGACATCAACCACCCCTTTGCCCAAATTGGCCTCGGCACTGTCAAAGTCTGGATTGCCGACCACTTTCGCTTCCTCGTCTGATGAGTCCGGTGTTTCCTTGTCCGTGTCTTTTGCCTCGTCAGTGTCTTTGGCCTTGTTAGTGTCACTGGCCTCGTCGCTCTCTTTGTCCTCTGAGGCCGCTTCACTTTCACCATCAACCTTGTCATTGACTGTCTGCTCGTCACTCTCCATCGTGTTTTCGTCAGTGTTGTCCTCGCTGTCTGCCTTATCTGGAGAAGCTTCGTCGCTTTCGGTGTCGACGTTGTCTGGTGAATCCTGCTGCTCGCTGGCATCAGCCTCCTCACTGTTGTCATCCTTATCGGCGACGGCACTGTTGTCTTTGTCAATTTCTGTAGACAAAGGGTTAATTAGGAATGTGCGTTATATAGAGAGAGTGCAGAGTTGGAATAAAGTTGGATCAAATGTGGAGAATTTAAATGTTCTGACAATTTTTTGGTCGGCCAAAGATTTGCATCTATGTGGACAACAACTGTATTGTTTAATGACGAAAAAAGCAATTGTGATATATTAGATGGATGGGTAAAATATGCCAGTACTGATGGGACATTTTTTATTATTTGTCTCATAATTTCCACAGAACCGGGCATAGTTACGTGATCATTTCCAGTCCAGGACCTTTGACCAGGAACCAATACCTCTTACAGATGTCCTATGTCATTTTTGTTGTCAAAAACTAAATTGCTTCTATAGTTCAAAAAAATTGTAATTGTCCTTCTCGTCATTCTTGTGCCTTCTGTAAGTTTGGTTTCAGGGCTGTTTTTGTATTTAATTAATTTTTTAAGCTGTAACTTTTCCTTTATGTAAATTCTTCATGTCAACATTTTTAGAACAAAAACTAAACTTAAGGTTTTTCCCCCATTGTTGAGGGGAGGAATGTGACCCCGACAAATGGTGGTGGGCGGCTCTGAGAATGTTATCTGGGATTGCCCTGGCTCCTAATGTGGTCTCAACGGCCTGTTCATTCGTTTTGATGAATGCTAACCTGAGTTATCTGACTCCTCGGTTGTGTCAGTCTCAGAAGTCTCTAAAAAGAAAAAGAAAAAAAAAGACAAGGTAAGGAAGAAATTAATTCTACCAGGAAACCTAATCGTAGCTATCGAACTGACCAGTGAAGTGGTAACTGTAGTAGATAGACAAAGCGCTAGGATAAGCCAAAAGGTTTTAGACAGGAATTGACCTTCTGGCTACATTGTTATCTTCCAAATGGGCTCACAGGCTGGAATTTTGTCAGCTATCTTAACCACCACTCCAGTGGACCTCATTAACACTGGCAGGGGAAATGTCATGACTGAATTCTTATCAAGTCACATAAGCAGTTTGGCAAAACATGAAAAGATCTCTTTTTTGACAGGAATAATGTAATGGGATCACCAACTTTCTGAAGTCTGAAATCAAATTTGGTTACATGAAATGTGTTCTGTGTTTGCACATCTGACATGAATCAACTGAACACAAAGGGATCATTTAGCAGTGACCAGCTAGCACAGGTTAAGGCAATAGCCGCTCAAAATGTTCTAGGTTTCAACACTGACAGGTTTTCCTGTGCGATTCTACTGATCAACATTTAAAACAGACATCTTTCCTTGGTGCAGAAGGAGTCTGCTTGAATTGACTTTCTAATAGGTGTTGGTTAATGTTTGGCAGGCTAACTAATGTATTTTCCACTAGCAAAGCCGACTGGCCTGTAAAGTCTGACCTAACAGCAACTGGTGTACCACCATAACATTTTCAAAGAAATTTACAGTGAAGTTAAATTCTTGGTTTTGTTTATTTGTATTTTGCAGACATTTACCTTTGTCGTCTGTCACTGCCATTTCTTCAGACGTATCATCTCCATCTGAAATTAATTCCACAATATTCAGTTTGTGAAATGTCAGGTTGGAAATCAGAAATGTGTTCAGATCTGGTGCAGTCCTAAAGTGTGTCTTTCAGTGTTGGTTTCTATTGTTGATTTCCAGTGTCGATCTGCTCTTACCTTGTGCATCAGTAGAGTCATTCTTCTCTGTCACGGTGTCAGATGACTCTATAAAAATGAATTGTAAATCAGTCATGACAGTACTGACATATTATAAATCATTATCAGTCAGTCATAACAGCACAAACATTTCAGTTATTTGTTAGGTTGAATGAGTTCTGTTCATCCGACATCGCTTTATTTCATTTCTGTTTCTTTTGGGCAGTTGAGATAAACATTTTGAACTCTAGTTCCGACTGAAAATCTGACAAATATAACAATCATAACTGACAATTCCTGATCATATAGTCAATACTGACAGGTGTTGTGTATAACCTTTGACCTTTCTGTGGTCTCACCTTGGGAATCGGGACTAGTGGTAGTGTCTTCCACGCTTGCATCTGCATCTATTAGACACGGGAATAGTGAGTGTTTTTGTTCCTTGTAAAGAAATTATTACAAAGTAATGTGCTACATTTTAAAGAGTGAACCTACTGTGAAAGGGGCTTACTGTCTATGTCACCCACACATGAATTACACAGGCAAAAGAGATATGTTGTAAAGATTTTGAAACTGAAACATGACCATATATACAATTCAGTTGGTTGTGCGTGACTGTACCCAGCAAAGTGATAACGAAGGAATAACAGGTCCCTGCAAAGTGTTTATTTGTATGGTCAGTGGCTGAGTTTTTTTGGTGGTGTTGAGACAGGTAGAGGTTAGATGAGTTGATTTGTATTCTCAGGGTGGCCTGTGTTGCACTTCTAACTTCTCGTGTCAGGAGAGGCTAATACCACTGTTTTTTCCATTTGAGGCCATGACTGAGATATTGAAATAGATGACATATATTTGTTGTTTAAAAGCCTGACAGATGAGTATATCAGAGACCGACATATATGACATAAGAGCCAAACAAATATGTGACACTAAAGTTTGTCAGTAGTTCTTAAAAGTCAACTGTCACTGTGAAATGTGTTTTGTGTATTTACAACAACAAGACACTGTTCATTGCTGTGGTTCATATTCAGATCCATGATCACACACACACACACACACACACACACACACACACACACACACAGAAAACACTCATTACCAACTGACCTGGCTGATTTGTGGTGTCAGCTGAGTCTGCACCTAAACCAAAAAAAGAGAAACATCACATCCTCATCAAGTGTTTCTCATGATAGCTTTTCCTCATTCTTGTGACACCACATAGGAACTTATTTGTGTTTTAGGTGTGTTCAGGGCTCAAATCACCATTTCCTTCTTCCTGGAACTATGTGCTAAACAAGTCAAACAGGTGTCATACCTGTAACGTCCTCAGCTGAGTCTTTCCCATCTGTGATTCATGTAAAAGTGTGACACCATCAGTGCGTCTACTGAAACCACAACTGGGTCAGAATTTGTCATGGCTTTCATTTAAAAGACTGAGACTAACCTGAGACTCCTTGGGCTGGACTTGTAGGGGTCTGATCATCACGGTTTTCTCCTGAGGAAGCAATGTATCATGTTATTATTATTTCACTGTGCACTGCACACTTACCTCCTTAGATATTGACCCCTACATCTAAATTAGTATTTGTCATGTTAATCTACTCATGAAGTGATGTTATGTATGCCTGATGAAGATATCGGAAAGGTATCACACTTTGTGTAGCTCGTGAAATACATCAACGTGGCGAATTAATTTAAGCCTCATTGCTCTACCTGGTTCTATAGACTGACCAGTTTTACAGGTGCCTGTATGTCCACTCTATGTATTATCTTATATCAGAGATCTGATGACGTAGGTACTTACCATTGATGAATGCTATGACTGGAGCTGCTCTGTCTAAAGCAATACAAAGGGATGGGATTGTCACTCAACAGCTACGTGACGGCAATTTTTTTGAATGGTTTGATACAAGTAGCTTTTATAAGTAGTAAGCAGATTTTTTAATTAGCATGGTGGCATGTAATAAAACGAATAGGAATGATATGTTCATCAAAACTGCCCTTACCATCTGAGTCTTGTCCATCTACAGTATATGACAATATCAGAGAGAGAGAGAGAGAGAGAGAGAGAGAGAGAGACATGTTAGCCATGTTTGGTGAGATGCTGCCTGAAAGGTCTTCCTATGGAGGCCTAGCTTACCTCTCTAATCCTACATGCACAAGGGAACAAAACTCTTTTGTGTCTTTCAGAGAGACCTGGGCTCTGATTACAAGCTCGTTGCAGGGGAGGCAGTGAGCAGAGCTGGTGATTGAAAGCGGGGGATTGTTGTGCATCAGGCTAGCAAACGAGCACAGGGTAGCATCTCGAAAAAGTGGCTGCTCAAAAGAGAGCGTGGGGATTATCCACACAGTGTTATCAGCGCTCAAGCAAGTTCACTATACACAGTATTTCCTTACCTGTCACTGGTGCAGATAAAACAACACCAGCTACAGCAAAAAGCAAGGAAACAACAAGTGTCCTGTGTAGGAAAACATACAAAAGAGATGTCACCACAGTATCTGTAGATATATGAAATAATAAACATATTTGCAATGTGGTCCATCAATTCATTTTAAATGTTTAGCATAAGGCCATTACATGTATTTTTTTGAACTATTCAATCATTATACTCTTGTGAGCTATTTTAGCTACTTTGGAAAACATTACCATTGAGGTAATATCACATTGCACCATCACTTGTTATATCAACCATATCTGTTGCCATACATCTTACAAGCCTCTTATTTAGCACACTGTACGATAGACTGTGATGGTGGCATGGTGGTCTGAAATCTTATTAAACAATTTTACTCAAATGGAAGTTTACATTCTCTTCATTCAAAGATGTTACTCTTCATTTAGGCAATTACATTTTTCCATACATGTGAGAAAAAAATACTTTGGCAGTGTATTACACTTACAGAATATTTAGTGACACTATAGTATTTGAATTTACTTGATTTTTGGAATGGAATATATCAAAAAAGATCTTTCATAGGATTTCAAGTAGTGCAGGCCACAAATACACAGCAATTCTATCACTGTCATAAATATATTAATTAAGAAACTGTTTAATCAGGGAAGACCACATATCTTAAATTGTTTCAAAAGAATTAGTATTAAACAGTCACAATACAACTACTATCTTCTCAGGTGGCTGACACCATGAGGAAGTAAAAAAAATAAAAATAAAACCTGTCTCCCCACACAGCTCACCACATAGCCCTTATAGTAACCATACAGTGTTTCACTTACCGCGACAACATTTTGGCAGGATTCTTTAAAAGGCAAACAGGTTAGGGAGGAACAACACTTGTGTGTCTTGTATGTGCGCTCCCGTAGGTCTAAAGCCTAACTGGAACGAGCCACGGTGCTTTTATACCCTCCCCTGCATGCCCCGGCTCTGAGGGGGGCCGGACTGCCAAACAGAGGCGTTACAAAGGCACTTCTAAGGTTACGCTAATTAAAACAGGGTTAAGAGTCAGGGTCCGTGCAAAGCTTTGTTTGTGTTTTCTAACAGCCTTTGTAAGTGTTGGCCAGTCTCTTCAGTCACCCCCAAAAGCCCGCAAATACCCCAAACACTGTCCCTCCCACAAAATGTGATGTTGCTGTATTTTGTTTTGGAGAGAGAGAGATAGACATGTTCCTTGACTTTTGCATAGCATTGTGTTTTGTTTTGGTTGATGCTAATAATGGGTTGGGCCGATGGGTAAGGCACGTCACTCCAGATAGCCAAAAAAGTCAAAAGTCACCAAGCAGGAAATGTTCCAAGTCTGTGAAATGTGAAGTATGCTGAATAACCGCTAAGCACATATGTGCTGAATTTCCTGGTACTTCTTGTCAATTGGTAATAATTTACTTCCTTGACTTCTTTTGATGAGAATCATGACCTCTGACACCGTCATCTTGTCAGTGAATATGTAGTAGCCCTACATCCAATGCATATGATCCTATGACACATGTAATACTGCCTCAGTTCTGTGCCTTACTGTGTCCACCCATACTGTCTTTAGCTGCACTAAACTGTTAGATAAATTAAATTAAGACGTTAATATAAATGAGACAGAGACCAGCAATCAGAATTAAATCAGTGCCTTATCTTTTGCAAAAGAGGAAGTGTGTCACAACCAAATGTCATGAACAAACTCCAAAGATGAGCTGGGCGCAGCCAGCCTATGTGTTTCATGAGCAGACAAAGGGCGTTATTTTCCCATCTCATCGCTACAGAAGTTACAGCAGTGATCTCAGAACATGTCCTTGAAAGAAGAATGTATGCATGACTTTCAGTACAAAAAGCAAGAGAGTAGGCCTCAGCAAACAGGATAATCAAGCAGATTAAAATACAATAACAATTTTGAGTTCTAAATGTTCCATGAAAGTCATGTTTGGACTGCTGATGAGTGGAGTGGTGTGGAACATAAGGTCGTAAATGAAGGACCTCCAGACGAAATTATTTGGCTACAAATGTATTCACTCTGGACAAGTAGACCAACAAGGTTGTAGATTATGTTGGAAAAAAGACCATTCATAACCACCTTAATGCTTAAAGCTTCAAAAAAATACCCATTATCATGCATCATCAACTGAGGAACTATTCTGAATGCTTGTTTTTTCCATTTATAGTAAAGTTGATAGGTGAAAATTCACCCTAGTTACCTCAGGACTCTGCAAGGTCGGAAGAAGCTTGTCACCTCTCACCTCTGACATGCAGACACCTAATATTCTAAGTTATACACACGCAGAAACACAGAAAAGCCATGTTCCTGCTTACATAAGTACATGATTTATATAAGGTAATTAATACAAGGCACTTGATTATTATATTCTTAAGTCATTAACAGTTGTTTTTGAAACATGATTATTATATTCTTAAGTCATTAACAGTTGTTTTTGAAACATGTTTAATAATCACTGACTTGTTACTGTCAGTAATGGAAAACTCCACATGAAGGTTCAACAGTAATCCCTTTCGTATGTCTTCCTCTTAAAGTCAATCAGATTAAAGCGTTTCCAAGTTGGGGGTGATCGAGGTGTTTTGTCCGCCTCGGCTGGAAACGTTGGGCAAATTGGCAGTTGACTCGTTCTCTTGCTAATTCCCATTGTGAGTCCGGGGGTGGGGGTGGTGGTGGGGGGGGGGTCTGGGCGGTAGGCTCCGGCTGAGTCAGTGAGTGAATGCTGGAACAGGATAATGCTTCTCTCCCGTTGTTGTCACACAATTGATTATAGCGCATTTTCTGGCGTATTTTCAAGTGTTTTTTTCTCTCGCCAGCAGGGCAATTCTTTTTCAAGGCTTAATTCTTTAAGCCGTAGACTTTTTTTCCATGCCAGTACAATTAAACAGCAGTGATGCAGACAAGGAGATGGGCCACAAGAGACAGAGAGAAGTCAAAGCACCAGTGGACCACCAACTGATAGTTGAAAATGCAATTGTTATTTACAAAACAAACGATTTAAAAACCAAATGTTGTTTTTTTTTGGTTATGTTTTGTGTTCCTGAGGGTGGATTGTTGTGTCATTGTGTGTATGTTGTGCCATTAAAATCTGACAATTATGTTTCAAGAATTCCCATGAATTATCCAGTTGAAAGGCAACATACATAGAATTAGGTATGGAAGTTGTCTTTTCTCCAATGAGTAGCACCAACCGTCAAACACAACCACAGGTAATCAAGGGTTAGCCCTTCAGGTTTAATTCCAGTTTGAAATCCTCTGTATTGTTTCATTTTGGCAGTAGTAGAACCACCTGTGAGAGTTCAAGCTGAACTTGCTGACCTGAATGACTTTAAAGGCAGAACACTTTGTGTTAGAGGCAAGTCTGTTTATTTTGATTCCTAAAATTGTAAGCATATAACACAAATGTCAATCCTACATACAATACTGTGTATATGTGAGCCAGAGATATATTCATTGTTTAAATTGGTGTAATTTAATAAGCAAGTTGTTGTTTCAAACAACTTCAATTTCCTTTTGTGTTTCTTTAAGATATTACCCAGTGTGTGATCTCACTAGTGTAGCGCTTTTCTTCCTTAAATTACTTTGGAACTTCTCTGAAGGAAGACAATGGCCCTGGTCAAAATGTTGTCGTCATTTTGTGTTCCTTCTCAATGCCCATGTCATCAATCAGGAAGTATCTGTAAGTATCTGACAGGTTGTGTAAATTACACCAACTGAACGTCTTTTGAGTGGTCACTATATCTTTTTATCTAATGACATTTAAATGATTGAGGACTGTTCACATTATGTCCATATTAAAGGAGAACATTCATGCGGAACTATCTAACAGTCACTGATTAATGGTTTCATGTTTTTTTGCCTTGACTCAGTGATATGATGGAAATGTAGTTAGTGAGTAACTTTTCAAGTGTTGCACTCCCCACTACCCTCAATGTTTCAAAACTACTTTTTATGTGAAGAAAGCCAGAGACATTTCTCATAGATCTACAAAGTATCAACTGTAGGAGCGGCCCTATGAATAAAGTAGCCTTGTTTCAACCAAAAGGCAGAAAAGGATAGAGGCAAGAGTAGCCTTGTGGAAGTTAAGAGAACACAACAACAACCAAGGACCACAGTCAGGTCATTTAAGGAAACACGAGGTAAACAGAGTTCACTTCCCAGAAGAAGGGGCCCGAGATTTAAATCCACTTGACGTCTCGTTTTAAGATGGAGGCCATTTACCGAAAATGCCTTTGGCTTCCCAGCAAGGGTTCCGCCATTGGTCTTTGAAGTGCATTGTTCTTCCTTACCACGCTCAAGCATAGAGACCAAAGGGAAGCATAATTAGTGTCCCTGACATCGCCCTCTAGTGTATAATCCTAGTAATTTTAGCAAGCATTCCCGTAAATCAGTTTTAATTTGAGTATTAACTGGGTCATTGACTTATAGTATCAAGGGATAGCATTGAATGTGTAGGTAGAGGACCTTTCCTGACATTTTGCAAGTATACTATGATAAAGTTCTGAGTACCAAATTAAGCCCTTGTGATTGGTGAGGAGTCAATAGCAACAGTGTTTGGAGATGTAGGAATGCTTCTAGGTAGAGAAGAAAGTTCTTTGTTTGGTCTTCTCCTGCAAATCCCTCTTTCCTTGACATTAACTGTGTGCCCACTACAATTTGTTTGTAGCTATTGGTGTCTGAAGTCACGCAAAGACACTCATTTTGTTTTCTGCCAGTTCTTTTCAAATCTGACTCACACCACACAGGCAAAAGACTCAGATCTGCATTCACAAGGGTTGATGTGCTTTGTCATTTCATTCTATTTTCCCTTTCTATTTCACTACATTCACTGCATCACTAATGTATTTAAATGCAAGGATTTAACTTGGAAATGTTATGAAAAGAGCAATGTGCTCACATGGGCACGACACACCTGTGTACCTTTCTCCCTGCAATGCCACCTCTGAACAGTAGGCTGCAGCATTGACATGTAATGTTAATCACATCATTATTTAAAAGAGTAAGCATCAAAAGAATCAAAACATCTTCATCTCAGTCTTCCCAGTATTTTCTCAGTTTTTGATCATCTGTGTCCTTTCATCAGGACAAGTAAACAAATTAATTTAGATTATTCTGATCCAAAGTCAGATTGGAGCAGAATTCACATTGGTGGCAAGGCCTTGCTATATCATGACATAATACTGAGGCCTTGTCCTCTCTGTCTTGTCGCCCTCAGGAGGCACCCCTGAGCAAGTTTCTAACTTGATGGTGCTATATGAGGCAGTTTTAGTGGTTGGGGTCGGGGTGGGGGTTCCATTTTCTGTCAGTGTTCTGGTCCAGCTGATACCAATTCAACCACTGGCTTAAGCTGAATTTCTTGTGGGTCACATGAATGCCTCAAGTGCAGATTAAGGTTTTAAGAATGAGGGATGGAGTTGGGCGTTCTACACATATGAGATTGCTTGGGTCCACTCACACTTTAGTTACTAAGAGGGCCCACGTGAGGGGTACCTGACCCCATTCCTACAGACACGGCCCCCCTCCTCTCCTCCCCCTCCAAGAGTGACTTATATTTGGGACATTTAGCTCTCTGGCCAAGCAGGATGCAATTTGATATAGGTACTTTAGGTACAGATTGATCTAAATGACCATTCGTCCATTACCATGAGTGGTGTTAGACTTGGGAAAAGGTGTGTGTGGTCTCTGATCTATTGAAAGCTGCTGAACATGAAAAATGTGAAATGTGCATAAAAACGCATCTGTAATCCCATGAACTCCACACCTGGTGAGACCAGAGGTTAGATTATTCAGCAACGCACAGCTTTCATCTATGCTAGCTTATCTACAACTAGCCTGTCTGCAATTCCGAAGTTTAACATAACTTGCTATATATCAAACCTACTTAGTCAGACGAGACTACTATATTATCTTGATCTTTGATGTGGAAGCTGAAAACCCTAACTATTTAATTTGAAACTAGTTTGTTTGTATCGAATTAGTTAGTTTGTCTCACACCAGCGTAAGTTTGTATCAAATGGTTTATGGTTTATGTCCGTTGATGGTTGCTTGGTAACTATGTCTGCCTCAAATTTAACGTTACACGAATCTTGTTTTATTTACGGGTTACGGTAGACTTCATACTTACCCATGTTACTGTGAAGCTAAAATAATAAGACTTGAGAGAAAAATGCATTGCAGTTACCTGTAGTTTGAAGCATCAAGACCTTCATTTGCTTTCACCAGTTCAATGAAGGCCTTCCTCAGCTGGCCCATTCTCTGCACCTCTTGGTTGACAAGCAGCCTTTGGCGAATGATCCTCTCACAGAATAACTTATAGCTGACATCAAACGTGGGCTCATTCCTAGAACACATATAAATGAGAAGAAAAGGGTTGTGATTTTGTGCACATACAACAGAATGCAGATTGAATGTTTACTTATATAATGTTAAGTTAGTAGCTCCTTGAAATGCAATTTAATAAATAACTTACTGTTCTTTCTCTGGTTTTTCAGGCCTCGTCAAAAACCTGGTGTACTGATTATAACAGCCTTTGTGGTACTGCACCTCCAGAGCCGAGCCACGTTTGTAGGCTTGTCCTGTATGTATTCCATCGTGTAGTGGTGAAATAATGTACCTCTTCGTGCTTGACTGAAGTAATATGCATAAAACAATGTTTGTTTTTTGATTTAGTAAGACATTCCGGTGTATTTTCTTCGTCTTCCGTACTGCTCGATGAAGGCATGGTGGATGCCATCTTGCAACTCTGTTGACAAAAAGCAGCTACCTTATTGGTGTAGCATTATCACGTGTCGAAACGTGCCGGCACTCGCGACCAAGAGCCTATTACGCTCTGAAGAAACTAGTTCGGCATAAAACATAGACGCACCAAAAATCGACTGGAAAGTCAGCGACAAACTTTTTTTTGGTAGCTAAGCACGACTCTTTCTTTTTTATGAACTAAATATTGTGTAGATGCACGCCTGTGGAGCGGGATTCAATTTCTAAAGGACTTTTCGTGGTTCACCTTGCGGCCTATTTGGAGTCTGGCATCACTTTGACGATTCTGCCTAACATCCAGGAGTTCCTTGGCAGAGACGAATCAGCAACAAGGATGACATCTCCAACCTTGAAACTTCTTGTTGCATCAACGAAGGCCATCGTTTTCAATGTTCTTTAGCACTGTTGTACTATCTGTCCAGAAGGCCGACTCCATCAGGGGAACTTCAAGTTCTTTTCTCACCATCCGATCCATCTTGACTACAATCATTGCTGCTGTCAACTCCATTCTCGGGATCGTGATCTGTTTGAGTGGAGCGACTCTGGACTTTCCCATCAAGAAGGATACGTGTTCCTCACCCTGGTCATTCTTTGACAGGAGATACGACACAACGCCATATCCATCTTGACTTGCATCTGAGAAATGGTGAATTTGAGCAGCCTTTGTGGGCCCAAATGCTGTGGGCTTGAAACATCTGTTCACGCTGAGTTCCGAAAGCTTGTCTAGGTCTGTCAGCCACTTCTTCCATGTTCGGCGTGGCTTCTCAGGGATTTCTTCATCCCAACCTTTCTTCTCTTTGCAGGGATCTTTCAAAATGAGCTTGACAGGTAAGAGCAGTGGTGCCAAAAAGCCCATCGGGTCATACACCGAACTGACAACAGATAAGATGCCGCGTCTTATGCATGGCTTGTCCGACAGGTTAATCTTGAACCTGAAGCTGTCAGTGCTTGTGCACCATTGCACACCTAATGCTCGTTCCACTGGCAATTCATCGTGCTCCAAATCTAGATCTTTGACTTCAGCCGCTTGTTTGTGGTCAGGGATGGAGCCCAGCAAGACTCGCCTGTTGCTGACCCATTTGGTAAAATAGAAACCACCACTGGCACACAATGTCATCAGCTCCTTCACGAGAGCAGAGGCTTGGTCTTCTGTGGCTACCGACTTCAAGCAGCCTTTCTCCAGTATGTTGTTCATGAAAGCCTTGTACTCTTGAAAGAAGTCTGTAGTCCTACTGAACTTCCTCTTCAAGGAGTTAAGTCTCTGTTCAGCAATACCACGGTTGCATGGCATCTTCACCTTGTCATCTTTCAAAGGCAGCTTGATGCAAAAGTGACCATCCATGAGTTGCGCTGATGTTGTCGCTGTGTGCATGAACTGCTTGTCATGATGAGAATGTTCTTGTCGGTCATCACACTGACTTTCTGGGAAATCCGCGTTGTGGTGTTTCATCAACATGTCTTCAATGTTCATCACGGAGATTCGATTGACAAGGAAACTCTGCTGGCTGCCATCACCTGATTCGTTTTCTTGGCATCTGCTGATTGGTCCATTGACGACCCAACCAAGAGCTGTCTTCACGGCGTATGGTCCGTCATTCTGACTACTGATGATCTCCCATGGCTCCATGGCTTTGAATGCGTTGGCGCCGATGAGAAGACCAACTTCCGCTTCTAGTTTAGGGAGATGGACTCGACTCAGGTAAGACCACTTCACCAAATCTTTCTTCTGTGGTATGTTGGCTTTCTTTGCAGGTATGTCTGGCTGAGTATACACATTGGGCAGCTGGATGTATTCTTGTTCCTCTAAGCCACACACCTCCAGATCGGTAAGTACATAGCTACTCACTTTCTGTTCTTGGGCTATGGTTCGTAGCAGTAACTCTGTCTTTCTGCCATGGATGTTCAACTTCTTAGCCAAGTCTTCAGTGCAGAAAGTCGCTGTGCTTCCTTGATCTAGAAATGCATAGGTCTTTATTATCTCTGTGCCGTTCCTGTGTTTTATCTGCACAGGTACAATGGGTAGAATGCTCTCTCCCTTGTACGTCGCTTTGGACAAAAGCGTCTGCTAAATGACTAAATGTAAATGTATGTAAATGTAGAATACCATCACTTTTCCCGGCCCCAGTATGGTCATCTCCTCTACACCCTGCAGACACGAGAGCATTTGTTACTTGTCTTGTGCCCTGTGAGCTATCCTCTGCCACACTCCTCTCTGAAGCAGCATTTTCCCTCACAACGTGCAAGATGGCTGGGTGTTTGAGTGAACAGTCCGAGCATGAGGCCTTCTTCCTACAGTCCTTGGACATATGACCTGCTGTCAGACATCCAAAGCAAAGACTGTTTGTTTTCAGGAACTGTATTCTTTCTTTCAGAGGCTGTTCACGGATCTTGTTGCACACGTTCAGTGCATGGTTCTTCTGACAGTACAGACAAGGACTTTGGAAAACACTCACTGACTTAGCTGAAAGAGTTTTCCTCTCAGGCTGGCCTTCACTGACATCCTTTTCACTTGCAGATGTGTTTACAGCAAAGCTGCTTTTCCTAGACTCTCCTTCTGCGCTGTTGGGTTTCTTCTGGAAGCTCTTCTGACTATCTGCAATGGAGTCCAGGATGTCTCCAAACAATGGGTCATTGGCAACTTTTGCTTGACGATAGACAAACTATACAAGATCAGGAAATCTGGCTCTTTTTCTTCTTCTTTCTTGGATGTCGTACGCATGAATTCATCTTTCTTTCAATTTGAATGGAAGTTTGGACAAGACGCACTTCATGTTGGTGGGATTGTTCATTTCGTCCATGTAATCCACATCATTCACTGTGTTACAACATCCAATCAAGAACAAAGCAAAGGTGTTCAATCCCTTCCTGTCTTCTGGTTTTATCTGAGGCCATTCCATTGCTTTCTTGATGTAAGCTGTGGCGATGGTCAGTTCATCTCCATAGTGACGATCAAGCAACGTTCTAGCTTCTTCGTAAGCTCTGTCAGGTCTCATGTGCTCACAGCTGCGATTGAGATCAAGTGGCTCTCCACTCGTGAACTGTTCGAGGTAATACAACCGATCTTGATGGCTGTCTGTCTTACTGTCAATGGCATGCTCGAAGGCCCTTATGAATGATCTGTAAGTCAGAGGATCTCCTGTAAACGTTGGTATGTCTCGCTGAGGCAATTGAGACAAACTCTGCTGTTTGATGAGCATCTCAGTGACTTCATTCTGACGCTGTAGAACTTCAAACAGGCTGCCTGTAGAAGAATCAGTGTGATAATGACGTTCAGGACGTGGAGTATTGCTGTCTGTGACAAGCCTTGATGATGGCTCTCTTCTATCTGAAGCACCAACAGATGGCTTTGGATTGAAAGTAAGAGAGTGCATACCAGCTCCACAACGCACATAATCATCAACACTGCCAAGGTTTTGTTGCCTACGCATCAGGGGTTCAGCTCTAGATCTTGTAGTTGGCTTAAGGAAATCATCCACTGACTCATGAACATCTTCAAATTCTTCATACACCTTTAATTTGGCATCTGAAACAGCAAGCTCAATTTCAATTTCCAATTGTTCCTTCTTTAACCTCAAGCTAGTTTCTTCCTGCTCTATTGCTTCTCTCTTTTTCATTGATTTCCAACAACGCTTCACGTTCTGCTTTATTTCTCAACTTTGCGGAACTAGTGCTTGAAGTACGACTCACTACAGAATTAGCCTTGGATACACTATCATGTGGACTAACATCATCTTCCTCATCCTGAGGGTCTTTCATGACTTTTGCAATCCAATTATTTACTTTTTCAATAAACCTCTTGAATTCTGAGTATCTGTTCACAAAAGCATCTTGATCCACTTTGTTATCCTCTTCATCTATCAACTCACACAATTCTTCATTAATGCGATCGTACTCTCTTAAGTATCGTTCAAACATCAGTAATGCTTCGTCTTTAATGAATTTAACATTGTGTTCATTTTCCTTAAATTGTTCCAAGTCATTTTTCTGTTTGCTTAACTGTGCCAACTTTCCCTTGCGTTCGCATTTCAGCCTTTTAATTTTCTCTTCTACAGCCTTTCCCATGGGATTTGGCGCCCTCTTGTGCTCGACACGCGTAGCTCCGCTTTTAGCTGCCATTTAATTTAACTTCAGATATCTTCACACACAAACTGTCACAATTCCTCGAATTATCCACAGCTTCTTACTCTTCTAATACATTCACAGACACTTGTGAAAAGAGTTACTGGATGTGTAGGACTTCTTGAATTAAAGATCGATGACTTTCTGAACAGAATATTGACTGGGTATCTAATCTTCACTTTTAGACGATGCGCTAGCAGGTTAGCGTTAGCATCGCCAGGAGGCTAATACAGTCAAAAGAAAATGTCAGACCTGTTCCTGGGAAAGCTTCACTCCGCCGACGGCTGGCACTGATGGTACATCTAATTTTTTTTTATGAATTGATCTCCGATTCCGTTTTCAGCATCTCAGTCTTCTTGCTTCGCTAGCAACTAGCTTAGCACAACTGCTCTTCGCTAGCTCTTCACTAGCTTAGCCCTAGCTTAGCCCAGTGGAATGCCTCAGCGTCGTTGGTGCGCTGGCTTCACGAGCGAAGTCTTTTGACTTGAGCTAGTCTTTTTACTTGGATCTTTCAAAGGCAGCTTGTAATGCCAGTTAAGTTGGATATGGGTGCAGCCTAGCTTAGCCCATTAGCTTAGGACCTCAAAGTTCTTTCTTACTCGACACCAAAGTTCAGAAACAAAAGTCTGTAATCCGAAATTCTTCTTTTGAAAGTTTACTTAAAATTATTTAAATAATACAGCATAAAAATTCAGGATAATACTTTTCTAACAAGTTAACTGGCATTATTTTAATACCGTTTAAGATTGTTCTTGTGTGTATGAACGTATGATTGATTGCTGTATGTCTTTTATTCATTTCTGTATAGTTCTACGGTGTATTGGTGTCTGTGTTTGTCAGCGCAATAAAGAACATCAGTGTTAAAGAACCTGGACCTTGGATGTGTGACTAAGGGCGGCATGATAGACATATATGATGTATATGTGTATATGTCTATGGCGATTATAGCCTAACTATCAAGATTTTAAGTTCTAAACTTTGTTTGGTACTCCACGTAGATCATAAACCCTTGAATATATAAACGACTCAATGAAATCGGTTGAGAAATGTTAACGCTAAGGTGCTTTTTAACCAGAAAAGCCGCAGCTCCACCGCTCACTTGCGTTTGTTTACAGGCCAGTCATCACCTCCCCAAGATGGTGGCGAGTTGGCACGTCGCAGCAACGTTCTGAAGCAGACAATTGGGCGTCTAAGTATATATGTCTATGGGCAGAACACTCCCCGCCTGGCATCTGTAAAATATGTCATATCAACATGAATTAAAGAAAAGGATACGTTAGTCTTCCTTTCCCAACAGCAAGACATTTCTGTCACAGGTCTAAAAAAGTTCTTAACTGTCCCGTCTATGGTCACTTTTAACTCCACTTTGCGGACTTTCCCATCCTGACCAGGAAAGACAGCTGTGATGATTGCCATGGGCCAAGTGTTGCGAGCTGCTTGGGCATCCCGCAGCAGGACAAGGTCATTGACTTGAATGTTGCGTTGTTCCTCTTGCCACTTTCGACGAGGTTGCAGTGTTTGGAGGCATTCTGCTCTCCATCTGTTTGCCATATGTTGCACCTGACAGGGGGCAAATTAAGCTAAGCAGGTACGAAAAAGTTGTTCGAAACGCCACAGCAAACGCTGAGAATAACCTGCTCGCGCTGTATGAACGGTGTTGTGCAAACCTGAAATATCTACAAAGTCTGGAGAGGCAGCACTTCGATTTGTTACATTTAAGTTGAGAAACTTTTAACTACATTTCAAAGTGTATTTTTAATAAATATCAAATGTGAATGTGAACTGTTAAGCTGTTTGCATAGCTTATGCTAGCTAGCTAGAGCATTATACTGGTGAAGATGTACTGTGCTGTGGTGGTTTTTGTATTTTTTCTACAGTAGTTTATTTCAAACTCAAGTTAATTATTTAAAGCATTTTTCGCATGTTAGTGCCTGTGTGCTGTTACTGTGTATTGTTACCTATGTGTGTTCTATGTTTCTGTTTATCTTTGAAGGTTTTTTACCTAATTGCTGATATTAGCTAATTGCTAATCTGAAAATAAAAAGAGAAGAAAAGGAGAAGTGGAAATATAGCTACTGCCTGGGACTCAGTTATTCAGCAGCAATTTGAGTGGAATCCAGTTAACCTAAATCTCCATGTAGAAAATTCAGTCCCTTTTTCAAGTTGGGGAAAAGTGCAACAAATCTAAAACTCTGGCAACTTGACAGTCATTGACTTGAATGTTGCGTTGTTCCTCTTGCCACTTTCGACGAGGTTGCAGTGTTTGGAGGTATTCTGCTCTCCATCTGTTCGAGAATCTGTTTGCCATATGTTGCACCTGCATCCATTGTCGCTTGTAGAGGTATTTTCTTTTGGCCTTAAACAAAGACGGCGTTGTATAGGCCCGAGGGATGTGTAGCTGTCCAAGGTCCTTAAGTGAGTGATGCCATGTTTCCCACTTCATCCTCTTATCCTCAGGCAGAGGTGAGTCCCACTCAATGCTGTCCACTGAGAGTTCTCTGAGCAAGAGCATTCCATGAGTTATCACCGGAGCTGCAAACCCAAGCGGGTCATACAGGCTGTTTACAGTACACCACAGTAAACCATGTCGTGTGTTTGGCTTGTCATTGTCTGACACCTGGAAGTTGAACGTGTCTGTAACAATATCCCAGGTAAGTCCGAGGCTGCGTTGTGTGTGTGGTCTTTCTCCATTGAGGTCGAGATCTTTTATTTCTTTAGCATGATCCTCTTTGGGAAAGGCTTTCATTTTTGGTTTCTTTACAGAGCCTGAACCCCCTTAGTGCAAGCACATTGGCAACATGGTCAGTCAGGAAGGAACCTTAAGCAGAACCACGGCACATAAGGGGGGACCCATCTGCTTGAGGTCGGCCGGGTGGAGATAGGAAGGGGGGATGGGGGGAGGGTTGGGTGGCAGAAGGGGATGGGTGTTGGTGTTGTACATATCCTGCATTTGGTAGGTGTACATAATATATATACAGACATCCGGTGGTAAATACATGATACAAACAAGACCAGTTTAGTGGGTATACACTGTGCTCAAAGGTTTACTGTTACAGGGGTAAGGGGAGTAGGAGCAGAAAAACATGTTGATGGTGGCAATATTATATATTGTATATAAATTAGTGCTGTCAAACGATTAAAATATTTAATCGCGATTAATCGCATTTATGTCATAGTTAACTCAAAATTAATCGCGATTAATCGCAATTTTTTATCTATTCTAAATGTCCCTTCGTTTATTTATTTTTTCCATCATTTTATTTTTATTTGAATGCCCTTATCAACATGGAAAAGTTGATTGGCTTGCTTTATGCAAATGTTTTATTTGATTGAAAACCAATATTGCCAAACAGGGTGGTACAAAATAAAATTATAAAGTGCACATTTCAGGTAAACAAGGACTCAGCCTATAGTGCAGTTAAACCATGGCTTAATATTTTCTTTTTTTCAAGTTTGCTGGGAACATAGCAGTCAGGCCTCTTATTTCAGAAACATTGAACCGTAACAGTTAGGTTACCAATAAAAGGTAAGCCTACTACTTCTTTGCTTTCAGCCAGCTGCCTGTTGACATTTTCAGACAACAGTGAAGCCTGCTTCTTTTGCACAACACAACTTTTAAAAGTAAACTTTCCATTCAGAAGCTTTTTATCATCCATTTCGCCGTATCGCGCTCACCATTCACTCAAACCATAACGTTCGCCTACTACACAGTTTGCGAGGCCAAAAAGAATGTTTATCAAAAAAAAAAAAAAAAATCATAAAAAAAAATTCGCGTTAATCTCGCGATAAAAAAATTAACGGCGTTAAAATGGGTTTGCGTTAACGCCGTTAATAACGCGTTAAACTGACAGCACTAATATAAATGCTAGCATAGGGTATGAGGTAGAGTAAGTGTACGGCAGTGCGTGGCGGTGGGTGCAATTGGCCGAGGGTTTCTACGGGTAGGCCGGGTGAAGAGACTACAGCAGCGTCCCATAGCGAAGATAGTCTGGATTAGGAGAGAAAGAAAAGGAACAGAGTGAGTGGGTAGAGTTTGTTGTGTATAGATTTGTTTGGTTTATGTAATAGGGTAAAATATTTAGTTGCATATGTTTTTTGAAACATTGAGGAAAGACAACTGACAACTTTATTATTTGGGAGGTGTGGCCTCATGGGACCCCCTGGGATGTTTAAAGGGCAACCCAGCTGTTGGCCTCATCATGTGTTCATCCATAATTTTCAAGTTTGTTTTCATTTTTAGTTTTCTGAAAGGTTTAGGTCTTTAGCCTAAAGCCTCTGCACTTCTTAAGGGGGTGGGCAGTGCTTAGCCACATCATCTGATTTGCTTGTGTCATTCTCATGACCAGTAGCGGAGTCTACTGCAGTAGACTTCCTCCAGCCGCGCCCAGACCATCTGCAGGGCCGCATTGGGGTTCCCTATGTGGACTGATCTGAGCCTTTTGACGTAATTGGAGGATTCTTTGCCCAGCCATTTTGTCAGCAAATCTAATTCTTCGCTTGCGGACAAGTTCAGGTCATTAATGGAATTTAAGAATGATGACCTCCAAGCTCTGTATGACTCTGGACAATCGTCAAATTGCTTTAGGCCTGTGCTGACAATTTCTCTGCATGCTAAATATCTTGCCATGTTCATCATGTCGTCAGGTGGACGTTGCGGTGTGGACGCCCGTACGGAGAGTAAGGAAATCCAGGAGGGCCTAGTTGGGCGCCGGGTTGCTGTACGTGATGTGGCCTCTCTCTGTTTACAGGTGTAGGCTTCATAGGCGGACTAGGATTTTGCGTCAAGTGTGAGTATGGATTCTGAGATTATCCCTGATGCTGACGATGCATGTTAAACCAAGGGATGTATCCTCCTGCAGTGGAGGGAGGCCTACTTCCTATCAGTGGCTCAGCTTTAGCCATTCTGACTGGCTCTGGGTTAGGTGATGGCGCCGGCAATCCGTTCACATAGTTCAGAAGAGCGCACAAGAGACTATCTAAACAGAACGCCTGTCTCGGGCCATTAAAGACAACTTGACTTATCATATGCTGTTCTAAGGCTTCATCATTTACGTATTCTTCTGCCGCTTCTAGCGTTTCAGCCTCTGCTATAGCGGCGGTAGCCTCCTTTTCAAGAGTAAGGGCTTCTAGACTTGCTTCTAATCTTGCTTTGTCTATTTTCATTGCAGCCTCTCTCTCCCCATAGGCTGCGCGAGCCTTAGCTGCCTCTGCTTTGGCGCGGGCTACTGCTGCTGCAGATGGTGCCGTTACAGAGCCGGAGTGTTGTGAATGTTTGTCCGACATACCTCTGTCCTTGTAGTAGCTTGTTTACCCCTTTGAGATACATCTTTTTACTGAATGAATCAGTCAGGACCCGAGCGTGTTCTGCATTGTAGACCCTAGAAACATAGTGTGGACAGATATTCGATGGGCATTAAATATAATCAGGGGGTTGGCTTGCAACTGAACTCTGCTCTGGAGTATTGCACTTATAGGCAGCGGCGGTTTTAGCAAATTGGAGGCCCTGGGCAAAGAATCATTTTGACCACCACCACCACCAAAAGCACCAATCCCCTCCAAACCCACACACACACACACACTTAATGACCCATGTTATGTGAAACTGACATTTATTGTGATAAGATGAAAGTTCAACTGAAAGTTCCGAATTTGTACAGGTCCTGTCTTAATCATTTCAATTATCTCTCTATCTGTTAATTTGTCACGCCATAATGCTGGGTCTTCACTGATCACTGTATCACCATTGGTGTAACTCACATTGGGCCTCATTCTCGAACGGAGTTAAGAAGACATTTATTTTTAACTCCACTTACGAAGTTTCCGGGACAAATCTGGCTTTCATGAAAGTTTCTCATCTGGGATTCGTTCTTAATTTAGACCAGAATTTAAGAACGCTAAATAGCAGTCATAAATCGGCCAGATTTTTCTTAAGGGCTGAATCTGTGAGAAATCGTTGGTGATTGCTTTCACATCAATTCTACAGATATCCTCAGATTTGTATCATTAACAATTACGTTTCAAATGTATAGTCATGATTCTATGAGGCATCGTGATGTCCTAAAATAAATAAAAGCACTACACGAACACTGCAAATGTAAGTGAATAAATAAATAAGCACTTAACGCAATCGCGTGGATATAGCCATAGTGGAATAGAATGGACACATCAACATTCTGCAACAGTACCTCCACCTCTGCAAGTTAGGTCTGCGTTTACTCGACCGGTGCTCGCTTTCCGCTTTGACATGATTTTGATCCGTCTGAAGTTCTTTTGCGTTGCCTGTGGAGTCTGTGGATTGTGCACACGTCTCTTCAGTTGCAAGCCCTTATAAGGAGCTGGTGGAGCATTTCTGTATGAAAATTCAGGTGCATGAGAACGCATGTTCAATTTAAGAATCAGTGCACAGCTACAGACACTTTGGCGGTTAAAGAACACATTTCCAGGCGTTCATGAATCCGACTGAGATCTTTTCTTGGGCTGGTCTTTCAAAGTCCGTAAGAAGATATTTAAGAAAACACTTAAGAAAATGTTCGAGAATGAGGCCCATTGTTGACATCACTGCTCTCATTATCATCCAGCTGTGCTTGAGCAGTGATGATGACCATGGCAGTATCATGTGCGTCGTCAGTGCAGGTGTCAGTGTCCCGGATATGGGCAGCTGTGGTACTTGAAACATTATAAGATGAACTTGAAACATTATCAGAAATGTCTTCCACTTCCACGGACGAATTCCTTGATTGGAAATATTGTCTTACCTTATGTAATTTGTCCGTGAACTTCTTGTAGTGGAATGTCAGGCCACTAGGGTGCGCTTGACCATTGAGTAATGACTGATGTACGAGGCTGGATATAGAGAATAAAGTACGTGTGCTGCTGAAGAATACACGCCGTCGTTGCTGTCTGGTCTAACAGAGCTAGTTCACATCATACCATTGTACACTTCTCTTCCTCCCTTTTCCTCTTTCTTTTCTCACTGCCACTTAGAAATCATTTCATGCTTAACTTTGCGACCACACACGCCACAGTTTCCGTGACAGAAACGTCACGTGACCTGGATCATTTGTTCCATGATGGATTTAAGACTAATTTTAGGCCAGCTGTCAAAATGTATTGTCCAGATCCAGACCTCACGCTTGAAATAGAATCTGAGCATGTAGCTGTCCAAAAGGAAAATGGCAGCTGAATTTTTAAAAAGTCTAATGAAAAAATTATACACTGTAAATCTCTCAGAGAGCATTATCAGTGTATAAAACAATTTGACACTCCTGTGACCGTGCAAGTCCAATGCGATTTCCGCTGGATAAGTTTACTTTAGCTTGCAATAGAATGAATTTCAGTCTGAGAGGGGTTAGCTTTTCCATTTAAAGGTAACACTTTTCTCACCGATATCAGTCGCTCCATCAGCGCAGACATTAAAGAGCCTCTTATACTTTAAGTTACAAAGTATAATATTTCTTAAGATTTCACAAGCATCCTTCCGACTGCCTCTCCACCCCACAACCCCGCTGCCCTGCTTACCTTCTTAACTTCAGTTGGTACAGGAGGTAGAGAAGTCGTTTAGTAATCAGAAGGTTGTTAGTTCAATTCCCTGTCGAAGCGTCCTTGAGCAAGACACTGAACCCCTAATTGCTCCTGATGTGCAGTGTGCCATCAATGTAAAAATGTGTATACATCCTTGTAAGTCGCTTTGGATAAAAATGTCTACTAAATGTAAATGTATATGTAACTTCTGGGGTAAGAGGAGTGGGGGTTTGCTTATGCAACGTGTGGGGTGAGCTGAGCCTCACTGACCAGTGTAGCCCCTCTCACATGAACACACAAACACACACACACACACACACACACACACGGCTGGCCATTTGCACACAGAAGGAAGTCAGTCACGCTTCTTCTGGCAAGGTCACCTGCCATTGTTCCTAGCTGTTTGGTGGCTTTTGTGTGATATTCTGTCTCCTCCACTCCTTCTTTTCCCTCCTCCTCCACCTCCCGCACCTCCAAGGCCGCGGGTTTGGACCACCAAGTGTAGCTGATTTGTAACATGAGCAACAAGCCTAAGCTCCAGCGTCTCTGTAAGGACGCGCTCAGAAACTGCCCCCTCAAGGAGCTCCTTCTTTTGGGCCGGGCCGGGGTGGGGTGGGGTGGGGTGGGGTGGGGAATGGAGGGTCAAGTGATCGGCTGCATGACTTTAAAGAAAAGCCAGCATCATCAAGATAATGATCATTCTCCTTTTATCTCCAGCTTCTTTTTAAAGACCTCCCTAAGGTCAGTTAGTGGCTAAGAAAACCAGATCTTGTGCTGCCTTGTTCAATGCACAAACATTTTGAATGTCATCTTGGCGCAAGCTGGCCTCCTTAATCGCAGTAAATGGAAGCTTGAATTGGTGGATATTTAAAATGTCTCTGTTGGTGCACAATGTGCGCTTGAAGTCTGTAAAACTCTCAGATAAGACAACAAACGGCAGGAGAAATGTGATCTGGTCAGGGTGCTGATGCTTGAGTCTACCACTAGAGGGACACAGAGAACCAGCAACGATTCTACTTCAATCGAACAGACCTCCTTGTTTTACAGACCAATAGTGCCACAAGTTCCTAATATGCAGTCGCTGCCATGTTTTCCCACAGCAATGTGCATCCTTTGTTGTGTTTTTTAGTGTATATTCATGTTGGTTTATGTCCGGTATGTCCTGGCTAAATGGACAAATGTGCTGTGTTTTGGCAAGACATCCGCACTGTGTTTAACTTTTTGTGAGAAAATAAGAACCGTCCAGAAGGAAATGAAGTGTCAACTTACAAGAAGCCTATTCAGGACATGTTTTTCCTCATTCTCCAATTATCAGCTCCGTCACGCTCAGTACTGTCTGAGTGTCAGATATTCGTCATAAGCGCTTACAAGAAGATGTGTTATCTTCCTGCATATAGTCCAGGTTGGGTCACTTCACACACGCTTAATTTTTGGGAAATGGGAGTGGAATTTTCCTGTGATTTATTAAGCTAACTTCTGCTTTGAATGTGTTTCAGTGTGTTGCTGTCATCATTAAAACCTCAGTAATATTTCTGATGTTCTTATTATTTTTTTGCTGTTTGTTGTGGATTGCCTAATGTGTCAGTATTATGTGACAAAACTAATCTTGCAGTATTTATAGCCAGACGTCATTTGTTATAAAAGGAAAACAGGTGAAACATACCTAATTCACTTTCAATGAAATCATGCTATTTCCCATTGCTCTAATGGTTCATCCATTTTGCTGTGCTTTGTTTTTAGTGATTTTTGTCACTTTACCGAGTAATGTTTGGCTGTTTATTGCTATTTTTATATTTCAATTGTTCATTTTTCTCTTTAATTTCTCTCATTTCCCTCAAATTCATTTTGTGGTCCGTATGTTAAGACCTTTTTTGCTGGCTCTCTTTGCTGGATGAGTTTCATCTGTTACCACACACATTGCCCTCTTTTCAAAGCAAACTGAGCCGGAGGGAACTTCTTACGCTGCTTTTATTCACCTGCTGGTCAGCCCTTATTTGTATGCCAGGCAGGGAACCTTTAAAGGAAAACAAGAAACCATTTGAAGGTGAAACATCTTATGTTTTTTGGCTCCACGGACTGACTCTCCATCAGGGCGACAGGAAGTCCACAAAGGGGCCACAGTTCTTTGCCCCCCAAAGACACTCACAAACATGGGCAGGTCACACAGGGCCACAAACTGAACTTCTCCACTCCCCTTCTTACCAAGTTGTAATTGTTACTTTTATTTGGATTTAACTAGTATGTAAGCATTTCTGGGTGAATATACTTTGATGAGTTGACCTGAGAGAGGAGTGAGGTGTGGCAAGAGGTCTCCCTCCCTTCCCCCAGGTCAAATCAAAGCGCCTTGTCTCCCAGGCCTATTTGAATAGAGGGTAACACCCCTTAAACTCAGTGCATTTAACAGACAATCCTTCAAATGGATAATCAGATATGGCTTAGGTGAAGCTCTGTGAGTGAGTGTGAAACTCAAGCTCTGTCTCAACAATGTGTGGCCACCATTGTTCAAGATTAAACCTAAATCATGACTGACAAATCTAAGACTGGATCTCCAATATAGGGTATAAAATTAAATACCATTAGATGGAGGTTCCCTACCGAGAGATACATTCTAGTATTTGCTGATTCAAGTTTGCTTTAAGTTTCCTCACCCCCTCGGTTGGCAAAACACTGGTAAGTACTTTTTTTAAATCTTAGTGCTTAACGAATCTTGGGAAATATGTGCCATAGATTCCAGTAATTTCCAACAGGAAGCCCCTGTGTGGAGATAGACAAATTCGAGCTTCCTTGAAGCTCCATATTCAAGTGTTCTGCCAGAAATTGGAGTTCCAGTTAGCAGGAGTGAAGACTTTTATAAAATGGGCCTACATGACTTATTACTCCTAGATAAGATCATTGTATGTTGTGTTACAATTACGAGTAATTGTAAGCATTTCTGGGTGAATATACTTTGATGGGTTGACCTGAGAGAGGAGTGATGTGTGACAAGTGGTCTCAATCCCTTCCCCCAGGTCAAATCAAAGCGCAATTACGAGTAATTGTAAGCATATTTTTAACGGAACAAAGTCTTTGTCCTGGGTGTATATGTTTTCGGAAAAACATACGATTCTCCCCTGTTCTGAAAGACACTCCACGGACTTACCAAAAGTTCCATTCAGGCTCTAGAAGAGTCTTCATGAGCATCTGGTGCAACATAGTCTGAGCTGGGGTTGTACATTTGTGTCACGGATCTAGTTTTGTCCCTCAGATATTTAATCCCAAGAGAATAGAAGTGTTTTTTGTTCATAACGGGTGTTTGGAAAAGGATCTTTAGCGTTTAAATATTTGAATTTAGAAATTGTTCTAAGTTAATTTGTAAATTGTTTACATTTAATTGTCGAGTGTTGGATGTGTCTAGCCATGATTCAAGACATAAGATTCCTTTGAGTCTCCAGATTTTACAATGCTTTTGATAAAGTCAGGTGTAAGACTGCTAAATGTTAGACTGTTTCTATTCACACAAAAGTTACAGACAGCGCTCACGCATACCACTTAATTCACACTTCAGGTACAGCCGCGCCTGTGACCTTGATGGCCCATTAGGCTGAAGTGAATCAACCCTAGCCAGTTAACAGGACTGGAAGACTTTAAGCATGTTGAGCCTACACATGGTTTTTTCTTAATCCGAGATAAAATCATCAGTAATGATCTCACAGCAGATGTTAAGACTGCTGTTAGATCAAAAGGGGGAGGAGCTGAGATGATAACTGCAGAATGTGTTTTTTTTTCTCAAAACAGGTTTTAGCTGCTGAATTTCTGTCTTCATCAAATGATCCAGGAGCACTGAATTAATTAAGGAATGCCTTAAATTGTTTGGCATTCAAGGGCCATTGGAATCTAGATGAAAAAGGACCTTATGGAATAATTCTGTAATTTAATACATCTTGCTTCCTTTCTTTTAGGGATGGACACATCTGTCTCCTGAGCAAGCAAATTAATGCGTGCGTGTGTATGGGCTGGCCAGCCGTCGTATGAATGAACTTACACGACTGTTTAACCTACATTTGAACACTGACTTTGTCTTTAGGTGAAATTGTTTGAATTGAAGGGAATTTAAAAACTTTTCATTTCTTTTAATCATTCCATTTCTTTCAAACATTCAGCTTCTTTTAAATCCCCACTCTCAGTTCTTTATTTGGTTATTATGGGTCTGTCGCCTTTCATTTTTCTTGTAGATGCACATTCCCAGACCTTGCAGATAACAGGATGATGTGATGTCTCTTGTCTGATGTGAATTAAGATGTCTGGTGAGAAGTCTCTTGTTATGACAAAGGGCGCCACGCTCATTAGCATCCAAATGGTTATTCTGGGCGCAGACCTTGCTGTCTGCAGCCTCTCACACCCAGAAAGGATCTTAGGTATTAATTACGTTAACAGAAACATTTTTGCTTCCTGTCTTATGGAAATGGGCGACACCATTGGGCTTCTTTTGATCACAGATATAGCCTGCTGCTTAGGATTTAAACAGTTTGTTTTTTGGAGTCCTCTTGCCAGTGTCAGGCATTTGGAGAACAGCTGGAGGACAACAGCCCCATTCAGCGCCTCGCCACAATGTCAACAGAGGGAACAGCAGAACAGTTTGAACTTCAAACAAACGCCATGCAGCATCTCGCCAGGATGTCGAAAGGGGGACAAAACATCACGAACGCCAACACTCAACAATCAAGATGATCGACACCTCTGGACTCCACAGGACCACGGCAACACCTGAACCAATGACCACCTCCTCCCAAGGAGTGTTGACGGAGACACCTCAAAGAAACGGCAATCTCCTGATATGCTAAGAGATGCATAGGCTGAATGACCCCATATGGAGCAAAGACCACAGGAGGCAAACAACTGAGACAAGCCAAGCGTCAAGACACACTCACAGAAACACACACACACACACACACACCCACACACTAAGGTCTGTCAACATGATGAACACACGTTCCTACCCCCTCTCAAGGACCCTTACACAGACAGTCTGCACTGGCCTTTAAACAAAGCAAGGCACAATACACAGAGAAGACCACAGGAGGCGAAGAACTGAAGCATCAACACAAACACACACACACACACACACGCTCACAGACACACACTTAACTGTATCCACAGTCAACCCACATTATCATGAAGTCATGTACATCTCAGTAACCAGAAAGGAAATGTTTTAAGATGTTGTAACACTGTTATGTATCTCCCATAATCTGTTATCTTCTGTCTGTATAAGACTATTGTTTAATCATAACATTTTTATTTTGTTTAGTTCATCTTAGAGTTAAGTTGAGTCCTTAAGTTTGTTCTTTGTTGTCACTATTTTAATTTCATTTCTCTGCTGGCTACAATGTTCATGTACTTATTACTGCTGTTTATACCTGGATTATCTCACGGCTGAGAACAGGATGGTCATTTTAAAATGACATCGGGAAGGAATTTTGTCCCAAATATGGGTTTGTTTCGCCTTTCCTCGTGAGAGTATTTTGCCACTTTCATGAGACTGAACAAGCCACTCACTCAAGAAAAAAAATGTACTATGATCTTATGTCCAAGACAGAAAGTCTTAGAAAGGGGAACTGAAGGAACCGGAATTAAGATATTTATAGTTAATAAGGATATGCCACAGCCAATAATTCAATCTTTCCTATACCTAGTTGTAATTGTTACTTTTATTTGGATTTAACTAGTATGTAAGCATTTCTGGGTGAATATACTTTGATGGGTTGACCTGAGAGAGGAGTGAGGTGTGGCAAGTGGTCTCACTCCCTTCCCCCAGGTCAAATCAAAGCGCCTTGTCTCCCAGGCCTATTTGAATAGAGGGTAACACCCCTTAAACTCAGTGCATTTAACAGACAATCCTTCAAATGGATAATCAGATATGGCTTAGGTGAAGCTCTGTGAGTGAGTGTGGAACTCAAGCTCTGTCTCAACAATGTTAGGCCATGTTAAAGGTCGGATAGCTTTTGCGCTTAGAGCAAGATGTTGTCTCAGAAGAGGACTCAGGAGGTTCAAGATGTTGAAAAGATGGGGTTTTATTTCACCCAAATAAGACCAAAGGCAGTAAAAACAATAACAATACTAAATAAATATAAATTAAACTTTTCCGAAAGACAAATACTCAAATTAGTCGACTAAATAAAATAAAAGGACCACATTAACTAGTCCGATGTGAGAGCTCCAAAGACTTGCGTCTTATTAAACGGCTTTTAGGAACATCTGAATAGTTTTTATTTAATAGTAGTAGTAATAGTAGTAATTAAGATCATAGCTTTGAGGTGGCAGACTCTAAAGCAATCAATTATTACATATCACTATATGATCAACAGTAAGATTTCTTTGGGACCTAGTTTGGTGTTGACACTATAAGGGTCAGTCGGGACTCCAGCGTAGTAGGCGGATTGCCTACCACTGTGCTACGAGAGGGTGATGACTCAGATGCAGAGACAGAGACAGACGACTTGCTTGGGTGCAATCAAAAAAGGTTTCTTTACTTGAGTCAGGCAGAAGTTTCCACACAGTTAGCATCAAAGGCAGCGATTCTCAGCGCAACTTACTCAACCTAACCGTAGGGTGTCAGTTTCAAGACTCTGCAAACACACAGAAAATCAGGTGGCTTATAAAGGGTAACAAACAAGGCACAGGTGAACTCAATGAAACAATAAAGCCAACACACATGTGAAAGACAAAACAGGAACACTGAGGACCCCACAGGGTCATGAAGGGTATAGCAGTCCAAAAACCCTGACAGACATCATGTCCACGATGTTGCCATGCTGAATTACAGGAGGTGTTAAAACTTCCAGTCAGTCCTTACTTGTGGAATCTGCCTCAGTGCTCTTCTCCATGCTTTCCTCTGGGGTGACAAACATGTCAGAGTAAGTGATTACATGTCAGAACCACCACAATAACTTCATCATTCACTCGCACAGTTTAAATGTAATACTCAGTTGTTCTCAAATGTAATACTCCAAATATTTAATTTACTCAGTTTAAATGTAATTATTTAAATACTTGTTCACTTGTTTTAATTATGCTCAAAGTCAAAAACCATACTCATCACATAGGCCTATAGGACTTAAACACTGGGCAATTCATAATAAGATGTCAGCATAAGATTTGACTACCTTTTGAGATGGACTCTGATGTATCCTCTAGTCAACTTTGTCTGCATCCTCTGTTTGGATAGATAGTTAGTTAGATAGAAAGTGTAAGTATATGAAATCTGTGGAAATAGACATTGTAACATGTACAACACAAAGAGATGCTGTAATATAAACTACTATAGAAGATATTGTGGGAAATGCAAATTCCTTGGTGATATATCATATGTACACAGAGTACAGTGAATATGAAGTTGTCAGCCTGACCTGGAGACATGGCTATACATGGACACACAGATGATTAGACTTTAGATTCTATTTTACACACCGATGGTCTCTAATAACAAGTGTGCTGCCAGTGACTTGGTACTTGAGGTAAACTTGAGCTTAGTGGAGTTTTACTGTACAAAGACTACACACCTTCTGATTTGTCCTCCATGCTGGCTTTGTCTTTCTTGCTGGCGTTCTTGCTCTCTTTATCGTCCGATGACTCAGCGCTCTTCTCCTCCTCACTCTCCTCCTTGGTGGCGTACTCGGAGTCTTGGCTGGCGCTGTCGTGCATCTCCTGGCTGCTCTTAATGTCGTCTTCGTCTCCATCTTCTTTGGTGGAGGCCCCTGCCTCCTGGCTGCCGGAGCTCTTGGCTTTGGCGTCTTTGTCTTGGGCTTTTTTGTCTTCGCCCTTCATTTCAGCGTCTTTGTCTTTGGCCTTTTGGTCTTTGTCCCCAGCGTCTGACTCCTCTTCTGAGCTCTTGTCTTTGGGGACAACACAAACATTTCAGTTATTTGTTAGGTTGAATGAGTTCTGTTCATCCGACATTGCTTTCTGTTTCTTTTGGGCAGTTGAGATAAACATTTTGAACTTTGAAGTAAACCTTTCGTTGTGCTACATATTAAAGAGTGAACCTACTGTGAAAGGGGCTTACTGTCTATGTCACCCACACATGAATAACACAGGCAAAAGAGATATGTTGTAGATTTTAAAACTGAAACATGACCATATATACAATTCAGTTGGTTGTGCAGGACTGTACCCAGCAAAGTGATAACGAAGGAATAATAGGTCCCTGCAAAGTGTTTATTTTTATGGTCAGTGGCTGAGTTTTTTGGTGGTGTTGAGACAGGTAGATGTTAGATGAGTTATTTGTATTCTCAGGGTGGCCTGTGTTGCACTTCTAACTTCTCGTGTCAGGAGAGGCTAATACCACTGTTTTTTCCTCAACATTTGAGGCCATGACTGAGATATTAAATTAGATGACATATTTGTTGTTTACAAAGCCTGACAGATGAGTATATCAGAGACCGACATATATGACTTAAGAGCCAAACAAATATGTGACACTAAAGTTTGTCAGTAGTTCTTAAAAGTCAACTGTCACTGTGAAATGTTTTTTGTGTATTTACAACAACAAGACACTGTTCATTGCTGTGGTTCATATTTAGATCCATGATCACACACACACACACACAGAGAAAACACTCATTACCAACTGACCTGGCTGATTTGTGGTGTCAGCTGAGTCTGCACCTAAACCAAAAAAAGAGAAACATCACATTCTCATCAAGTGTTTCTCATGATAGCTTTTCCTCATTCTTGTGACACCACATAGGAACTTATGTGTTTTAGGTGTGTTCAGGGCTCAAATCACCATTTCCTTCTTCCTGGAACTATGTGCTAAACAAGTCAAATAGGTGTCATACCTGTAACGTCCTCAGCTGAGTCTTTCCCATCTGTGATTCCTGTAAAAGTGTGACACCATCAGCACATCTACTGAAACCACAACTGGGTCAGAATTTATCATGGCTTTCATTTAAAAGACTGAGACTAACCTGAGTCTTTTTGGGCTGGACTTCTAGGGGTCAGACCATCACGTTTTTTTACTGAGGAAGCAATGTATCATGTTATTATTATTTCACTGTGCACTGCACACTTACCTCCTTAGATATTGACCCCTACATCTAAATTAGCATTTGTCATGTTAATCTACTCATGAAGTGATGTTAGAGAACATGCAACTTGATTAGTTGTGAGGACATTGCTGCGTGTTGCATGTGTACATTTTTAGTATGAGCCATACTCATCACATAGGCCTATAGGACTGAAACACTGGGCAATTCATAATAAGATGTCAGCATGAGATTCGCCTACCTTTTGAGAGGGACTCTGATGTATCCTCTGTTTGGATAGATAGTTAGTTAGATAGAAAGTGTAAGTATATGAAATATGTGGAAATAGACATTGTTACATGTACAACACAAAGAGATGCTGTAATATAAACTACTATAGAAAATATTGTGGGAAATGCAAATTCCTTAGTGATATATCATATGTACACAGAGTACAGTGAATATGAAGTTGTCAGCCTGACCTGGAGACATGGCTATACATGGACACACAGATGATAAGACTTTAGATTCTATTTTACACACCGATGGTCTCTGAGCTTTGCTGCGGTCTCACTGCCTGGTTCTGCAACTTCATTAGTTCTGAGGACATTGCTGCGTGTTCCATGTGTACATTTTTAGTACCCCTCAGCATTGTTGATTCTATTAGCAAGTGTGCTGCCAGTGACTTGGTAATTGAGGTAAAATTGAGCCTGCCATTTCTCACAAATATAGTGTTTCTGCTTTGGCCGGGGCAGACCTCTGAATGGTTGACCCTGCAGTGTTTCATCTTCCCACCTGCAGTACCCGCTACCCAACCACCCATCCACGTGTTAGCTTAGCAATGTGTTTACCCTCAGATGTGGTGTCAGTATCATCGTCTTCATCTAGAAAGGACAAACACAGAAATCAGACGTCATTTAGGAACCGTTTAGGAACATCTGAATAGTAATTATTTCGTCCAAACGAATCATACAAAACAGTGAGAACTGTTTCATAGACCAAAAGATAATAGCTTTGAGGTGGCAGACTCTAAAGCACTCAATTAGTACATATCACTATATGATCAACAGGAAGCTTTCTTTAGGCCTATAGGACTTTAACACTGGGCAATTCATAATAAGATGTCAGCATGAGATTTGACTACCTTTTGAGGTGGACTCTGATGTATCCTCTGTTTGGATAGATAGTTAGTTAGATAGAAAGTATAAGTATATGAAATCTGTGGAAATAGACATTGTAACATGTACAACACAAAGAGATGCTGTAATATAAACTACTATAGAAAATATTGTGGGAAATGCAAATTCCTTGGTGATATATCATATGTACACAGAGTACAGTGAATATGAAGTTGTCAGCCTGACCTGGAGACATGGCTATACATGGACACACAGATGATTAGACTTTAGATTCTATTTTACACACCGGTGGTCTCTGAGCTTGATGCGGTCTCACTGCCTGGTTCTGTGAAGAGAACATGCAACATAAGTAGTAAGCAGATTTTTTTAATTAGCATGGTGGCATGTAATAAAACGAAGAGGAATGATATGTTCATCAAAACTGCCCTTACCATCTGAGTCTTGTCCATCTATATGACAATATCATGGGGGGGGGAGAGAGAGAGAGAGGGTGAGAGAGAGAGAGAGAGAAAAAGAGAAAGAGAGAGGACATGTTAGCCATGTTTGGTGAGATGCTGCCTGAAAGGTCCTCCTATGGAATGCACAAGGGAACCAAACTATTTTGTGTCTTTCAGAGAGACCTGGGCTCTGATTACAAGCTCGTTGCAGGGGAGGCAGTGACGAGAGCTGGTGATTGAAAGCAAGAGATTGTTGTGCATCAGGCTAGCAAACGAGCACAGGGTAACATCTCGAAAAAGTGGCCGCTCAAAGGAGAGCGTGGGGATTATCCACACAGTGTTATCAGCGCTCAAGCAAGTTCACTATACACAATATTTCCTTACCTTTCACTGGTGCAGATAAAACAACACCAGCTACAGCAAAAAGCAAGGAAACAACAAGTGTCCTGTGTAGGAAAACATACAAAAGAGATGTCACCACAGTATCTGTAGATATATGAAATAATAAACATATTTGCAATGTGGTCAATCAATTAATTTTAAATGTTTAGCATAAGGCCATTATATGTATTTTTTTGAACTATTCAGTCATTATACTCTTGTGAGCTATTTTTGCCACTTTGGAAAACATTACCATTGAGGTAATATCACATTGCACCATCACTTGTTATATCCACCATATCTGTTGCCATACAGCTTACAAGCCTCTTATTTAGCACACTGTACGATAGACTGTGATGGTGGCATGGTGGTCTGAAATCTTATTAAACAACTTTACTCAAATGGAAGTTTACATTCTCTTCATTCAAAGATGTTACTCTTCATTTAGGCAATTACATTTTTCCATACATGTGAGAAAAAAAATACTTTGGCAGTGTATTACACTTACAGAATATTTAGTGACATGAACACTTGATTTTTGGAATGGAATATATCAAAAAAGATCTTTCATAGGATTTCAAGTAGTGCAGGCCACAAATACACAGCAATTCTATCACTGTCATAAATATATTAATTAAGAAATTGTTTAATCAGGGAAGACCACATACAGTATCTTACATTGTTTCAAAATAACTAGTATTAAACAGTCACAATACAACTACTATCTTCTCAGGTGGGAGATGGGACACCATGAGAGTAAAAAAAAATAAAAAACCTGTCTCCCCACACAGCTCACCACATAGCCCTTATAGTAACCATACAGTGTTACACTTACCGCGACAACATTTTGGCAGGATTCTTTAAAAGGCAAACAGGTTAGGGAGGAACAACACTTGTGTGTCTTGTGTGTGCGCTCCTGTAGGTCTAAGGCCTAACTGGAACGAGCCACAGTCCTTTTACACCCTCCCCGGCATGCCCCGGCTCTGAGGGGGGCCGGACTGCCAAACAGAGGCGTTACAAAGGCACTTCCAAGGTTGCGCTCATTAAAACCGGGTTAAGAGTCGGGGTCCGTGCAAAGCTTTGTTTGTGTTTTCAAACAGCCAGAAAGATAGACATGTTCCTTGACTTTTGCATAGCATTGTGCTTTGTTTGGTTTGATACTGATAATGGGTTGGGCCGATGGGTAAGGCACGTCACTCCAGACAGCCAAAAAAGTCAAAAGTCAGCAAGCAGGAAATATTCCAAGTCTGTGAAATGTGAAGTATGCTGAATAACAGCTAAGCACATATGTGCTGAATTTCCTGGTACTTCTTGTCAATTGGTAATAATTTACTTGCTTGACTTCTTTTGACGAGAATCATGACCTCTGACACTGTCATCTTGTCCGTGAATATGTAGTAGCCCTACATCCAATGCATATGATCCTATGACACATGGAATACTGCCTCAGTTCTGTGCCTTACTGTGTACACCCATACTGTCTTTAGCTGTACTAAACTGTTAGATAAATGATATTAAGATGTTAACATAAATGAGACAGAGACCAGAAATCCGAATTAAACCAGCGCTTTATCTTTTGCAAAAGAGGAAGTGTGTCACAACCAAATGTCATGAACAAACTCCAGCCTATATGTTTCATGAGCAGACAGGAGAGTAGGCCTCAGCAAACAGGATAAGCAAGCAGATTAAAATACAAAAACAATGTCCTCTATCATCAATAACAATTTCTCTATCATAAACCGATGTTACCAGGGTGTTCTTTTGAGTTCTAAATGTTCCATGAAAGTCATGTTTGGACTGCTGATGAGTGGAGTGGTGTGGAACATAGTGTTGTAAATGAAGGACCTCCAGACGAAATGATTTGGCTACAAATGTATTCACTCTGGACAAGTAGACCAACAAGGTTGTAGATTATGTTGGAAAAAGGACCATTCATAACCACCTTAATGTTTAAAGCTTTAACAAAAATAAGTCATGACCCATCATCATGCATCATCAACTGAGGAACTATTCTGAATGCTTGTTTTTTCCCGTTTATAGTAAAGTTGTTTTTGAAACATTAATAATCACTGACTTGTTACTGTCAGTAATGGAAAACTCCACAGGAAGGTTCAACAGTAATCCCTTTCGTATGTCTTCCTCTTAAAGTCAATCAGATTAAAGCGTTTTTCAAGATGGGGGTGATGGAGGTGTTTTGTCCCCCTCGGCTGGAAACGTTGGGCAAATTGGCAGTTGACTCGTTCTCTTGCTAATTCCCATTGTGAGTCCGGCGGGGAACGGTAGGCTCAGGCTAAGTCAGTGAGTGAATGCTGGAACAGGATAATGCTTCTCTCCCAATGTTGTCACAGAATTGATTATGGCGCATTTTCTGGCGTTTTCTTTAAGGCGTAGACTTTTTTTCCATGCCAGTACAGTTAAACAGCAGTGATGCAGACAAGAAGATGGGCCACAAGAGACAGAGAGAAGTCAAAGCACCAGTGGACCACCAACTGATAGTTGAAAATGCAGTTGTTATTTACAAAACAAACGATTTAAAAACCAAATGTTGTTTTTTTGGTTATGTTTTGTGTTTGGTGAGTGGTTGTGTGATTGTGTCTATGTTTCAAGAATTCCCATGAATTATCCAGTTGAAAGGCAACATACCTAGAATTAGGTATGGAAGTTGTCTTTTCTCCAATGAGTAGCACCAACAGTCAAACACAACCACAGGTAATCAAGGGTTAGCCCTTCAGGTTTAATTCCAGTTTGAAATCCTCTGTATTGTTTCATTTTGGCAGTAGTAGAACCACCTGTGAGAGTTCAAGCTGAACTTGCTGACCTGAATGACTTTAAAGGCAGAACACTTTGTGTTAGAGGCAAGTCTGTTTATTTTGATTCCTAAAATTGTAAGCATATAACACAAATGTCAATCCTACATACAATACTGTGTATATGTGTGCCAGAGATATATTCATTGTTTAAATTGGTGTAATTTAATAAGCAAGTTGTTGTTTCAAACAACTTCAATTTCCTTTTGTGTTTCTTTAAGATATTACCCAGTGTGTGATCTCACTAGTGTAGCGCTTTTCTTCCTTAAATTACTTTGGAACTTCTCTGAAGGAAGACAATGGCCCTGGTCGAAATGTTGTCGTCATTTTGTGTTCCTTCTCAATGCCCATGTCATCAATCAGGAAGTATCTGGAAGTATCTGAAAGGTTGTGTAAATTACACCAACTGAACAGCTTTTGAGTGGTCACCATATCTTTTTATCTAATGACATTTAAATGATTGAGGACTGTTCACATTATGTCCATATTAAAGGAGAACATTCATGCGGAACTATCTAACAGTCACTGATTAATGGTTTCATTGTTTTTTGCCTTGGCTCAGTGATATGATGGAAATGTAGTTAGTGAGTAACTTTTCAAGTGTTGCACTCCCCACTACCCTCAATGTTTCGAAACTACTTTTTATGTGAAGAAAGCCAGAGACATTTCTCACAGATCTACAAAGTATCAACTGTAGAAGCGGCCCTATGAATAAAGTAGCCTTGTTTCAACCAAAAGCCAGAAAAGTGTAGAGGGAAAAGTAGCTTTGTGGAAGTTAAGAGAACACAACAACAACCGAGGACCACAAAGTCAGGTCATTTAAGGAAACGCAAGGTAAACAGAGTTCACTTCCCAGATGAGGGGGCCCGAGATTTAAATCCACTTGACGTCTTGTTTTAAGATGGAGGCCATTTACGGAAAATGCCTTTGGCTTTCCAGCAGACCTGCCAAGTCCTCCGTTTTTCCCGGGTTTCTCCCGCATTTCCCGCCCCCTTCCCGTTTTGTCATTTCTCCCGGTAATCTCCCGTATATTATGAGGTCCAAATGTATTTCATTAATAATCAAATCAAAATGTTTGTCCAATGTTCTACACTTGCCAGATCATGAACTCAAACTCAAAGGGAAAGGGAAAATGACAGAAGGGGACGCCAGTGTACCACAGAAGAAGGTTAAATATGTGTGTACATTTAAGTCTTGTTGGACAGAGGAGTTTGCATGCATATCAAACAAATACAATACTACAAAACAGTAGTTCACTTTTAACTGCTATTCTGTATAGATCCATATAGGATTTCTATAAATGAATGTCTATGTATAGCTGGCAAAATCTGAGATTTGTTTCCAATCTCATAGTTTCTCCTCAATTCTGTATCACTGACTCTTTGTGCCCCCCCCCCCCCTCTTACTCACACAGACACAAATATACACTGACTCAAGCACACACACACACACACACACACACACACACACACACACACACACACACACACACACACACACACACACACACACACACACACACACACACACACACACACACACACACACACACACACACACACACACACACACACACACACATCCATCCACACACACACACACACTACTACTGGCCATTGTTTTAAATTATAATGCATATCCTGAGACCCGTGCAAGGCTAACATTAACTGTTTCTGTGATGTTCATATGAATGATTTTGTTGTAATAAAAAAAGTCATGAATAAATAATACGTTATTGCAATAGTTTTGCAAAGCTTGTCGTATTGATTTCAACATAGGGCACGGCGGTAAGAATGACGTCCGTCAACATATCAGGCATTATTTTGCATTCCACATAGCAATGCCTCGAGAAGTTTCAGTATGGTTAAAAAAAATTGTTACAGAGAATAGAACAAGTTTGAAAAACAGAACTTTGTGCTCTCTCTTGTCTTGCAAAATAAACTATACTAAGCCTCCTTCAAAGTATACCCCATCTAAGAAAACACGTAGGGCAGCCAAGTCAGCCACCCACATATACAATACTACAAAACAGTAGATAACTTTTAACTGCTATTCTGTATAGATCCATGTAGGATTTCTATGAGATTGTATACCTGGCAAAACCTGAGATTGGTTTCCAATCTCATAGTTTCTCCTCAATTCTGTATCACTTCACTGACTCTTTGTGCCCCCCCTCTCTTACTCACACAGACACAAATATACACTGACAAGCACACACACACACACACACACACACACACACACGTCACACACACAATGGCACCCCCCGCCCCCCCTGGAAGGTGAAGTTAATTTTGTTCAATTTTATTTTCTATAAAGCGCCAGATCACAACGGAAGTCATTTAAGGTTACCTTTCATATAGAACAGGTCTATAGCTTGTTCTTTTATTAAACAAAATAAATAGCCTTATGTTATTTATCTTATTTACACGACGGCATGTAATTTCTGTCTCTACATGGTCGCGCGTTTACAATTCTCCTCTGCTCTCTGTATCGCGCATGGCGGAGTTCCGCCGCGATGCGCACAAACACACACACACACACACACACACACACACACACACACACACACACACACACACACACACACACGTGCGCGTGCGCGCACACACAGGTGAGCACGCTCCCACCAGCGGACAGAATTGGGCTTAAGAATCAGTGCACAGCTACGGACACTTTTAAGCTTTAAAAAAACAAGGCATTCATGAATCCGGCGGAGATCTTTTCCTAGGGTCGAGAATGAGGCAGACATGGAAACAGAACGTACGCCCATGTCCACACCGAAAATTCAGAAATAGATCTGGCTTCCATTTTTATCATTTTCCGCAAGTTGTGCGTGGCCCTTTTTACATAGTGTCTGGTAATAAACCTATGAAATGTAATGAAAATGATTTATTTTGCTGTGAATAATGAAGGAAGCAATAAATCCGATTATTTCCCAAACCCTCAAGAGCTGTTGCCATGGAGATTTAACGTTACTTTCTGTTTGAAGATAAGGTAGCAGCTAGTGTTGAAGAATGGATGACTTGAAATTAATAGGCCTATATGAAATTGAACATCAACACCTATATGGATAAAATGATTAAACAAGGATAGCAAAACAGATTGATAAGCATAGAATAAGAACGGCAAAAACACAGGCAGGGCGTCAGATGACGAGACAGATCATAGTGACACAGGCTGTTTTTTTTTCGTCATATGAAGGCTGAGACCTTCATAACATTTTATTTAGTCTTACTGATGGTCCTTTTGTAATGCCAAAAGGTGCACTTTGTTGTGGATAAGTAAAGCCTATTTTGCTACATTTTTGTAGTCCTGGTAATCTTTTGTTTGGCATATTGGTGAGGTTATTAAGAGGACCATTTTTCAATCGTTTTGTTCTTGATGAATTCATTGTTTATTAATCAGATATTTTTCAACAAATAACTCAATTATAATTACAAAGAGGAAAATTTGCAACTTTGTATCGCAACTTTCACTTGTTTCTGCAATTTCATTGCAACAAACACCTAAAAATAACAACTTTCATTGCAACTTTTTGGAAAAGCTCCCGCAAAATCAGGAATTTGAGGCCGCTAATATCTCAAAAAGATTTCTTCCAGAAGCCCAGAAAGATACACTGCAGTGACAAAAGCTGCACACTTTGTGGATAATTGTCATAAAGACATGTTCCGATGTTTAGTTCAATGTACAGTTAAAATAATTGTTCAGTTGTTATATTGACTGCTGTCATTAAAAGAAACACATGAACACCATGGTGGCGCCGCACTGCGCACCCCCCCCCCCCCCCCCCAAAGCTGTAAACCTAGGGGAAACACTGTCCTGAGACCTGCACAGGCTTACATCAACTGTTTCTGTGATGTTCATATGAATGATTTTGTTGTAATAAAAAAAGTCATGAATAAATAGTTGTTATATTGATAAATAAGTGATTGTGAATAAATTCATTGTGAATACATACATAATAATTATTAAATTAATTAGATTTTGTTGATAAATACAGTTGTTGTGTATTTATTTAAATACTGAAGACCAAATAATAAATAATAAATACGTTGTCTATAAATACTTATGCACAACATCCCTTAAAACCAACATTTGCCCGCCTCTGCCATCCATCCCTAAAAACTCGCCACACACCGTCACTGCCGATTCGAAATCTCACGGATTTTGCTACTCAAATGTTGGCAGGTATGCTTCCCAGTCAGGGTTCCGCCATTGGTCTTTGAAGTGCATTGTTCTTCCTTACCAAGCTCAAGCAGAAACCAAAGGGGAGCATACTTAGTGTCCCTGACATCGCCCTCTAGTGTATAATCCTAGTAATTTTAGCAAGCATTCCCGTAAATCAGTTTTAATTTGAGTATTAACTGGGTCATTGACTTATAGTATCAAGGTATAGCATTGAATGTGTAGGTAGAGGACCTTTTCTGACATTTTGTGATAAAGGTTCTGAGTACCAAATTAAGCCCTTGTGATTTGTGATTGATGCTTCTAGGTAGAGAAGACATTTCTTTGTTCGGTGTTCTCCTGCAAATCCCTCTTTCCTTGACATTAACTGTGTGCCCACTACAATTTGTTTGTAGCTATTGGTGTCTGAAGTCACGCAAAGACACTCCTTTTGTTTTCTGCCAGTTCTTTTCAAATCGGACACACCGCACAGGCAAAAGACTCAGATCTGCATTCACAAGGGTTGATGTGCTTTGTCATTTCATTCTATTTTCCCTTTCTATTTCACTACATTCACTGCATCACTAATGTATTTAAATGCAAGGATTTAACTTGGAAATGTTATGAAAAGAGCAATGTGCTCACATGGGCACGACACACCTGTGTACCTTTCTCCCTGCAATGCCACCTCTGAACAGTAGGCTGCAGCATTGACATGTAATGTTAATCACATCATTATTTAAAAGAGTAAGCATCAAAAGAATCAAAACATCTTCATCTCAGTCTTCCCAGTATTTTCTCAGTTTTTGAACACCTGTCCTTCATTACTTTCATCAGGACAAGTAAACAAATTAATTTAGATCATTCTGATCCAAAGTCAGATTGGAGCAGAATTCATATTGATGGCGAGGCCTTGCTATATCATGAGAGAAACGTAATTATAAAACACATTCTTGTATTACTTTCAGTTTTACTCTGTTTCATCAGTAAACATGGAGCTACATCCTGATTTCGCGTCGTTCATGAAAGGAGTTAGGCTGGCTGTCTATATGTGTAGTTAGGATACACACTTGGAGGACATGTGATGTCAATGAGTAAATGTGATGTACAGATAATCAGAGGAATAACAGAAATGACTAAGATCTATCTTACAAATTATAATTTACTGAAAGTATTTACGTCTTGTACTTACAGACGATGCATTCTGAGGAATTAACATAAATACAAGGATAGATAATGTTTTCGGATAAAGAGAGTGGCATTGTTGTTAGTATTATCAACGGAAAAGTGAATTATTTCGGAGACGGCTCCTGTTACTGTGGAAACAATAAACAATAAACGAAGCTGTAGCTGAAGCTGAAGCTGTAGCTGCTGCAAATGACCAACGGAAAAAAGATAATTATTTTAAAATGGCCACTAGATGGCACTAAACTGCCAAACCTACTTACCGTACTATGCTTGGCAGGGGCAGAACACTCCCCGTCTGGCATCTGTAAAATATGTCATATCGACATGAATTAAAGAAAAGGATACGTTAGTCTTCCTTTCCCAACAACAAGACATTTCTGTCACAAGTCTAAAAAAGACAGCAGTGATGATTGCCATGGGCCAAGTGTTGCGAGCTGCTTGGGCATCCCGCAGCAGGACAAGCTCATTGTCAAGTCAAATATGAGTCTTAACTTTACTTTGGGTTTTTAAAGAAGATGCACGGGAAAAAAACAGAAAGAAGAAGGGAGGTGACAATTTCACCTTGAATCAACGCAACAGCATGCACGCCAGGCAGCAACGTCATGCACGCGCGACAGAAAGGAGGCTAACAGGGGGCAAATTAAGCTAAGCAGGTACGAAAGAGTTGTTCGAAACGCCACAGCAAACGCTGAGAATAACCTGCTCGCGCTGTATGAACGGAGTGTTGTGCAAACCTGAAATATCTACAAAGTCTGGAGAGGCAGCCGGTAAGAGAAGGAACTTTTCAATCCTGTTTCAAATTCTACCTCCATCAAAATCTGCCGCTGCTCCTGCATCGTAGCTTGTGCTAAAAATAGGTCGTTACTGTAGCAACCGTCTGCTACTGGTTCCGTTTGGAATGGGCATTAAAATGTTAGTTATTTGTAAATGCCAAATGACTATTTTGTTTATACTGAGCATTGTGAGAGAATGTATTTGCACTTCGATTTGTTACATTTAAGTTGAGAAACTTTTAACTACATTTCTGATGTAAACGCAGATGGCCTCAGAAAACACTGTAAAAAAGATGCAACCATGGGAAATTTCACCTGCATCACATTGGTGGATCTTTGTAAGACTGTCACTGAGTGCAATTCCTCCACCTCATGTATTGACCCTGTACCTACAGCATTTTTTAAGCGGGTGTTTGACAGTGTTTCAAGTCATGTCCTGAAGATTATAAATACATCTCTTCAAACTGGCATCTTCCCAGATGCCTTTAAAACAGCTGTTGTAAAACCCTTACTAAAAAAACCCAACCTAGATGGTAATGCACTGATCAACTATAGGCCGATTTCCAATCTTCCATTCATTAGTAAAGTACTTGAAAAGATAGTTTCAGTGCAAATAAACTCCTTTCTCAAAGAAAACAATATCCTGGAGAAATTTCAATCAGGCTTTAGAACATGCCACAGCACTGAAACTGCTCTTACTAAAGTAATCAGCGACCTCAGACTAAATTTGGATGCAAATAAGGTCTCAATCCTGGTCCTCTTAGACCTAAGTGCAGCATTTGATACTATTGATCATGACATCCTAATTCATCGTCTTGAAAAGTTAGTTGGGCTTTCTGACTCTGTATTAAACTGGTTCAGAACATACATCAAAGGGAGAAAGTTTTATGTCAGGCTTGGAGATCATGTGTCTAAGAAACATGGCATCTGCTTTGGGGTTGCACAAGGGAGCTGCCTTGGTCCATTATTATTCTCACTGTACATGCTGCCACTTGGGGACATCATTAGAGAACACAATGTATGTTTCCATAGTTATGCTGATGACACGCAACTATACATCTCTGCTGAGCCAAATGATGCTGCAGCAATAAACTCCATTACTACCTGTCTTTTGGCGATAAATAAGTGGATGAGCAATAATTTCTTAAAGTTAAACGAGGACAAAACTGAGATCCTACTAGTCGGCCCTAAAACAAAAAGAGAAATGCTGTTTAACAATTTGGGGAAATGAACTCCCTTGATTAAATCGGAGGTTACAAGTCTTGGTGTTATTTTAGATTCAGATTTAAGCTTCAAGTCTCACATTAACAAGGTGACGAAAACATAATTTTTCCACCTTAAAAACATAGCTAAAGTCCTGCCATTTATAAATCAAAAAGATGCTGAAAAACTGATTCATGCCTTTATTTCAAGCCGTCTTGATTATTGTAATGCAATCCTTACTGGCCTCCCCAAAAAAACAACTGAGAGACTTAAGCTCATTCAAAACTCTGCAGCTCGGCTATTAACCAGAACCAAGAGGAGAGAGCACAGTAGTCCAGTTTTAGCTGCTCTGCACTGGCTTCCAGTAACTTTTAGAATTGACTTTAAGGTCCTACTCCTAATATACAAAGCCCTTAATGGGCTAGGACCAAGTTACATTGCAAACTCCCTAGTCAAATACTTGCCCTCAAGAACACTGCGATCATCGAATGCTGGTTTATTGGAGGTTCCCAGCAAAAGCCGAACATACTGCCTATAGACATCAGGGAAGCCAGCTCGCTTAACATCTTTAAAAGAAAACTAAAAACGTACCTCTTCACATTAGCCTTTAACTAGCTACCACTTCGCACTATATATATATATAAATACTTTTAATTTAATTTAAATCTCTACTGGTGATATTAAGGGGTTGGATTAAATATATCTCTATAATTATAATTATAATTTAATTTTTTTTGCACTATATCTTTGTTATGTTTCTTTGATGTCTATTTTTATGTGCATGTCATTTCTTTGTGCATATTATGTATTTGCTGTAAAGCACTTTGAGCTGCATTCTTTTGCATGAAAGGTGCTATATAAATAAAGTTTTATTATTATTATTATTATTATTATTTCAAAGTGTATTTTTAATAAATATCAAATGTGAATGTGAACTGTTAAGCTGTTTGCATAGCTTATGCTAGCTAGATAGAGCATTATACTGGTGAAGATGTACTGTGCTGTGGTGGTTTTTGTATTTTTTCTACAGTAGTTTATTTCAAACTCAAGTTAATTATTTAAAGCATTTTTCGCATGTTAGTGCCTGTGTGCTGTTACTGTGTATTGTTACCTATGTGTGTTCTATGTTTTTGTTTATCTTTGAAGGTTTTTTACCTAATTGCTGATATTAGCTAATTGCTAATCTGAAAATAAAAAGAGAAGAAAAGGAGAAGTGGAAATATAGCTACTGCCTGGGACTCAGTTATTCAGCAGCAATTTGAGTGGAATCCAGTTAACCTAAATCTCCATGTAGAAAATTCAGTCCCTTTTTCAAGTTGGGGAAAAGTGCAACAAATCTAAAACTCTGGCAACTTGACAGTCATTGACTTGAATGTTGCGTTGTTCGTCTTGCCACTTTCGACGAGGTTGCAGTGTTTGGAGGTATTCTGCTCTCCATCTGTTCGAGAATCTGTTTGCCATATGTTGCACCTGCATCCATTGTCGCTTGTAGAGGTATTTTCTTTTGGCCTTAAACAAAGACGGCGTTGTATAGGCCCGAGGGATGTGTAGCTGTCCAAGGTCCTTAAGTGAGTGATGCCATGTTTCCCACTTCATCCTCTTATCCTCAGGCAGAGGTGAGTCCCACTCAATGCTGTCCACTGAGAGTTCTCTGAGCAAGAGCCTTCCATGAGTTATCACCGGAGCTGCAAACCCAAGCGGGTCATACAGGCTGTTTACAGTACACCACAGTAAACCATGTCGTGTGTTTGGCTTGTCATTGTCTGACACCTGGAAGTTGAACGTGTCTGTAACAATATCCCAGGTAAGTCCGAGGCTGCGTTGTGTGTGTGGTCTTTCTCCATTGAGGTTGAGATCTTCTTTGGGAAAGGCTTTCATTTTTGGTTTCTTTTCCAGGGTGTGGCGCAGAGGGGAAAGACGACTGAGGGCCTGCTCTTTATTATTCGGGAGGTGTGGCCTCATGGGACCTCCTGGGATGTTTAAAGGGCAGAGATGCGACCCAGCTGTTGGCCTCATCTTTATACATGTGTTCATCCATCATTTTCAAGAATTTTTCATCTTCTATGGAAAGAGCAAGTTTGTTGTCATCTTTAGTTTTCTGAAAGACAGGGTTTCCTAGTATTTTTTCCTTTGCTTTGCTTTTCAGTGTGTGTGAGAGCTCCTTGATTTGAATGTGGCTGGGGCATGGAGTGAACAATGAGGGGCGTCCATTTCCCAGTACATTAGTCTTTGTACTGTAAACGTTCGGCTTGTGGGTATTTCCCAGGAACGTCTCACCTACTAACACCCAGCCAAGATCTAGCTTCTAGGCGAAGGGGGCGTTGTTAGGCCCATTGATGTGTTGTGTGATGGCCCCTTACACACCTCCAACACACCCCCAAATTTGACCAAACTGTATCCTCCCATGACTGACTGGTATTTAAACTTGAACACTGTAATGTAAGTTATACTCTTCTCTCCTCGTTTCTATATCGTATGCTAGGCCAGGCAAAGTAACCCATTTTGGAGCCAAAAATAGAATTAATTGTAAAATAATTTCTTTCAGCATAGATCATTTCTATGAGGTGTCCAGAACAACATACTAAAAGTCCTAAGAAATCCTAGTTGAGGAAATATGTTTAATTCTCATCAATCTGAGATGTGTGTGCTAATAATGCATGGCAAAAATACACCTCAAAAATTAAAATTTTTCCTTTACTCCTATCAAAATAAGACTTTACACAATGAAAGTACCCATGAAAAGTAGCATGTTTTGTATTACAAGAAATTGAAAATCTTTGAAAATGAATTTTAATATGCGAATGAGCTATACACTAATCGAATATGCCCAAAATACACCCAAATAGGCTTCATTTTTTCCTTTACTCCTACCACAATAAAACTTTACATAGTAAAAGTATATATGAAAAGTAACTTTTTTTGTATTACAAGTTTCTCTTGAAATTAATTTGAATATGCACATGAGCGTCACACTTGAATATGTCCTAATTGAATAGGCAGAAACACCATACCCCTGGCAGGTACTACCAAGCCAGGCAGTTTTCAGGTTAGAAGCCAGTCTAAAAGCAGCATTGCCATCTCCCATTGGCAGTAGGATGATTGGATGAGGATTGGGCCGATGTATTTGTCATACATATGCAGGGGTCCAAACTCGTCACCTTTCGGCGAAATTTGCCGTTTTTGATCCAAAATAGGTCATTTGTGTGATTCGTGTAGATCTGCAATACAAATATTATATATCTGCGAACGCAAAGTGTCATGAATATTTTTTTCAAGCTTGTTCGTTTGGCCAACCCATGTCATGCCGTAATAGACAGGTGTATTACAAGACATGTCTTTCGGGTGAAAGCGTTGGTTTCGAGCGGCCTTTTTAAGATGGCATTTGCGGTAACGTGTGACGTTGGTACGCTGCAAGAACGTTATGCTATCTAACGTAGGCTAACGTGCTAAAGTCAGACAGTTGGCTGACAAACGCCTCGCAAATCACATCAACCATTTTTGCTGGTTACAATAACGGTGTTATCGGATAGTACAGTGTCTTTTTCTCGGTAACTTTTGAAATATCTAAGCGTGAAAACTTCGAAAAATGTACATTATCTTCTGTCCTGTCGTTTGAAGCAAACCTTTTAGCTCTGGCATTGGTCTCCTATTATGTATTTATCACTTCACTGGATTGGAAGTCCATTTTTCAGGCTCTCGCACGCCCCCTTCATTGAGGCAGAGGTTAGGTTTGCCTGCCCTATGTGCTTCTTCACTGTGGTTTTATGACAGATCAGCAAGACTAAATAGCTTCTTCACATACGTGAAATACATTACATTACATATTCTATGGATACAAACGACGTATAATAAAAGTGTCTACAAATATTTCAGTGATGACAAACAATGAGAAAGCAAAAGGCATGCGCTCAACCCAGTGTGTGAGGGATTGCACAATCTGATATGAGGCGCAGCTCGTCGCTGCCTCACCTCGCGAATCGCCTCTCTGTTTGAACAGCAGGACATGGTCAAATTCAGCGATTTTGATTATAAAAATTATCGGAATCATACAACATTTTAATTTAAAGCACAGATCAGTAGATACATATTAATATTTATTTTATTTTATCATTATTTATTTTTTACTTTTCATGATGACTTTTACTTTTCATGAGGCTCTGCCTCCCCTGACCACACGTCCCTACGTGTATGTAATCTGAAGCACTGACCCATTTTCTACTGCCGGGCGTTTCACTGCAACTGAACAAACTTACCACTCTCCTACTTCAGTTTGTTTTCAGAATGAGAGAATTTTAGGAGGAGGATGCCATTACTGTGGCTCAACTAGAGGCAGGAGTCAGGTGCAAATAGGCCTTGTCCCGACAAGCTAGACTCAAAGAGTAATGTAAATGGAAAAAAATATGTGTTCCCACTGTCACAGTTTTTCAAGAACACGGAGAAGCTAGGCCATGCCTGATGCAGCCTCTGTTGATTTTCTGTTCCAGTAGTTGGCCCTTTTTTTGCTTAATACCTGATGGAGATCTGTGACGTAATGTGCTTTGGTGAAGTGGACTGGAGTGGGTGGTCGGGAGGGTATTGGGGTGGGTGGTTGGGTTGGCCTGTGCCCGTGCAACATTCAACACAGGAATGTTTATGATTAAACTGTTACCAGAGCACAAAATTGTTTACAACAGCACAAAGTTCTTCATAGATCTAGCCTCATCATTTTGTTGTTAAGTGCACCAGATTGATGCATTGAACTTTAAAATGTGCAAAATGTTCTTATATATAAAATATATTCCCCAGGGAGCATGCCCAGGACCCTCCTAGGGGGTTCGCATCGTTGTCACCTTTTTCATCCCTGATGAGTTTGCACCCCTGATATGAATGGTGTTTCTGCCTATGGACATATTCAATAAGTGTGGAGCTCATGTGCATATTCAAATTAATTTCAAAAGAAACTTACTTGTAGAACTTGTAGAAACTACAAAACATTTTACTTTCATTGTGTAAAGTTTCATTTTGATAGGAGTAAAGGAAAATATTACATTTTTGAGGTGTATTTTTGCCATGCATTATTAGCACACATCTCAGATTGATGAGAATTAAACATATTTCGTCAACTAGGATTTCTTAGGACTTTTAGTATGTTGTTCTGGACACCTCATAGAAATTATCTATGCTGAAAAAAATTATTTTACAATTAGTCTGTCGTAAAATGCTACTTTGCCTGGACTATGCTGGATTTGACTGAATTAGCTGTTAGACCTCAAAAATGGCACCTCAACTTAAAAAAAGGAAGATAGAATCAGAATATAGAGTTTTTAACAAAACATGGACTTCTAAGTATTTGTTTACTGAAGTCAAAGGTAAAGCTGTGTGCTTAGTTTGTGGAATACAGGTCGCTGTGTTTAAGGATTACAATTTGAATCGCCATTACGAGACTAAACACGCAGAGAAATACAATAATTTGACTGATGCAGAGTGGGCTCGTACATCTGAAACTTTGCTAGCTAAGCTGAATAAACAACAAGGACTTTTTATCAAGCTTCATGCAACCAGGGATGAAGCAGTCAAAGCCAGCTTTGTGATATCCCACAAAATCGCTAAAAACAGTAAGCCATTCTCTGAAGGGGAGTTTATCAAAGTGTTTGATGGACTCTGCAGCGCTAATATGCCCTGAGAAAAAAGAGGCTGTTGTGGCTGATTGTTCCGTTCCTTTTCTATCAGGAGACTGATTGTAGAAATCTGGAGTTTTATTGTAATCAATAAGCTACAATAAGGAGATGGTCCATGGATTAGCTCGAAGAAAGGCAAGGACATCCCAGAGCTCTCCGATGCAGACTGGTTGACCGATCTTGCTTTTGCTGTTGATGTGACGACATTAATGAATGCCCTCAATAAAAAACTGCAAGGCAAGGGCCTCTTTGCACATGATATGTACAGTCTGGTGAAGGCTTTCATCAGAAAGTTGCAGTTCCTTTCCAGCCAATTGGAGGGCAGCATTCTCACTCACATGCCAACATTAAGAGAAGCCACACCATCAACTGATCACCTCCGCAGGTACTCATCCATGTTAGGGGCACTGCATGGTGAGTTTGTAAGGTGCTTTGAAGACTTTCAAACAGTTGACAGTGAAATGCACATGATTTCTTCTCCCTTCACTTGCAGTGTGGATAATGCACCCAGTGATGTTCAGCTTGAACTCATTGACCTGCAGTCTGATACACTACTGTCAGAGCGCTTTAAGTCAGTATCACTGCTGGATTTGTATTCTTTTCTTCAAGAGGAGACCTTTCCACACATGAAGAGGCACGCTCAAAAGATGTTGGTTCTCTTTGGATCTACCTACATCTGTGAACAAACATTCTCACTGATGAAATTCAACAAATCAAGATACAGATCCTCTCACTGACGATCACCTGTCAGCTGTCCTTCGCATATCCACCTCAGACATTCAACCTGACTTCAGTGCACTTGTTCAAGCCCAACAGAGACTGGATTTCTCTCACTGAACAAGTAACGTTTTCCTTTTTTTGTATAAAGTTTGTAATACTGCAAAATCATGCTAATTTTTTTAATAGTTTTTTTGTGAATGTTAAATAAATATTGATAAAATAATGTTGGTGTTTTTACTATGCCTGCACCACATTTTCATACCAGTAGCAGATAATCAAAACCATACAATTGAATGCTTTTTATAAAGAGCTAACATTTATATTGAGCAGAATTGAGTTCAGGGCGACAGGAAGTCCACAAAGGGGCCACAGTTCTTTGCCCCCCAAAGACACACTCACAAACATGGGCAGGTCACACAGGGCCACACACTGAACTTCTCCACTCCCCCTCTTACCAAAGGAAATGTGAGCCCTGAATTTTTTTTTCTGACCACTCAGGCTTTATTCAATTTGCTCCCTGTGTACATATTAAAATGACATTACTGATATATCTATACATCTCTTGTAATTACAATAATTCATCGACAATGCTCTTATACATACACTACAATATTAGTCATAAATCCTCAAAAGGTAGAGACGTGCATAACGAAATTGCCTCATAAAATGTCTGTACACTCCTTTTTTTGTGGATATTGTTTTGTTACAGCAGTTATCTGAAGAAAGTGTTGTAGCAACGTGGAAAAGCAGAACTAGAATGCAGAGAAAGTCTCACAACATGCAGATGCATCACAGCCCTACGACATTTGAGCACTGTATTTTTTTAGACAGAGAAAATCAAGCAGAATTGCACAGATATCAAACCAATGGGCCTCATTCTCGAAAATTTTCTGAAGTTTCTTCTGAAATGTTTCTTACGGACTTCGGAAAAACAACGTACGAAAAAGACCTCCGCCGGATTCATGAGCTGTGCTCCCCCGGAAGAGTTTTCTTAAATTGAAAGCGCGTTCTCGTGCACCTGGATTTGCATACATACACGCCCCGCCAGCTCCTTATAAGGGCACGCAACCGTAGTGACGCGTGCAGTTGGAATCGACCGAATCTTCACGAAAGCAACTCGTAAACGAGTCATGTCAAAGCGGAAAGCGAGCACTTACAGTAAACGCAGATCTAACTTCACCGGTGCAGAGGTGGAGGTACTGTTGCAGGATGTAGATGTGTCCATTCTATTCCGCTATAGCTATATCAACGCGATTGAGTTTAGTGCTTATTTATTTATTTACTTACATTTGCAGTGTTCGTGTAGACCTTTTATTTATTTTAGGACATCACAATGCCTCGTAGAATCATGACTATAAATGTGAAACATAATTGTTAATGATACAAATATTCTCGTATTTATTATTATTATAATTATTTTAATCCGAGGATGTCTGTAGAGTTGATGTGAACGCAATCACCAACGATTTCTCACATTCATTAACACTTCTAACACGGAGAGTTTTCTTAAATGCGATTCCTCAAAAAAACGAATCGCATTTGAGAAAACTCTGGCCGATTTACGACTGCTATTTCGCATTCGGAAAGTCTTCTGAAGTTCAGAAGAAATCCCTAAATCCAGTTCAGAAGAAATTCCTTCTTAAATTCTTCTCTACTGTCGAGAATGAGGCCCAATGTTCTTTTCAGTAAAAGTAGCAGTTGTGTGTTTACAATGTCAAGGATTTTAAGGCTATGAGCCGTATAAACATCGGACATGGGGGCTTCTAAAACCATCGTCCCAATAGTCATCATATTCAGTGTATAAGTTGTGAATTCTGTGAACAAAACGTTGAATAATTAAAATCATAGCTCCTCACCCTATAAAGAAAACTACTTGTTTTTGGAGGAAGTGGGGGAAGTGAAAAGGTAGAGGAAATAAGAAAAAGTTTGTCCAGCCCCGAAAATGCTTTTTTTGTTATTGTGACTGCATCAGTAGATTTCCTTTGTGTCTTTTCATGATGATTCTGCCAGGAAGAAAAACAAAATGAATACAAATTTCCTTCTCAGCCCTTCACATCATGACAACATTCCTTGGTAATCTTTTGATCTTTTGATTCAATTACATCTCTGCTTCAAAGTATTTGATCACATAGAACTTAAAGTGAAAGTACCCTGTTGACGTTTTGTGCATACCTGTGTATAGACTCCACCATAACCTACTGGTACAAGCCAGAATGCTAGGAACTCTGACTGGTGTTAGCAGGGACAGCAGGGACATCTGAGAAGGAAGCGATGGAACAGAAAATGGAACACCTGGTAAGATACATATTTGAAAGCATTTTTCTCAGATGCCTTGTGGCAGATTGTTCTCCGGTAAGTGATTACATGTCAGAACCACCACAATAACTTCATGTAGAGTTAAAATCATTCACTCGCAGTTTAAATGTAATACTCAGTTGTTCTCAAATGTAATACTCCAAATATTTCATGTACTCAGTTTAAATGTAATTATTTAAATACTAATTATGCTCAAAGTAAAAAGCCATACTCATCACATAGGCCTATAGGACTTAAACACTGGGCAATTCATAATAAGATGACAGCATGAGATTTGACTACCTTTTGAGATGGACTCCGATGTGTCTCTAATAACAAGTGTGCTGCCAGTGACTTGGTACTTGAGGTAAACTTGAGCTTAGTGGAGTTTTACTGTACAAAGACTACACACCTTCTGATTTGTCCTCCATGCTGTCTTTGTCTTTCTTGCTGGCGTTCTTGCTCACTTTGTCGTCCGATGACTCAGCGCTCTTCTCCTCCTCACTCTCCTCCTTGGTGGCGTACTCTGAGTCTTGGCTGGCGCTGTCGTGCATCTCCTGGCTGCTGTTAATGTCGTCTTCGTCACTGATGGAATCTCCATCTTCTTTGGTGGAGGCCCCTGCCTCCTGGCTGCCGGAGCTCTTGTCTTTGGCATCTTTGTCTTTGGCCTTTTTGTCTTTGTCCTCAGCGTCTGACTCCTCTTCTGAGCTCTTGTCTTCGGCGTCTTTGTCTTTGGCCTTTTTGTCTTTGTCCTCAGCGTCTGACTCCTCTTCTGAGCTCTTGTCTTCGGCGTCTTTGTCTTTGGCTTTTTTGTCTTTGTCCTCAGCGTCTGACTCCTCTTCTGAGCTCTTGTCTTTGGCGTCTTTGTCTTTGGCCTTTTTGTCTTTGTCCTCAGCGTCTGATTCCTCTTCTGAGCTCTTGTCTTTGGCGTCTTTGTCTTTGGCCTTTTTGTCTTCGTCCTTCATTTCTGCGTCTTTGTCTTTGTCCCCAGCGTCTGACTCCTCTTCTGAGCTCTTGTCTTTGGGGACAGCACAAACATTTCAGTTATTTGTCAGGTTGAATGAGTTCTGTTCATCCGACATTACTTTATTTCATTTCTGTTTCTTTTGGGCAGTTGAGATAAACATTTTGAACTTTGATGTAAACCTTTCGTTGTGCTACATATTAAAGAGTGAACATACTGTGAAAGGGGCTTACTGTCTATATCACCCACACATGAACTACACAGAGTGATAACGAAGGAATAACAGGTCCCTGCAAAGTGTTTATTTGGATGGTCAGTGGCTGAGTTTTTTGGTGGTGTTGAGACAGGTAGATGTTAGATGAGTTGATTTGTATTCTCAGGGTGGCCTGTGTTGCACTTCTAACGTCTCGTGTCAAGAGAGGCTAATACCACTGTTTTTTCCAGAACATTTGAGGCCATGACTGAGATATTAAATTAGATGACATATATTTGTTGTTTAAAAGCCTGACATACTCATCTATCAGAGACCAACATATATGACTTAAGAGTCAAACAAATATGTGACACTAAAGTTTGTCAGTAGTTCTTTAGTCAACTGTCACTGTGAAATGTGTTTTGTGTATTTACAACAACAAGACACTGTTCATTGCTGTGGTTCATATTCAGATCCATGATCACACACATAGGGCCAATGATTTTCCGTTTAAAAAAAATTCATTTTCCGTTTCACATTTGGTGAATTCGTTTTTTTTTTCCGTTTCAGCTCATTTTGTTCACCCTGAGGTAGATTGATGGCTTAAAATGAGTGAATAATATGTGCCCTTCTTAGATTGTTGTTTGCCAGCCATCAACAGAACAGAAGACTAAACATTTTTTGTTTTAAATGCGATTGGGAAGACGAGCGCGTGAATGTGACTGAATGTGGCTTTAGCGGAGATCTGTGGGTCAACCGTTGAAAAGGGGGGCGTGGCCGGAGCAGAGTTCAGCACAGACGTGACATTTTCTCAGTGGTTTTGTTCTTTAATTAATGTTTGTTCATCGTTGCAATCGTTGTTGTGTTTATTTGAAAGAAATATAGCCTTGCAGCCTAAAATACAGGGGAATTTGGGCGATTTGTATGCACAAAATGATGTTTCCGTTTCAAAGTTGCAATTCCGTTTCAAAGTGTTCATTCCGCGAATTCCGTCCGTTTTCCGTTATCACGGAAAATCATTGGCCCTACACACACACACACACACACTCATTACCAACTGACCTGGCTGATTTGTGGTGTCAGCTGAGTCTGCACCTAAACCAAAAAAAGAGAAACATCACATTCTCATGAAGTGTTTCTCATGATAGCTTTTCCTCATTCTTGTGACACCACATAGAAACTTATTTGTGTTTTATGTGTGTTCAGGGCTCAAATGACCATTTCCTTTTTCCTGGAACTATGTGCTAAACGGTTTTCTCCTGAGGAAGCAATGTATCATGTTGTTATTATTTCACTGTGCACTGCACATTTACCTCCTTAGATATTGACCCCTACATCTAAATTAGTATTTGTCATGTTAATCTACTCATGAAGTGATGTTAGAGAACATGCAACTTGATTAGTTGTGAGGACATTGCTGCGTGTTGCATGTGTACATTTTTAGTACCCCTCAGCATTGTTGATTCTATTAGCAAGTGTGCTGCCAGTGACTTGGTACTTGAGGTAAACTTGAGCCTGCCATTTCTCACAAATATAGTGTTTCTGCCTTGGCCGGGGCAGACCTCTGAATGGTTGACCCTGCAGTGTTTCATCTGCCCACCTAGAGTGCCCGCTACCCACCCACCCATCCACGTGTTAGCTTAGCAATGTGTTTACCTTCAGATGTGGTGTCAGTATCGTCGTCTTCACCTAGAAAGGACAAACACAGAAATCAGACGTCATTTAGGAACCGTTTAGGAACATCTGAATAGTAATGATTTTGTCCAAACGAATCATACAGAACTGTGAGAACTGTTTCATAGACCAAAAGATCATAGCTTTCAGGTGGCAGACTCTAAAGCACTCAATTAGTACATATCACTATATGATCAACAGTAAGCTTTCTTTGGGACCTAGTTTGGTGTTGACACCATGTTGCACAATGTTGCCATGGTGAATTACAGGAGGTGTTTATGTGTTTTTTTAAGGACTTCCTTAAAACTTCCAGTCAGTCCTTACTTGTGGAATCTGCCTCAGTGCTCTTCTCCATGCTTTCCTCTGGGGTGACAAACATGTCAGAGTAAGTGATTACATGTCACCACCACAATAACTTCATGTAGAGTTAAAATCATTATCTTGCACAGTTTAAATGTAATACTCAGTTGTTCTCAAATGTAATACTCCAAATATTTAATTTACTTAGTTTAAATGTAATTATTTAAATACTTGTTCACTTGTTTTAATGATGCTCAAAGTAAAAAGCCATACTCATCACATAGGCCTATAGGACTTAAACACTGGGCAATTCATAATAAGATGTCAGCATGAGATTTGACTACCTTTTGAGATGGACTCTGATGTATCCTCTGTTTGGACAGATAGTTAGTTAGATAGAAAGTGTAAGTATATGAAATCTATGGAAATAGACATTGTAACATGTACAACACAAAGAGATGCTGTAATATAAACTACTATAGAAAATATTGTGGGAAATGCAAATTCCTTGGTGATATATCATATGTACACAGAGTACAGTGAATATGAAGTTGTCAGCCTGACCTGGAGACATGGCTATACATGGACACACAGATGATTAGACTTTAGATTCTATTTTACACACCGATGGTCTCTAATAACAAGTGTGCTGCCAGTGACTTGGTACTTGAGGTAAACTTGAGCTTAGTGGAGTTTTACTGTACAAAGACTACACACCTTCTGATTTGTCCTCCATGCTGTCTTTGTCTTTCTTGCTGGCGTTCTTGCTCACTTTGTCGTCCGATGACTCAGCGCTCTTCTCCTCCTCACTCTCCTCCTTGGTGGCGTACTCTGAGTCTTGGCTGGCGCTGTCGTGCATCTCCTGGCTGCTGTTAATGTCGTCTTCGTCACTGATGGAATCTCCATCTTCTTTGGTGGAGGCCCCTGCCTCCTGGCTGCCGGAGCTCTTGTCTTTGGCATCTTTGTCTTTGGCCTTTTTGTCTTTGTCCTCAGCGTCTGACTCCTCTTCTGAGCTCTTGTCTTCGGCGTCTTTGTCTTTGGCCTTTTTGTCTTTGTCCTCAGCGTCTGACTCCTCTTCTGAGCTCTTGTCTTCGGCGTCTTTGTCTTTGGCTTTTTTGTCTTTGTCCTCAGCGTCTGACTCCTCTTCTGAGCTCTTGTCTTTGGCGTCTTTGTCTTTGGCGTCTTTTTCCTTTTTGTCTATGTCCTTCATTTCTGCGTCTTTGTCTTTGGCCTTTTTGTCTTTGTCCTCAGTGTCTGACTCCTCTTCTGAGCTCTTGTCTTTGGCGTCTTTGTCTTTGGCCTTTTTGTCTTTGTCCTCAGCGTCTGACTCCTCTTCTGAGCTCTTGTCTTTGGGGTCTTTGTCTTTGGCCTTTTTGTCTTCGTCCTTTATTTCTGCGTCTTTGTCTTTGACCTTTTTGTCTTTGTCCTCAGCGTCTGACTCCTCTTCTGAGCTGTTGTCTTTAGCGTCTTTGTCTTTGGCCTTTTTGTCTTTGTCCTCAGTGTCTGACTCCTCTTCTGAGCTCTTGTCTTTGGCGTCTTTGTCTTTGGCCTTTTTGTCTTTGTCCTCAGCGTCTGATTCCTCTTCTGAGCTCTTGTCTTTGGCGTCTTTGTCTTTGGCCTTTTTGTCTTCGTCCTTCATTTCTGCGTCTTTGTCTTTGTCCCCAGCGTCTGACTCCTCTTCTGAGCTCTTGTCTTTGGGGACAGCACAAACATTTCAGTTATTTGTCAGGTTGAATGAGTTCTGTTCATCCGACATTACTTTATTTCATTTCTGTTTCTTTTGGGCAGTTGAGATAAACATTTTGAACTTTGATGTAAACCTTTCGTTGTGCTACATATTAAAGAGTGAACATACTGTGAAAGGGGCTTACTGTCTATATCACCCACACATGAACTACACAGAGTGATAACGAAGGAATAACAGGTCCCTGCAAAGTGTTTATTTGTATGGTCAGTGGCTGAGTTTTTTGGTGGTGTTGAGACAGGTATATGTTAGATGAGTTGATTTGTATTCTCAGGGTGGCTAGTGTTGCACTTCTAACTTCTCGTGTCAGGAGAGGCTAATACCACTGTTTTTTTCCAGAACATTTGAGGCCATGACTGAGATATTAAACTAGATGACATATATTTGTTATTTAAAAGCCAGACAGATGAGTATATCAGAGACCGACATATATGACTTTAGAGTCAAACAAATATGTGACTAGTGTTGCACGGTGTACCGGTACTAGAAAAGTACCATGGTACCCTTACGTTAAAAACGATACGATTTTGCATATTTTTGGTACCTGTACTTCATTAAAAAAGCACGCAATCAGAGCGCACTCACTGTTCCGCTCCCTGTCGGGCTGCCTGCACGCATTGACTGCAAGGGCGGGGCTTCCCAGCTCTCACACATGCAAATACTTCGGGTACGAAGCAGACACCAAGGAAAACCCATGGACACACACAGACCCTTCAAATCCACTCAGGCAAAGGGAGGGAACATGTCGAATATGGCTAAGCACCTATCAGACAGACACCCCGAACTTTTCAGAGAGTTCAAAGAACGACAGGTTAGCAAATGTGATTATTAACATGAACACCCCCAAGCTCACCCATATACAGCATAACACGAGTAGCCTTAGCCTAGTTTAGCTAGGGTGACCAGACGTCCTGTTTTACCCAGACACAAATGTCTCGAAAAGAGGACATGCCCGGGTAAAAGAGGACGTTTACTTTGTCTTATATTGCACTTGCATGTTTGACTGTGATAGGAAAGTTGTTGACTTGCTAGTTCGTCATAAACAAAGTAAGCCAATTGAACAGGTTTCGCTAAATGTAGCCGCTAGCAAGACATCTCGTTAGCGATGTTAGCAAGCTTGTTATAACAGGCTTGAACATTGATGCTAGTATTACGTCCCCCCCGCCCCCCCCCCTTATGCTAGTATTAAGTGCTCTCGCGTCGGCTTCTCTTCACAATGTTATTGTGATAGCCATGTTGGCTAGGTTGCCAACTACTTTCTTAACACAGTCAAACATCAAGCAAGTGGCTTCATCTGGCAAAAGAATTGTCCAGAAAATGAGACAATGCACATTATCGTCATGACTATTATAATTTTTTTGTTAGAACATGTTTAGTTGCTAACAAGACAATCACAAAATACATTTCAGTTAATTTATAGAGTTAGTGTTTCTGTTAGTGTGTAAATAGTTTGTAAAGTGTGTAAATAGTTCAGTTGTAATAAGTGCATAAACAATTGCAATAGTTGCAAGTTGCAACAAGTGTGAATATTCATAATTAAAAATTCTACCAGACAGACAGGCTGTCTCATTGTTCGCCATAGTGTAATGGAATGTGTGTATTGGTGCAAAGGTATGTGGTGGCATGTTTTTCATTGTTGTTTTTCAATAAAGGGGAGAAATTGCCCTTTAATTATGTGTCCATCTTTAATGTACCCAACCCACATAGCTTTAGGTTTTTTTCCACCTCAAACACACATCTGTAAAATTATGTAATTCATACTTATGGAAATAACTATGTCTACATAGCCGTGTATAATCAATGCTATGATGTCACCATGTAGTTTTTATTAATATCTTGCTGTGGGCTAATACTAATATGAATGCCATTTGTTAAGTGTTCAAAAAGCTGGGCAGGAACAAGCTGGTAAAAAAGGGAACCTTACAGATGTTTGTATTTGTGGTATCGTATCGTAAGTATCGGGTATCGTGATATTTTGGCAGGTATAGTATCGAAGTCATAATTTTGGTACCCCTATATGTGACACTAAAGTTTGTCAGTAGTTCTTAAAAGTCAACTGACACTGTGAAATGTGTTTTGTGTATTTACAACAACAAGACACTGTTCATTGCTGTGGTTCATATTCAGATCCATGATCACACACACACACACACACACACACACACACACAGAAAACACTCATTACCAACTGACCTGGCTGATTTGTGGTGTCAGCTGAGTCTGCACCTAAACCAAAAAAAGAGAAACATCACATTCTCATCAAGTGTTTCTCCTGATAGCTTTTCCTCATTCTTGTGACACCACATAGGAACTTATTTGTGTTTTAGGTGTGTTCAGGGCTCAAATCACCATTTCCTTCTTCCTGGAACTATGTGTCAAATAGGTGTCATACCTGTAACGTCCTCAGCTGAGTCTTTCCCATCTGTGATTCATGTAAAAGTGTGACACCATCAGTGCGTCTACTGAAACCACAACTGGGTCAGATTTTGTCATGGCTTTCATTTAAAAGACTGCGACTAACCTGAGTCTCCTTGGGCTGGACTTGTAGGGGTCTGATCATCACGGTTTTCTCCTGAGGAAGCAATGTATCATGTTATTATTATTTCACTGTGCACTGCACACTTACCTCCTTAGATATTGACCCCTACATCTAAAGTAGTATTTGTCATGTTAATCTACTCATGAAGTGTTTTTATGTATGCCTGATAAAGATATCGGGAAGGTATCACACTTTGTGTAGCTCGTGAAATACATCAACGTGGGGAATTAATTTAAGCCTCATTGCTCTACCTGGTTCTATAGACTGACCAGTTTTACAGGTGCCTGTATGTCCACTCTATCTACTATCTTATATCAGAGATCTGATGACGTAGGTACTTACCATTGATGAATGCTATGACTGGAGCTGCTCTGTCTGAAGCAATACAAAGGGATGGGATTGTCACTCAACAGCTATGTGACAGCAATTTTTTTAATGGTTTGATACAAGTAGCTTTTATAATTAGTAAGCAGATTTGTTTTAATTAGCATGGTGGCATGTAATAAAACGAAGAGGAATGATATGTTCATCAAAACTGCCCTTACCATCTGAGTCTTGTCCATCTATATAACAAGACAATCACAAAATACATTTCAGTTAATTTATAGAGTTAGTGTTTCTGTTAGTGTGTAAATAGTTTGTAAAGTGTGTAAATAGTTCAGTTGTAATAAGTGCATAAACAATTGCAATAGTTGCAAGTTGCAACAAGTGTGAATATTCATAATTAAAAATTCTACCAGACAGACAGGCTGTCTCATTGTTCGCCATAGTGTAATGGAATGTGTGTATTGGTGCAAAGGTATGTGGTGGCATGTTTTTCATTGTTGTTTTTCAATAAAGGGGAGAAATTGCCCTTTAATTATGTGTCCATCTTTAATGTACCCAACCCACATAGCTTTAGGTTTTTTTCCACCTCAAACACACATCTGTAAAATTATGTAATTCATACTTATGGAAATAACTATGTCTACATAGCCGTGTATAATCAATGCTATGATGTCACCATGTAGTTTTTATTAATATCTTGCTGTGGGCTAATACTAATATGAATGCCATTTGTTAAGTGTTCAAAAAGCTGGGCAGGAACAAGCTGGTAAAAAAGGGAACCTTACAGATGTTTTGTTTATTACTATCATAGATAAATATACCAGTATCGTATCGTATTTGTGGTATCGTATCGTAAGTATCGGGTATCGTGATATTTTGGCAGGTATAGTATCGAAGTCATAATTTTGGTACCCCTATATGTGACACTAAAGTTTGTCAGTAGTTCTTAAAAGTCAACTGACACTGTGAAATTTGTTTTGTGTATTTACAACAACAAGACACTGTTCATTGCTGTGGTTCATATTCAGATCCATGATCACACACACACACACACACAGAAAACACTCATTACCAACTGACCTGGCTGATTTGTGGTGTCAGCTGAGTCTGCACCTAAACCAAAAAAAGAGAAACATCACATTCTCATCAAGTGTTTCTCCTGATAGCTTTTCCTCATTCTTGTGACACCACATAGGAACTTATTTGTGTTTTAGGTGTGTTCAGGGCTCAAATCACCATTTTCTTCTTCCTGGAACTATGTGTCAAATAGGTGTCATACCTGTAACGTCCTCAGCTGAGTCTTTCCCATCTGTGATTCATGTAAAAGTGTGACACCATCAGTGCGTCTACTGAAACCACAACTGGGTCAGATTTTGTCATGGCTTTCATTTAAAAGACTGCGACTAACCTGAGACTCCTTGGGCTGGACTTGTAGGGGTCTGATCATCACGGTTTTCTCCTGAGGAAGCAATGTATCATGTTATTATTATTTCACTGTGCACTGCACACTTACCTCCTTAGATATTGACCCCTACATCTAAAGTAGTATTTGTCATGTTAATCTACTCATGAAGTGTTGTTATGTATGCCTGATAAAGATATCGGGAAGGTATCACACTTTGTGTAGCTCGTGAAATACATCAACGTGGGGAATTAATTTAAGCCTCATTGCTCTACCTGGTTCTATAGACTGACCAGTTTTACAGGTGCCTGTATGTCCACTCTATCTACTATCTTATATCAGAGATCTGATGACGTAGGTACTTACCATTGATGAATGCTATGACTGGAGCTGCTCTGTCTGAAGCAATACAAAGGGATGGGATTGTCACTCAACAGCTATGTGACAGCAATTTTTTTTAATGGTTTGATACAAGTAGCTTTTATAAGTAGTAAGCAGATTTGTTTTAATTAGCATGGTGGCATGTAATAAAACGAAGAGGAATGATATGTTCATCAAAACTGCCCTTACCATCTGAGTCTTGTCCATCTATATAACAATATCATGGGGAGAGAGTGAGAGAGAGAGAGGGTGAGAGAGAGAAAGAGAAAGTGAGAGGCCATGTTAGCCATGTTTGGTGAGATGCTGCCTGAAAGGTATTCCTATGGAGGCCTAGCTTACTTCTCTAATCCTACATGCACAAGGGAACCAAACTCTTTTGTGTCTTTCAGAGAGACCTGGGCTCTGATTACAAGCTCGTTGCAGGGGAGGCAGTGAGCAAAGCTGGTGATTGAAAGCGAGAGATTGTTAAGCATCAGGCTAGCAAACGAGCACAGGGTAGCATCTCGAAAAAGTGGCCGCTCAAAGGAGAGCGTGGGGATTATCCACACAGTGTTATCAGCGCTCAAGCAAGTTCACTATACACAGTATTTTCTTACCTGTCACTGGTGCAGATAAAACAACACAAGCTACAGCAAAAAGCAAGGAACCAACAAGTGTCCTGTGTAGGAAAACATACAAAAGAGATGTCACCACAGTATCTGTAGATATATGAAATAATAAACATTTGCAATGTGGTCCATAATTTTTCCATACATGTGAGAAAAAAATACTTTGGCAGTGTATTACACTTACAGAATATTTTGTGACACTATAGTATTTGAATTTACTTGATTTTTGGAATGGAATATATCAAAAAAGATCTTTCATAGGATTTTAAGTAGTACAGGCCACAAATACACAGCAATTCTATCACTGTCTATCACTGTAAATATGTTAATTAAGAAACTGTTTAATCAGGGAAGACCACATATCTTAAATTGTTTAAATTAGTATTAAACAGTCACAATACTCATATCTTCTCAGGTGGCTGACACCATGAGGAAGTAAAAAAAAAAAGCAAGCGTAATACTGTGTGTCTCCCCACACAGCTCACCACATAGCCATTATAGTAACCATACAGTGTTACACTTACCGCGACAACATTTTGGCAGGATTCTTTAACAGGCAAACAGGTTAGGGAGGAACAACACTTGTGTGTCTTGTAGGTGCGCTCCCGTAGGTCTTAAGCCTAACTGGAACGGGCCACAGTGTTTTATACCCTCCCCTGCAGCTGTACTAAATTGTTAGATAAATTATATTAAGACATTAATATAAATGAGACAGAGACCAGCAATCAGAATTAAATCAGCGCTTTATCTTTTGCAAAAGAGGAAGTGTGTCACAACCAAATGTCATGAACAAACTCCAAAGATGAGCTGGGCGCAGCCAGTCTATATGTTTCATGAGCAGACAAATGGCGTTATTTTCCCATCTCATCGCTACAGAAGTTACAGCAGTGATCTCAGAACATGTCCTTGAAAGAAGAACGTATGCATGACTATCAGTACAAAAACAGGTGGTTTCCCTCAGCAAGAGAGTAGGCCTCAGCAAACAGGATAAGCAAGCAGATTAAAATACATTAACAATGTCCTCTATCATCAATAACAATTTCTCTATCATAAACCGATGTTACCAGGATGTTCTTTTGAGTTCTAAATGTTCCATGAAAGTCATGTTTGGACTGCTGATGAGTGGAGTGGTGTGGAACATAGGGTTGTAAATGAAGGACCTCCAGACGAAATGATTTGGCTACAAATGTATTCACTCTCGACAAGTAGACCAACAAGGTTAGATTATGTTGGAAAAAGGACCATTCATAACCACCTTAATGCTTAAAGCTTAAACAAAAATAAGTCATGACCCATCATCATGCATCATCAACTGAGGAACTATTCTGAACGCTTGTTTTTTCCCTTCATAGTAAAGTTGATAGGTGAAAATTCACCCTAGTTACCTCAGGACTCTGCAAGGTCGGAAGAAGCTTGTCACCTCTGGTCTAAACATGCTCTTGTAGATATGCAGACTAAGTGGCACCTAATATTCTAAGTTACACACACGCAGAAACACAGAAAAGCCATGTTCCTGCTTACATAAGTACATGATTTACATAAGGTAATTAATAATACAAGGCACTTGATTATTATATTCTTAAGTCATTAACAGTGTTTGGAAATTATCTACATCAAAAGTTGTTTTTGAAACATGTTTAATAATTACTGACTTGTTACTGTCAGTAATGGAAAACTCCACAGGAAGGTTCAACAGTAATCCCTTTCGTATGTCTTCCTCTTAAAGTCAATCAGATTGAATCGTTTCCAAGTTGGGGGTGATGGAGGTGTTTTGTCCCCCTCGGCTGGAAACGTTGGGCAAATTGGCAGTTGACTCGTTCTCTTGCTAATTCCCATTGTGAGTCCGGGGGGGAACGGTAGGCTCAGGCTGAGTCAGTGAGTGAATGCTGGAACAGGATAATGCTTCTCTCCCGTTGTTGTCACACAATTGATTATGGGCATTTTCTGGCGTTTCCTTTAAGCCGTAGTCTTTTTTTCCATGCCAGTACAGTTAAACAGCAGTGATGCAGACAAGGAGATGGGCCATAAGAGACAGAGAGACGTCAAAGCACCAGTGGACCACCAACTGATAGTTGAAAATGCAGTTGTTATTTACAAAACAAACGATATAAAAACCAAATGTTGTTTGTTTTTTTGGTTATGTTTTGTGTTCCTGAGGGTGTGTTGTTGTGTCATTGTGTCTATGTTTCAAGAATTCCCATGAATTATCCAGTTGAAAGGCAACATACCTAGAATTAGGTATGGAAGTTGTCTTTTCTCCAATGAGTAGCACCAACCGTCAAACACAACCACAGGTAATCAAGGGTTAGCCCTTCAGGTTTAATTCCAGTTTGAAATCCTCTGTATTGTTTCATTTTGGCAGTAGTAGAACCACCTGTGAGAGTTCAAGCTGAACTTGCTGACCTGAATGACTTTAAATGCAGAACACTTTGTGTTAGAGGCAAGTCTGTTTATTTTGATTCCTAAAATTGTAAGCATATAACACAAATGTCAATCCTACATACAATACTGTGTATATGTGAGCCAGAGATATATTCATTGTTTAAATTGGTGTAATTTAATAAGCAAGTTGTTGTTTCAAACAACTTCAATTTCCTTTTGTGTTTCTTTAAGATATTACCCAGTGTGTGACTTCACTAGTGTAGCGCTTTTCTTCCTTAAATTACTTTGGAACTTCTCTGAAGGAAGACAATGGCCCTGGTCGAAATGTTGTCGTCATTTTGTGTTCCTTCTCAATGCCCATGTCATCAATCAGGAAGTATCTGGAAGTATCTGAAAGGTTGTGTAAATTACACCAACTGAACAGCTTTTGAGTGGTCACCATATCTTTTTATCTAATGACATTTAAATGATTGAGGACTGTTCACATTATGTCCATATTAAAGGAGAACATTCATGCGGAACTATCTAACAGTCACTGATTAATGGTTTCATGGTTTTTTGCCTTGACTCAGTGATATGATGGAAATGTAGTTAGTGAGTAACTTTTCAAGTGTTGCACTCCCCACTACCCTCAATGTTTCAAAACTACTTTTTATGTGAAGAAAGCCAGAGACATTTCTCACAGATCTACAAAGTATCAACTGTAGGAGCGGCCCTATGAATAAAGTAGCCTTGTTTCAACCAAAAGGCAGAAAAGGATAGAGGCAAGAGTAGCCTTTTGGAAGTTAAGAGAACACAACAACCACCGAGGACCACGAAGTGTGGTCATTTAAGGAAACGCAAGGTAAACAGAGTTCACTTCCCAGAAGAAGGGGCCCAAGATTTAAATCCACTTGACGTCTCGTTTTAAGATGGAGGCCATTTACCAAAAATGCCTTTGGCTTTCCAGCCAGGGTTCCGCCATTGGTCTTTGAAGTGCATTGTTCTTCCTTACCAAACTCAAGCATAGAGACCAAAGGGGAGTATACTTAGTGTCCCTGACATCGCCCTCTAGTGTATAATCCTAGTAATTTTAGCAAGCTTTCCCGTAAATCAGTTTTAATTTTAGTATTAACTGGGTCATTGACTTATAATATCAAGGGATAGCATTGAATGTGTAGGTAGAGGACCTTTCCTGACATTTTGCAAGTATACTATGGTAAAGGTTCTGAGTACCAAATTAAGCCCTTGTGATTGGTATGGAGTCAATAGCAACAGTGTTTGGAGATGTAGGAATGCTTCTAGGTAGAGAAGAAAGTTCTTTGTTCGGTTTTCTCCTGCAAATCCCTCTTTCCTTGACATTAACTGTGTGCCCACTACAATTTGTTTGTAGCTATTGGTGTCTGAAGTCACTCCCTGCAATGCCACCTCTGAACAGTAGGCTGCAGCATTGACATGTAATGTTAATCACATCATTATTTAAAAGAGTAAGCATCAAAAGAATCAAAACATATTCATCTCAGTCTTCCCAGTATTTTCTCAGTTTGAACACCTGTGTCCTTCATTACTTTCATCAGGACAAGTGAACAAATTGATTTAGATTAGTCTGATCCAAAGTCAGATTGGAGCAGAATTCACATTGATGGCAAGGCCTTGCTATATCATGAGAGTAACGTAATTATAAAACACATTCTTGTATTACTTTCAGTTTGACTCTGTTTCATCAATAAACCTGGAGCTTGGAAGCTACATCCTGACTTTGCTTTGTTCATGAAAGGAGTTAGGCTAGCTGTCTATGTGTTAGGATACATACTTTGAGGACATGTGATGTCAATCAATCAATCAATCAATCAATTTGTTTATTTAATCAAGAGGGACAGTGTACATTCATGAACATTAAAATGTAAATGCACCCAATTATAGCCAAAAGGCTAGTTTCCATTGGCAGTCACCATGCCAGAGTGAAAAAGGCTATACAACCTTAAAAAAAGGCATTAACGTATTTATATCAAACATAACATTGACAATAAATAAAAAATTAAATAAAATAATAAAATAATAATAATCCCAATATACAAGTTCTACTGCCTACCCACTAATGATCACATTTTTGGTATGAGTGGAGTCGGCGATATAGCGGTATGATAGTCACAACCGGTATTGTGCTGAGCCATGATATGGATTTTGCAATACCGTGGATAACATGATATATTCATGAATTCTAATTTGACATTCATATTTTTTTTTTTCAAAATTTCAATTAAGTGATAGGCTAGTAGTTAGTAGCTACATCTATTTTTTATTTAAATCTAACCTCTCTAGGTTCTTACGAAAAAAAGAATGTATGTAAATACAGTATGTTGGCCTATTTTGAGGAGTGGACGTTGCATGCAATTGTTGCGCACATGTAGTGCTAGCAACAAACAGCTGCAGTTAGTAGGTAAGCTACGTACTAATATATATTTAGCTTATTATAAGTGCAAAGGTGAACAATCGAGGATGAGCGAACACGCAGAAGGTGATGTTAATGTGTGTGAATATGAACTTGTGAATATGAACTCTTTCATACGAAGTTGCATAGGCACCCTGAGGTTTCCCATACCCTACCTTTTCCCATTATAATTTGATGAGTTAAATCGAGGAGACTATAACATCAGCTAGATAACCATAATTTCATGCAAATTTAACTCTTCCATTTAAATCGTTCCTTAGCTAGCACAGCAGCTAGATAGCCATAACAACCAGGAAACACAACTCTAGCTGCAAAGTTTAATTTCTCAAAATCAGCTCCCCAATAATGGCTTCACATAGACATTAAACAATCCTAAGAGAAATAATGGGAAATCGACGGAGCAAGGGCTCACTCTGATATTAATGTAATGTTAGCAAATATTGCTATTGCTAATATTTAGTCTCCGCTGTTCGTCCAAAGCCTAATCTATTCTTGAGGTTCCAAAACATTTCAAACATATTCTTGAGGTTCCAAAGCAATTTGGCTTTGAATGTGAGTAGTCGATCGAGTTATATTTTGTCCCGGCCTTTGAAGCAAACCTTTTAGCTCCGGCATTGTTCTCCCATTATTTAACATTTCACGTTTCGATTGAAAGTCCAGTTTCCAGGCTCTTGCACGCCCCCTTCATTGAGGCAGAGTTACTATTAGCCTCCCCTCTGTGCTTTTTCACTGCGGTTTTATGTCAGATCAGCAAGACTAAATAGGTTCTACACATACGTGAAATACATTACCTATTCTATGGATAGAAAGGACATATAATAAAAGTGCCCACAAATATTACAGTGGTGACAAAAAATGAAAGCAAAAGGCATGCACTCAACCCAGTTTGTGATGGATTGCACAATCTGAGATGAGGCGCTGCCTCACCTCTCGTGTCTCCTCTTTGTATGAACAGGAAATGCGCAAATTCAGCGATTTTGATTATTTATTTTATCATTATTTTATTTTTATTTTGCCTGAACTAATGCAATTTAACTAAGAAGGGCTATTCAAATGTGATTCAGATTTTTTTTCCTCATATATCGTGATATCATATCGATATCGTCTGGACAGTGGAAAATATTGTGATTATGAATTTTAGCTCATATCGCCCACCCCTAGAACCCTGCCCCCTGTCACCATTCCTCTTTGCCATTCTCATAGAGCCACTACCTATCAGCATTAGACAAAGTGTCACTATTTCCCCCATAGTTGTCAATGGAACTACACACCATCTTTCCCTGTATGCAGATGATATGCTTTTGTATATCTCTTCGCCACAGACGTCAATTCCACCACTCTTGCTATTAATAGAATGGTTTGGGTCTCTCTCTGGATTTACTGTGAACCTTGATAAAAGTTAAGTGATGCCCATCACAGATAAATACAGTAAAGAGTTCCTTGAAAGCATACCCTTCAAAAAAGCTTATACCTGCTTCACATATCTTGTTATTATTGTGATGAAGAATCCAAATGACCTGTTAAAAACAAACTGGCAAAAGCGGATTGACAAACTTAAACAAAATATTGACTTCTGGAAATCCCTCCCTATCTCTTTGGTTGGGAGGATCAATGCAATGGTGGCGCTGCCTCAATTTCTTTTTCTTTTCCAAGGAATCCCATTCTATATACCTCAATCATACTTTAAGCAGTTAGATTCAATAATAATACCCTTCATATGGAGCTATAAAACAGTGCGTATAGCAAAAAAACATCGGTGTAAGCCAAAAATGGAGGGAGGCTTTGGTCTTCCTCTTTTCAAACTCACTGGGCCACTCAACTGTCCCTTATAGCTTGGTGGAAGAACTGCCCTCCAGCTGACTCAGATGATTGTCCAGCCTGGTTAACACTGAAACGCAGGAGCACTTCACTCCCAGACCTGTTGAATAGCCCCACCAAAGTAAACAAAACAGCCTACAGTGGCAGTTCTATCATAGCCAGCACAAAAAATATGGAGGCATATCAAATGGTACATAAAAGCACCTGGTACTTATTTGGATAGCCCAATATGCAATAATCATGCCTTTTCCCCTGGCATGAGCAACTTTGTTTTTGTGATGTGGCAAGAGAGAGGGATATGTGACTTAAATTCACTATACATAGAGGGTATCTTTGCTTCTTTTGCTCAGCTCCAGAGTTTGTATTCAATTTCAGCTTCCAATCTGTTCAGATACTTTCAAATACGCGAATTCACCAAAACACATACCCAGTTATCAAAACAAACCCTGCCATGAAACTCTAAATTTAATCAACAGATTTGACCCGCTCTGGAAAGGGGCGGTCTGATATTTCTATCAAAGTTTGCTTGAGTGTACACCTAAAGATTCCTCTGCTAACAGACAGGCATGGGCCAGTGAGTTAAAGGAGGAGATAGGCGAGGGGTTCTGGGAACAATGTCTGGCAAATATAAGTGATTGTTCAGTTAATGTCCGACATATCTTGATACAGTTTAAGACATTACACCGGTTGTACTATTGCAGGACCAAGATACATAAGTTTGACCCATCGACATCCCCACTTTGTACCAGATGTAAGATTTCTGAAGGAACATTTGCTCATACTCTTTGGTCTTGTACAAAGTTGTCATCTTACTGGTTTGATATTTTCCAATGCTTCTCTAAAGCCTTTAAGAAGAATTTGAAACCAGATCCATTGGTTGCGATCTTAGGAGGGACAGGGGCTCTACTTTTGGCTAATACATATGAAGCTCAAGCTGTTTCTTTAGGTATGGTTGTGGTGAAAAAAAATATTCTGCTTTTGTGGAAAAGTGACTCAGCACCAAGTTATGAAATGTGGCTAAGAGAAATGGGGAATGTACTTAGCCTTGAAAAGATCAGATATCACAACAATGATGAATTTAAATACTATAATAAGATCTGGGACCCTCTACTGTTGTACATAAAGGGCCATGACCCATGACTGACTCCTAATACTGTAAACCCGATCAATGTTTTCTTTTAGAGGTTTCTTTTTTATTTTATATACTCTGTTTTGAACTACATTATATTCATGACCATGATGACTGTTTTGTCAATATGTGCTATGTTCAGTCCATAACATAATTAATAATAATAATTAATAATTGTCAGACTTTAATCGCACAAGCGACACACTGCACACTGCAACACATATGAATACATGGAGGCGACAGAGGACACACACACACACACACACACACACACACACACATTTGATTAATTTATTTGGAATGACCAATACTGATTACAACACCACAGCATCCAAATATTAATAAAGAGCCTATTATGTCTCACACAACAACACAAACACTGTGCAAGTATTAACAGCCAAGTGAATCAGTAGATGAATACATAGTCATATCAGGGGTAGAGATGGCAGGGCCTTCTCCATATATGCAGACTGCCTATTTGCTGACACAGAGCAGTATTTGGCTATTTGCTTAGAGTTCTTCTTATTAAGTCCAGCAATTTGCAATCCTCTAACACAGAGTCTATGAACATGTCCAAGGCTACCATAAATGAGTACAACTAGTTTTGTACTATAACCACCTACTGTCAGAGCATGAGTTAATGGCTGATATTTTAACATTTTTTCAGAGAAACACAGGTCCATATACATGTCAAAGCAACAACCCACTTCCAGAATCACAATGGTTTTTAAAAAATCATCAACAACAACAATGTCAGGAGTATTTGGAGAGTCTTTAAGAACACTTTCTAAGGAGTTGTCATTCAAGTGTGTGAACCAGTTCAATTGTACTTTTTTGTTTGTGTGTATTGCGCTTTGTCCATATGCTTTGCGTAATTCGTTCACTGTAATGTCAACAATGCGATCGTGACGGGCAATGTATAGTCCTTTAAATGCGGGGCATCCGTTCATTATGTGCGCTGTTGATTCCAAATGTTTGTCGTTATGCAACAGGCAGAATGGGTCATGACGTTTTGGAAACCATGTAGAAAGATTGTATTGAGTGGGAGTGCTTGCAGCCTAGCTTTGATGACACATTTTAGAATGCCTGCGTTAACAGCTGGATTATGTAGCGCCGAATGTGACACTGCCGGGTCCGCGCACTGTAGGCATGCAAGTTTACCCTGGAGGCGCAGGTTTACCCAGTAATTGCGCTGTTGTGAGTGAAAGTGTTGTAGGATTTCATACCTGCATGTCCGGCTGTTCAGCTTTTTGCTGGATTCGTCATGGTGTAGAGTCGCTTCAGCATGCACATTTAAGTCCATAATTAGCTCCTCGCTGACGTTTACCTGTTCTCCGCTTGTGTGTATCCAATTTAGCTGTATGTTATTGCTGCTACACAGATCATTCAAATCAGGCCAATCTGAGCGCACTCCAAATCCTTTGGCCCTGGTGTCCAGTTTCCCACTGGGTTTCTTTCTGAAGCCCAGGAAACTTGGTTCTCCATGAGGGGCAAGGGGGATCTTACGTTTGCTTAGGTCCAGCAGCAATGAGCCCCGGGCCATATTTCGAACGGTCGGGTCGTCGTTATTTAGCATACGCAATAGGTGACTTATCCTGGTGGCTGTATAAATCCATTCGATGTTGGGGACCCCAAGCCCCCCCTCTGATTTGTTCATGAAAATAATACTCCTTGTTGTGTGTGTGTTAAGGTTTATCCATTTCCTCACCAGCTGCACTGTTTTATTGTTCAGTTCTTTCAAAGTTTTTTTGGCAATGTGCACATTGGCAAACAGGTGTTGGATTTTGGAGAGGGCTATGTCCCGAACTGCCTGAAGTTTCATACAGGTTGGCAGCGGGCATTGATCTATCAAGTCCAATCTGGCAGAATATTCGTTGCAGATATCTCTCACCTGTTCCTGCCATTCACCAGCCACATTAAACTTATGTCCGAGATAGCTGTAAGTTTCGTGTCTTGCATAGACTCGAATGTCACTGCAAGCTATGGTGAATGAGGGAGGGTGGTCATGCTTGGCCCTATACCACCTGTTGCCACCGCTGCGCCGTTCGTAGAACACTGCGCATTTGCTGTTCTTAACCTCAAGCCCAGACCATTGCAGGAAGCGGTCAGTGTGTAAAAGCATGTTTGTAATTACGTCCTCTCCTCTTGATGCAAGGAGGACGTCATCGGCAAAGGCCTGAACAGGGTTCGGTGATGTACTGCCGGGCGGGGCGAGGAGGCATAGCCATTTCATCCAATGGTTTAGAGCCACTATGAAATTCACAGCGCTCCAAGGGCATCCCGTTTTAATCCCAACCTCAAGTTTGACCGGTTTTGTTAACTGATGTCCGCATATCACTTGAAGAAAAGATTTTTCATACACATCCTTATCAATGTAAATGTATTGTTCCGGCAGATTTATTTCTTCTAAGGAATGCAACATTACGCAATGGGGAAGGAAACCAAAAGCGTCACGAAAGTCAAGGAACACCGCATAGAAACGGGAAGATTCATGTTTAAAATCATCAATGGCAGTCTTCAAACAGAATACGTGCTCATTCATTGATTGCCTCTCTATGTATGCTTTTTGGCTAGGTGACAGTGTTCCAGATTCCACGAGCCAGGGAAAAATACTGTTTAAAATGCACTTCATGAATACCTTGTATATGGTGGGGAGCAGAGATATATCCCTCCAGGTGGATGGATCCTCTGAGATGTTATTCTTCTTGGGAATCCTATAGATGATTGCTCCCTTCCAAGAGTCGGGAACTTTACGGTTGACTAAGCAGACATTAAAAATCTGAGTGAGGGCCACTATTGAGAACTGTTTTGTTGCTTTAAACACTTCATATGTCACACCGTCTGCACCACATGCCTTGTTGTTCGGGAGGCTGCTGAGGACCTTGGCAATCTCCTCTGTGGTGAAGTCCGATGTTATGGGGTGACTATTCGGGTTGTCTAGGTCAAGGGTGCCACACCATGGGGGGCTGCTTGTCTGCTGGTGCGTGTGTTTTGACTGGCATTTCGCTGTGTAGTAGTCATAGACTTTGTCCACATCACTTATTGTAGGAGGGGGTTCTGGATAGGTGCTATGATTTAGGATGATGTCTATTGCTTTGCTTCTACGGTGTTCCCAGAGATAAGCTAGGGCTTTGTCGCTCTGCAGAGCGCTGGCTGGATGGTTCCTCGTACGAAGCGCAGCTGTTGGTCTATCCATTCGGTGAGCGTCTCTGGGTCAGGTCTCGGTGATAGTGCCCCGCAGAGGGGGAATTTCCGTAGGATTCTTGCGGTGTACTTTAACAAGGGTATTCCTAGTGGCTTTCCATCTCGGTGGGTTGCTGTGTAGGCTCCATTCCTGTAGTATACTCTGCATAAGATGGTGATGAGTTTAATCCAATGGCACGCGTTACTTCCAGTGAATCATATTGTTTGTTTGTCATTGATTCATTTAACGTCCAAGGTTTTTCTAAACTCTCTCTCCTGTGCCTGAAAGCACATCCATGCATTTATCCCATCCCGGACTATCCTTCCTCCAGGACCCCAGGAGCAGTGGGCAGCTTTTAAGTGCCCAGGGACCAGGTGAGGTGAACCGTCTGTCTTGGTCAGGGACCGACGAAGAGTGTTCTGTTCTTTTGCATGTTTTTTCTGTTGGGGTTCTAAGTGGAGGAAACCTCCTGTGAACACGGGGAGAACATGCAAACTCCACACACAAAGGGCCGGGAGATAGCCCACTTGAGCACTGAAGGTCTGGGGAGGACCTGCCCCCCAGAGCCAACAGCGCCCCATGCGGGAATCGAAATAAGAAGGAAAATAAAATAAATATATATATACACACATTATAAAAAAGTAGTTTTGAAACATTGAGGGTAGTGGGGAGTGCAACACTTGAAAAGTTACTCACTAACTACATTTCCAAGTCAAGGCAAAAAACAATGAAACCATTAATCAGTGACTGTTAGATAGTTCCGCATGAATGTTCTCCTTTAATATGGACATAATGTGAACAGTCCTCAATCAGTTAAATGTCATTAGATAAAAAGATATAGTGACCACTCAAAAGCCATTCAGTTGGTGTAATTTACACAACCTGTCAGATACTTCCAGATACTTCCTGATTGATGACATGGGCATTGAGAAGGAACACAAAATGATGACAACATTTCGACCAGGGCCTTTGTCTTCCTTTAGAGAAGTTCCAAAGTAATTTAAGGAAGAAAAGCGCTACACTAGTGTGATAGAATCTAAATGAGCACGCCAACGTTGAAGAAGGGACCGGAGGATGTAGTCAGGTTTCTGGAGTTAATTTCGGCATGGAGACCCCCTCTCAGCTGGTGCTCAGAGAAAGGCCTACCTTACTGTAGACTATGTTGGTATTTATGCAATTCAGTCAGGTAGAATACAATAGGGGAGGGGATGACCACACCCTTTAGGTGAGAGGAAGAGGGAAACAGTGAGGTGAGGGGTTCACCTATGGGGGGAGGGGGGTGATAACAGGGTACAAAGGGTTATAGCAGGAAGGAGGCTATCTGTGGGGGGAAGGGGTTCACATGCCATTTGTTCAGGTCTCAGTGAGACAGACAGAGTACAAATCCAAGAATGAGTTACAGATACAGAATAAGGCTACACTTAGTTAATGTCTTACAACAACAGAATAGCAATATTTCCAGTTCCATCAGTCCCCCCTTTGCTCACACAATAACCACCATGCAACAGCCAATCAGAGCAGGAAACATCAATATATGTTACAGATACAAATGATACAAAATAACACTAGAATAGCTATTTTGCAGTTCCATCAGTCCCCCATATGAGCATTTCTATGCTCACACAAGAACCACCATGCAACAACCAATCAGGCCAGGAAAACATCAATATGCGGTTCCATCAGTCCCCCATACACAAGAGTGTATCATGTAAACACCCAGAATCCATATGCAGAGTCCTTCTGCCATGTATGTTAGTGTTCTGGGTGGGTAGTCTCTACCATGACAAGAAGTGCTGAATCAGGAATAGTAGCCAGAAGTCTTCCAAGCACGTGGATGGCCGGTTGAAGTGTACAGGTGTCCATTGTGGTCATAGGGTTGTCAATAGTTCTTTAGTTTAATGTGAGTTTGTGTATCTCTGGGGAAGGGTGGACAGTCCATCACCTCAGCATGAGCCCACGGCTCCAGAAAGCCAAAAAAGCCCCAGTACACACAGAAACAGGGAGGTGTTAGATGCGTTGTGTTGGTGGCAGCTGATGCGGTTTTCCCCCGCTCCTGTTGGGCAGGGGAGGGGTAATCTTCTCCTCTGACTGGACGTGAAGTGTTGGGTGACCTCAGGGTCCGACTTCTTGGCTACTTATCAAATCTCACATGAGAAACCAACAACAGTATGAGGGGTTAACAGAACATTCAAGCATTAAAGCATTTGACTGTGAGAGAGGGGGGGTTTGGTAACAGGAATGTGCGAGAGTACTTGACAACAGTCAAGGCACACAGCTTGGGCAAAATGACAGGGATAAGGGTGGAACAAACAAAGACAAAAAGTACAAACAAAGACAAAATAAAAGGATAACATAAAATAGTGTAAGCACTGTCAGTAGATAAGTCACAAAGAGCCTTCAATCCCACATATGATAGGTTGGATGCTATCACCATTAACTGGATGCTACTGAAAAGTATATACAGGGTAAAGCAAGGCATTGTCAGACTTAAATCATACCAGACAATAAACAAAAGAAAGTCAGTGGTCAAATGTATGTCCTGGTATATTCTCACTCAGTCGGTGAGTAGAATTGAGTCGTGTAAGTCCATTCATACAACGGCTGGCCAGCCCATTTACACACACACACACGCACTCGTTCACTCAGGACACGCGTTGACTGACTCGCGGGGAAACAAAGACAAGAGAAATTAATTTAGGTTACAACACGTATGCAACACACAACACATACTGTTAGGAGATGTCTGCCTCCTCACTATTCAATGGTGTAATTTGACTATCAGACAGCGGCCGGTCACTTGAAACAACCAGCATTGGATGCTTTAATTTAAAAGGGGCTTCCCAACCTATCGTGGGCCCAGCTAATGTGTATCATTTCAGCCAATAATGCTGTTTGATCATGCGCAGTCGCCACTGATAGACAAAGTTGCCCATTTAAGAACACAGATCGACGCACATAGGCTTACACAATGAACATACAACTTGGGACAGACAAGCACATAGCACGCCGAAACAAAACTCAGAAACTGACTCGTCCTGGTCCTTATAATGAACAATAAAGTAAATTGTAGCGAACGGGACGTTTCTATGTGCAGAAGTTTTTTATGAGAGCTCTCTATCACATCCGTACAGGTCAAAGTTAGCTACCCCGTTTGAGAGAGACCCAATGATAAAATGATCTCAGTTTGTACAGCGCTACAAAAAGAGACCACCGCAGCTCTCCGACACAGTGTATTGTCTAGACACTCGCGTCTATAACGTCCGACACAGTGTTTTGTCTGAACACTCGTGTCCAAAACGTGTTTCATATATTGGGACTAAGCTTGGAATTCGATGCCTTCGCGCGGTTCGCCGTAGCACCGGATATCTTACGTGTAGAGAGTAAAAATGTATCAACTTGAAGTAATCCAATTAATGCATGGCCGAACTCCGTGCATGGACGTTCGACACGGCAACTCTATCCGGAGCCTATGAACTGCCTTGGTAAACTAACAGACAGCACGTACAATTAAAGCCGGTATCGCACACCGTAAGCTTTCTCTTCTCTGACTCTTGGCTCCGGTCAAAAACAATTCTGCACATAGAATGAGCGTAAATCGCTTACCTGTCCCGTTCAAGCGTCGGCTCGGATTCTGCTGCTGTTCAGAGAACAGCAGCAGAATCCCCCTCTCAGCTGGTGCTCAGAGAAAGGCCTACCTTACTGTAGACTATGTTGGTATTTATGCAATTCAGTCAGGTAGAATACAATAGGGGAGGGGATGACCACACCCGTTAGGTGAGAGGAAGGGGGAGACAGTGGGGTGAGGGGTTCACCAAGGGGGGAGGGGGGTGATAACAGGGTACAAATTTATAGCAGGAAGGAGGCTATCTGGGGGGGGGGGGAGGGGCTCACATGCCATTTGTTCAGGTCTCAGTGAGACAGACAGAGTACACATCCAAGAATGAGTTACAGATACAGAATAAGGCTACACTTAGTTAATGTCTTACAACAACAGAATAGCAATATTTCCAGTTCTATCAGTCCCCCATATGAGCATTTCTATGCTCACACAATAACCACCATGCAAGACCATCACCATTCAGAGCAGGAAACATCAATATATGTTACAGATACAAATGATACAAAATAACAGTAGAATAGCTATTTTGCAGTTCCATCAAGTGAGAAATTGCTTTTTCAGTTGGTGGTCCACTGGTGCTTTGACTTCTCTGTCTCTTGTGGCTCATCTCCTTGTCTGCATCACTGCTGTTTAACTGTCCTGGCATGAAAAAAATTCTACGGCTTAAAGAATTAGGCCTTGACAAATAATTGCCCTGAGGCAGTATTACATGTGTCATAGGATCATATGCATTGGATGTAGGGCTACTACATATTCACTGACAAGATGACAGTGTCAGAGGTCATGATTCTCGTCAAAAGAAGTCAAGGAAGTAAATTATTACCAATTGACAAGAAGTACCAGGAAATTCAGCACATATGTGCTTAGCTGTTATTCAGCATACTTCACATTTCACAGACTTGGAATATTTCCTGCTTGCTGACTTTTGACTTTTTTGGCTGTCTGGAGTGACGTGCCTTACCCATCGGCCCAACCCATTATCAGTATCAACCCAAACAAAGCACAATGCTATGCAAAAGTCAAGGAACATGTCTATCTTTCTGGCTGTTTGAAAACACAAACAAAGCTTTGCACGGACCCCGACTCTTAACCCCGTTTTAATGAGCGCAACCTTGGAAGTGCCTTTGTAACGCCTCTGTTTGGCAGTCCGGCGCCCCTCAGAGCCGGGGCATGCAGGGGAGGGTGTAAAAGGACTGTGGCTCATTCCAGTTAGGCCTTAGACCTACAGGAGCGCACACACAAGACACACAAGTGTTGTTCCTCCCTAACCTGTTTGCCTTTTAAAGAAGCCTGCCAAAATGTTGTCGCGGTAAGTGTAACACTGTATGGTTACTATAATGGCTATGTGGTGAGCCGTGTGGGGAGACAGGTTTTTTTTTTTTTTTTTACTCTCTCATGGTGTCAGCCACCTGAGAAGATAGTAGTTGTATTGTGACTGTTTAATACTAATTATTTTGAAACAATTTAAGATACTGTATGTGGCCTTCACTGATTAATCAGTTTCTTAATTAATATATTTATGACAGTGATAGACTTGCTGTGTATTTGTGGCCTGGACTACTTGAAATCCTATGAAAAGATCTTTTTTGATATATTCCATTCCAAAAATCAAGTGTTCATGTCACTAAATATTCTGTAAGTGTAATACACTGCCAAAGTATTTTTTTTCTCACATGTATGGAAAAATGTAATTGCCTAAATGAAGAGTAACATCTTTGAATGAAGAGAATGTAAACTTCCATTTGAGTAAAGTTGTTTAATAGGATTTCAGACCACTATGCCACCATCACAGTCTATCGTACAGTGTGCTAAATAAGAGGCTTGTAAGCTGTATGGCAACAGATATGGTGGATATAACAAGTAATGGTGCAATGTGATATTACCTCAATGGTAATGTTTTCCAAAATGGCAAAAATAGCTCACAAGAGTATAATGACTGAATAGTTCCATAAAATACATATAATGGCCTTATGCTAAACATTTAAAATTAATTGATTGACCACATTGCAAATATGTTTATTATTTCATATATCTACAGATACTGTGGTGACATCTCTTTTGTATGTTTTCCTACACAGGACACTTGTTGTTTCCTTGCTTTTTGCTGTAGCTGGTGTTGTTTTATCTGCACCAGTGAAAGGTAAGGAAATATTGTGTATAGTGAACTTGCTTGAGCGCTGATAACACTGTGTGGATAATCCCCACGCTCTCCTTTGAGCGGCCACTTTTTCGAGATGCTACCCTGTGCCCGTTTGCTAGCCTGATGCACAACAATCTCCCGCTTTCAATCACCAGCTCTGCTCACTGCCTCCCCTGCAACGAGCTTGTAATCAGAGCCCAGGTCTCTCTGAAAGACACAAAATAGTTTGGTTCCCTTGTGCATTCCATAGGAGGACCTTTCAGGCAGCATCTCACCAAACATGGCTAACATGTCCTCTCTCTTTCTATTTTTCTCTCTCTCTCTCTCACCCTCTCTCTCTCTCTCTCCCCCCATGATATTGTCGTATAGATGGACAAGACTCAGATGGTAAGGGCAGTTTTGATGAACATATCATTCCTCTTCGTTTTATTACATGCCACCATGCTAATAAAAAAATCTGCTTACTACTTATTAAGTTGCATGTTCTCTTCACAGAACCAGGCAGTGAGACCGCATCAAGCTCAGAGACCACCGGTGTGTAAAATAAAATCTAAAGTCTAATCATCTGTGTGTCCATGTATAGCCATGTCTCCAGGTCAGGCTGACAACTTCATATTCACTGTACTCTGTGTACATATGATATATCACCAAGGAATTTGCATTTCCCACAATATTTTCTATAGTAGTTTATATTACAGCATCTCTTTGTGTTGTACATGTAACAATGTCTATTTCCACAGATTTCATATACTTACACTTCCTATCTAACTAACTATCTATCCAAACAGAGGATGCAGACAAAGTTGTCAAAGGTAGTCAAATCTCATGCTGACATCTTATTATGAATTGCCCAGTGTTTCAGTCCTATAGGCCTATGTGATGAGTATGGCTCATACTAAAAATGTACACATGCTTTTCAGGTATTTGCATATAAGAGATTTTGTACGTAACCGTTTTCCCAATTTTCCCACCATACCGTCTCCCACGCTTATAGACACCATCCTCAAAATTAACCCTTACCGGAAAGGTACCATATCAAGGATTTACTACACTCTTCTTGCGCACCAATCCTCAACCTCTTATGCCCTGCGTACGGCATGGTCGGCTGATCTTAATATAGAGATAGACCCGGCGGTATGGGAGCATGCTTTGAAATGGGTCCACTCATCCTCTGTCTGTGCCCGGCATGGAGTCTTACAATGTAAAGTAGTGCACAGGGTACATTGGTCCAAGATTAAACTGGCTCGTATATTCCAAGGTGTAGACTCACGCTGTGACCGGTGCCATTTAGGACCGGCCAGTCTTGGCCACATGTTCTGGGCTTGTCCTGTACTTGCGCCGTTCTGGAAGGGTGTCTTTGACACTCTTTCAGCTGTCACGTCTACCAATATCTGTCCCTCACCATTAGTTGCCCTGTTTGGTGTCCTACCTTCTGGGAACTCACTACCATCTTACTTCTGTGAACTCGTGGCCTTTCTCTCACTTTTAGCGAGGCGTGTTATCTTGCTACATTGGAAGAACCCCCAGCCCCCCTCCCACTCTCAATGGCTTAGAGATGCCCTTCATTTTATGACACTAGAAAAAATTAAGTACTCTTTGCGAGGCACCTCTTCTAAGTTCTGTAAGGTCTGGGAACCCTTCTTAGAGCATGTCAGGTCTATCCAACTAGATATCGCCACCATCGATTGACTCGCCCCAACAACACACCAGTGCCCTGTTTTAACTAGCTTATTAGTAGCACATATTAGCAGCATGCAGCAGTACTATTTCTTTTATATATATATATATATATTTGTTTTTATTATTATTATGTATGTATTTATATATATATATATATATATATTGTATTATTAGTTATTGTTATGTATATGTTTTTGTCTCCTTATTTATAGTCTTTACTTTGCTCAATTAATGCAAGTGGATGTGCTTGTGTGTGTGTGAGTGGATGTGGGTGAGGGAGTTGAAGGTCAGAGAAGGTGGGATAGTAAGAATGAGCATAAGCATATGTTTCTACAATATTATCTGCCACTGCAAGCGTTTAAGAGCAAGAGTTATTGTTGGTGTTGTGTTTTTGTTTGCTTTTATCATTTTCTTTTCTGTTTGTGTCTCAAATTGCTTTAGTTGTATATTTGTTTTGGGAAGGGGGGAGAGGGGTAGGGGGGCTGTAATGTGTATCCTCACCATTTGTCTGTCTGATATGTTATCCTCTCACTTCTTATCTGTGAAGACTATTGTATATTTAAGTCTTGTTTTGAAATTTCTACAAATAAATCATATAAAAAAAAATTTAAAAAAAAGATTTACACATGCATCACGCAGCAATGTCCTCACAACCAATCAAGTTGCATGTTCTCTAACAACACTTCATGAGTAGATTAACATGACAAATACTAATTTAGATGTAGGGGTCAAGGAGGTAAGTGTGCAGTGCACAGTGAAATAATAACAACATGATACATTGCTTCCTCAGGAGAAAACCGTGATGGTCTGACCCCTAGAAGTCCAGCCCAAAAAGACTCAGGTTAGTCTCAGTCTTTTAAATGAAAGCCATGACAAATTCTGACCCAGTTGTGGTTTCAGTAGACGTGCTGATGGTGTCACACTTTTACAGGAATCACAGATGGGAAAGACTCAGCTGAGGACGTTACAGGTATGACACCTATTTCGCTTGTTTAACACATAGTTCCAGGAAGAAGGAAATGGTGATTTGAGCCCTGAACACACCTAAACCACAAATAAGTTCCTATGTGGTGTCACAAGAATGAGGAAAAGCTATAATGAGAAACACTTGATGAGAACGTGATGTTTCTCTTTTTTTGGTTTAGGTGCAGACTCAGCTGACACCACAAATCAGCCAGGTCAGTTGGTAATGAGTGTTTTCTGTGTGTGTGTGTGTGTGTGTGATCATGGATCTGAATATGAACCACAGCAATGAACAGTGTCTTGTTGTTGTAAATACACAAAACACATTTCACAGTGACAGTTGACTTTTAAGAACTACTGACAAACTTTAGTGTCACATATTTGTTTGACACTAAAGTCATATATGTCGGTCTCTGATATAGTCATCTGTCAGGCTTTTAAACAACAAATATATGTCATCTAATTTAATATCTCAGCCATGGCCTCAAATGTTCTGGAAAAAACAGTGGTATTAGCCTCTCCTGACATGAGAAGTTAGAAGTGCAACACAGGCCACCCTGAGAATACAAATCAACTAATCTAACATCTACCTGTCTCAACACCACCAAAAAACTCAGCCACTGACCATAAAAATAAACACTTTGCAGGGACCTATTATTCCTTCGTTATCACTTTGCTGGGTACAGTCCTGCACAACCAACTGATTGTATATATGGTCATGTTTCAGTTTTAAAATCTTTACAACATATATCTTTTGCCTGTGTAATTCATGTGTGGGTGACATAGACAGTAAGCCCCTTTCACAGTAGGTTCACTCTTTAATATGTAGCACAACGAAAGGTTTACTTCAAAGTTCAAAATGTTTATCTCAACTGCCCAAAAGAAACAGAAAGCAATGTCGGATGAACAGAATTCATTCAACCTAACAAATAACTGAAATGTTTGTGCTGTCCCCAAAGACAAGAGCTCAGAAGAGGAGTCAGACGCTGGGGACAAAGACCAAAAGGCCAAAGACAAAGACGCTGAAATGAAGGACGAAGACAAAAAGGCCCAAGACAAAGACGCCAAAGCCAAGAGCTCCGGCAGCCAGGAGGCAGTGGCCTCCACCAAAGAAGATGGAGATGAAGACGACATTAAGAGCAGCCAGGAGATGCACGACAGCGCCAGCCAAGACTCAGAGTACGCCACCAAGGAGGAGAGTGAGGAGGAGAAGAGCGCTGAGTCATTGGACGACAAAGAGAGCAAGAACGCCAGCAAGAAAGACAAAGACAGCATGGAGGGCAAATCAGAAGGTGTGTAGTCTTTGTACAGTAAAACTCCACTAAGCTCAAGTTTACCTCAAGTACCAAGTCACTGGCAGCACACTTGCTAATAGAGACCATCGGTGTGTAAAATAGAATCTAAAGTCTAATCATCTATGTGTCCATGTATAGCCATGTCTCCAGGTCAGGCTGACAACTTCATATTCACTGTACTCTGTGTACATATGATATATCACCAAGGAATTTGCATTTCCCACAATATTTTCTATAGTAGTTTATATTACAGCATCTCTTTGTGTTGTACATGTTACAAAGTCTATTTCCACAGATTTCGTATACATACACTTTGTATCTAAATAACTATCTATCCAAACAGAGGATGCAGACAAAGTTGACTAGAGGATACATCAGAGTCCATCTCAAAAGTTAGTCAAATCTCATGCTGACATCTTATTATGAATTGCCCAGTGTTTAAGTCCTATAGGCCTATGTGATGAGTATGGCTTTTGACTTTGAGCATAATTAAAACAAGTGAACAAGTATTTAAATAATTACATTTAAACTGAGTAAATGAAATATTTGGAGTATTACATTTGAGAACAACTGTATTACATTTAAACTGTGCAAGAGAATGATTTTAACTCTACATGAAGTTATTGTGGTGGTTCTGACATGTAATCACTTACTCTGACATGTTTGTCACCCCAGAGGAAAGCATGGAGAACAGCACTGAGGCAGATTCCACAAGTAAGGACTGACTGGAAGTTTTAACACCTCCTGTAATTCAGCATGGCAACATCGTGGACATGGTGTCTGTCAGGGTTTTTGGACTGCTATACCCTTCATGACCCTGTGGGGTCCTCAGTGTTCCTGTTTTGTCTTTCACATGTGTGTTGGCTTTATTGTTTCATTGAGTTCACCTGTGCCTTGTTTGTTACCCTTTATAAGCCACCTGCTTTTCCGTGTGTTTGCAGAGTCTTGAAACTGACACCCTACGGTTAGGTTGAGTAAGTTGCTCTGAGAATCGCTGCCTTTGATGCTAACTGCTGTTTTGAGTCCTTTTGTTTTTGTGTTCCTTTTGTTTCCCGTTTTTGGGATATCCTTAGTTGACACTGTTAAAATTGCCCAGACTATATTTTTAGATGTCTGGAAGTATTTTGAGTTGCTGTTCTAACTGTGGGGAAACTTCTGCCTGACTCAAGTAAAGAAACCTTTTTTGATTCTACCCAAGCAAGTCGTCTGTCTCTGTCTCTGCATCTGAGTCATCACCCTCTCGTAGCACAGTGGTAGGCAATCCGCTGGAGTCCCGACTGACCCTTATAGTGTCAACACCAAACTAGGTCCCAAAGAAATCTTACTGTTGATCATATAGTGATATGTACTAATTGAGTGCTTTAAAGTCTGCCACCTCAAAGCTATGATCTTTTGGTCTATGAAACAGTTCTCACAGTTCTGTATGATTCGTTTGGACGAAATAATTACTATTCAGATGTTCCTAAATGCCGTTTAATAAGACGTAAGTCTTTGGAGCTCTCACATCGGACTAGTTAATGTGGTCCTTTTATTTCATTTAGTCGACTAATTTGAGTATTTGTATTTTGGCTATGATGCCCATTGTATTTGTCTTTCGGAAAAGTTTATTTATATTTATTTAGTATTTTTATTGTTTTTACTGCCTTTGGCCTTATTTGGGTGAAAAAAAACCCCATCTTTTCAACATCTTGAACCTCCTGAGTCCTCCATTGAGACAACATCTTGCTCTAAGCGCAAAAGCTATCCCGACCTTTAACATGGCCACACATTGTTGAGACAGAGCTTGAGTTCCACACTTACTCACAGAGCTTCACCTAAAGTGGAATTTATATTTGCTTTTTACGTAGAAACGTAAGCACGTAAGATACATAAGCGCAGTTGCAAGCCCCTTTGCGCAGTTACATAACACGTAAGTGCGACAAAATTTGTTTCTATCCAACAAAAGCCTCGGCGGCCCAACGCAGCCCGCAAAGACTGTGATTGGTCTGCTAACCGCATCCTTTCAGGAGTCTCACATTTCCGGGTTTCATAGCATAGTATCGCCATTTTTAAAGGCCAGGGCAAGACTAGAATGTTTTTGAAACATGAATAGCCTGCAGACCTTCTCACAAGCACAAACACAACAGAAGAGGTCCGAAGATATGAGCATCTTTACAAACTCTCTTTAAACACTCATAAGGATGCTCAAAAGACCGCAAATTCATGGAGAGAATACTACCCCATTCTCCCATTCTCACAGGAGAAATCACCTGAACAGCAATCTGGCGATTCTCTCGCCTTCTATCTTTCACCATAATGTAACTTATAAACACCTCTTTTTAAAGCGCTGTGGCTGTCATTAAAATATGTATCAATAAACGAACTTCTGCATCATGTGATCTGTTTTTTTTCGCCACTGGTATCTCTATCTGTCTGCAATACCGCGCTCGGCCTCTATGCAATTCGGCGATAAAATGTATTCATAACGTCAATATTAGCCTTTCCCCCAGTACACTTTCATGCTCAGGTAAAAAGAAATGTCCTTTGTCCCGCTGCAATAAATACGCTTACTTCACTCAAAATGTTTGCACTATGGTTCCAGGCAGTGTTGTGCAAGTTCACACCTCTCATGAACTAGTTCAAACCAAATGCTTTGGCAATACTGAAGAACGTTATGGTCATTCCAATAAAGCTTCTTTTGAATTTGAATTTGAATTTGATAGAGTGAGGGAGCAAGAGAGAGAACGATAAATCAGATGTAGTGACCTGAGCAAAGTTATGTTACTGTAATGTTGAACTCTGTGCAACCAGTGTGAAGAATAAATCCTCGGCCAAATCAAGTTGCCATTTATTTGCTCATCAACCGCAGACAGAAGGGAAAGGAAGATAACCCCGAAGTTGAGAATATACCGGTAGATCACTTCGGCTCTGGAGCAGTAAACAAAAGTCTCCCCTGTAATCTCAGACTGCGATTAGCAGGAAAGGTTAACAACAGGCTAATTAATAAAATGCAATTATTAAAAGACTAACAATACCATATTAATTTGTTTGACTGTTGTTGTTTAGTGCAATTGGACTCTTTTCTTTCCTTTTTTCACTCTTCTTTCCTTTCTTCTTTCCTTCTTCCACTCTTCTTTCTTTCTTCCACTCTTCTTTCCTTTCTTCACTCTTCTTTCTTTTTTTCTTTCCTTCTTCCACTCTTCTTTCCTTTCCTCTTTCCCTCTTCTTTCTTTTCTTCTTTCCTTCTTCCACTCTTCTTTCCTAGCTTCACTCTTCTTTCCTTTATTTTTTCCTTCTTTCACTCTTCTTTCCTTCTTCCACTCTTCTTTCCTTCTTTCACTCTTCTTTCTTTTCTTCCTCCTTTCTTAACTTTTGCATTTCATGCACTGGTATTTCCTTCAGGAAATGCATTTTCTAGTTTTTCTTTAATATCTTAAAAAGTATAAAGTTTAGAAAAGTGAAAAATACATAGCATAAGTGTCCTTTACAAGACCTACGCGCGCCAAAGTTTCTAAGTTAAGCGGTTCGAGCTGAATTAAGCGCAGAAAATCGGTAAAGAGAATAATAATAAGAAGAACTAGAAAATGCATTTCCTGAAGGAAATACCAGTGCATGAAATGCAAAAGTTAAGAAAGGAAGAAGAAAAGAAAGAAGAGTGAAAGAAGTAAAGAAGAGTGGAAGAAGGAAAGAAGAAAAGAAAGAAGAAATGAAAGAAGAGTGAAGCTAGGAAAGAAGAGTGGAAGAAGGAAAGAAGAAAAGAAAGAAGGGAAAGAAGAGTGGAAGAAGGAAAGAAGAGTGGAAGAAGGGAAGAAGAGTGGAAGAAGGAAAGAAGAAGAGAAAATGAAGTGAATCAGAGAGATGGAGTGTGAGAGAAAGTAGAGTGAGAGGGATAGAGAGAAAGATAGAGAGAAAAAAAAGTAGAGTATGGAATGTGTCTCTTAATATTCCTAGTTATACAGTTGAATGGAGAGGGACAGAGAGAATTAAGTGCAGAAGTCGGTACAAAGAATAACTAGAAAATGCATTTCCTGAAGGAAATACCAGTGCATGAAATGCAAAAGTTAAGAAAGGAAGAAGAAAAGAAAGAAGGAAAAGAGTGGAAGAAAGAAAAGAAGAAAAGAAAGAAGAGTGAAGAAAGGAAAGAAGAGTAGAAGAAGGAAAGAAGAGTGAAGAAAGGAAAGAAGAGTGGAAGAAGGAAAGAAGAAAAGAAAGAAGAGTGAAAGAAGAAAGGAAAGAAGAGTGGAAGAAGGAAAGAAGAGTGGAAGAAGGAACGAAGAAAGGAGAGAAAATTGAGTGAAGCAGAGAGATGGAGTTTGAGAGAAAGTAGACATAGGGATAGAGAGAAAGATGGAGAGAACAAAAAGTAGAGTATGGAAGGTGTCTCTTAATATCCCTAGTTATACATTTGAATGGAGAGGGACAGAGAGAAGAGGAGCCTTGGAACCTTGGCGCAGGTGTCAGTGAAGCACAGGTGCAAGCCAGTTTAAAGACCCTATTATGATGTCATAATGGCCCAATGTAAGTCAATGGGAGAAATTGTATTAGTTTTTCTTTAATATTTTAAAAAGTATAAAGTTTAGAAAAATGAAAAATACATAGCATAAGTGTCCTTAAGAGGAAG
>NC_045170.1:16539353-16724353 GCF_900700415.2 Clupea harengus
GGTGTTGCCGTTGTGACGACCCCGCCTCTTCTGGTGGCTGGGAGAGCTACTTGTCTTTGTATTACAGATGCCCCGCAGGTGTGGCCGGCTCGTTCGTTATTGGGAACACCTGGGTCTGCTACTATAAGAGCACCGCCCACGGATTTCATGGGAGATTCAGAGAGAGAGAGAGAGATCGCGTGGAAACCTTGCTCCCTACTGCTCGTCTTACGCAATGATCATCGCTCCGTACCTATTGAGATACAACATTCCATCTACTGCCCTAGCATGCATACATACACTACAACCTTACTGACTCACTGACTGCCCCATCTCACCGTAGTCTGGCCTGGTAATATACCCTAGTTGCTAAATAAAAGCATACTGTTTGGCGTTAAATCCTGTGTGACTCTCTTTTATTTGGCATGCCTGTGAGCCGGGCATGACAAATTGGGGGCTCGTCCGGGATTGAATTCAGAGTTATTTTGGTGGTGCACGTTAGCTGGTTGTTCGTTGTGGCCCGAGTTGGGAAAAACTACTGGACAAGGGAAGGTAAGTGGACGTGCTGGGGTAATTGTGGTTGAGCTGAAGCTAATTGTTCCCTGTTAGGCACAGCAGCGTTGATTCTTTGAGTTTCGCTGGTTTGTTTTTTTAGTAGTGTTGGGGTGAAAGCGGCTGGAGCGGTTGTCTCGGGAGCATCGCCGTGGTGATAGGGTTGTTGCCAGTGACTGGTCGCTTCCCTTTACCAGCGGTGTTGAGTGCGTAATTACCCGCCGCGAGTAACCACATGAAGACCAGGTGAGTTAGGTAGCTAATATTTGGGTTAGGCAGATAGAGGGGACGATCTTCTTTTACGGGTTACAGCCAGCGCGTCCACTACTGAAAAATGTCTCAGCTTGAGGATTTTTTTGAGACTCCATCGGAGTTGTTTTTAGAGGATTGCACTAAAGACCAGCTGTTAAAAATTGCAGACCATTATGAGATAGTCATCAGTGATAAGAGGCTGAAAGATACGGTAAGATCGATATTGAATGCGAACTTGCAGGAGCGGAAAGTGTTGCCGGGTAAACCAGGAAGCGTTGTGGGGGATGCTCCTGGTAGTACAAGTTTAACTTTTGAACAACAGAAGGAGTTGCTATTGTTGCAAATGGCGCACGACAAAATTAAGTGCGAGGCAGAGCAGGATAGGATCAGCTTGGAGCGGGAGAAGTTGAGTTTGCTCAGAGAAGGTAGGTTGAGCAGGGAAGATATGCAAGCGTTAGGTGGAGAGAGGGTTTCTGCACATAGCCGGGTGCCGCATTTTGATCTGGTGGGGAACTTGAAGCTTGTTCCAAAGTTTAATGAGAAGGACCCTGAGACTTTTTTTTCGTTATTTGAAAGAGTGGCGGACGCTAGGGGTTGGCCTGGTGCGGATCGCACGGTTATGTTACAGTGCGTACTGACCGGGAAGGCGCAGGAGGCATATGCAGCGTTGTCGGTGACGGATAGTGTGAGTTATAAATCGGTGAAGGAGGCGGTGCTTAAGGTCTATGAGATGGTGCCGGAGGCCTATCGTCAGCGGTTCAGGGAGGGTAGGAAAGAGGACAAGCAGTCCTACCTGGAGTTTGCACGAGAGCTGGTGATTACTTTTAATCGTTGGCGTACAGCTTCTAGTGTAGGAAACTTTGAGGAGTTATGCGACCTGGTCCTACTGGAACAGTTTAAAAGTTCAGTTCCCTGTCCTATTGCCACCTATATAACGGAACAACAGTCAAAAACGGTGGGTGAGGCAGCTGCATTAGCAGATCAGTATGCTTTGACACACCGCAGTGACTGGGTAAAGGTGCCTAGTGGGCCTAGGGAAGGTGCAGTTGGGCATGGAGTTTGGTCTGTGGGGTCAGGCATGCCTGAAGTGAATGGGGCAAATTGGCGTGACGTAGAGAGAGTGTGTCACTTTTGTGGGAAAAAGGGGCATGTGAAAGCGGACTGCTATGCTCTTAAGAACCGGAGTAAACCGATGAGTGTAGAGTCGGCTGCGTTATCCGCTCCAGTGGTAAGGGTGGTTCCGGATCAACATTCTCATCGGGTGTGTGAGAAAGGTCCTGGTGATTATTTGCCTTTTGTCTCAGCCGGTTTCGTTTCCTTGACGAGAGACAGTGAGAAGGTGCCGGTTAAAATCCTAAGAGATACCGGCGCATTAAGTTCATTTATTCTGGCATCAGTTCTCCCTTTCTCAGAGCAGTCTGATACTGGCGAGACGGCACTGGTACGGGGTATGGGATTGTCTGTGGTGTCTGCTCCAGTGCACCGACTGCAGCTGTTCTCAGATTTGGTGCAGGGGGAAGTGTGCCTCGCAGTGCGCCCGGCGTTTCCGGTGGAAGGAGTCCAGCTTGTTCTTGGGAATAGGCTAGCTGGTGGGCATGTATGGTCGGATGTTCCTCCAAGCACGGTGGTGGGTTCTCCCCCTCGGTGAGTGGCAGTGACGGAGAGGGAAGAGTCTCATGGTTTGATCCGGCAGGTTAAGATGAAGGAGTGTCTGTATATCAGGCGTGTGTGTGTGTAAGGTAGTGTCTGTGCGTCAGGCATGCTGGGGTGTGAGTTAGTGTCTGTTCATCAGGCAAGTAAGGTAGGGTCTGTGTATCAGTCCTGCTGGGGTGTGAGTTAGTGTCTGTTTATCAGGCAAGTAAGGTAGGGTCTGTGCATCAGGCCTGCTGGGGTGTGAGTTAGTGTCTTTATCAGGCATGTTGGTGTGAAAGGTGTTGTCTGTGATTCAGGCATATCAGGGCGACCCAGGCCCAAATCAAAATCCTCTTTCACATTTCGCTGTTCCTGGGCACTGTATGGATATGTATTACATTTCGGACATAGAGGGATAATATCCTCTAACAACGCCAATGCAGCCATATTTTCTACTGAAAACTGAAAATCAGGCTTTTTATAGGCTATAAATTGAGCAAAATGTTTTACGCGTGTGGAATTGAAATGAATACCTATTAGACGAGAATTTCATTCATGTATGAATTATTCAAATGGTTTAATTGATTTTATTGAGCAAAACATTAATTTGGCCTTTCACCATTAGCCCTAATGGTGACGGTGGTGGTGACGATGATGAAACTGCGTGTCGGCGCTCTGAGAGTTCCGAATTCCTGCAGTACTCCAGTATTGCCACAAGGAAATGTACTTACACGAACTAGAACCAGACGTAGAGATACGTCCTTTTCTACGTCTAAGACGGTTTTTATAAATCTGTACTTAGACGTGGATTTGATCGCACGAACACTCTATGATCAAATCTGTGCGTAAGTACGTTTTATAAATGAGGCCCCATTGCATATCATTATTGTAGAAAATGATTAAGGTGGACTCATGATAAGAATAAAGAGAAATACAGACAATTTATTTTCACTGCTTCAATTTATTGCATTTGTTATTAATACATGTAGTCATTTAACAGACGCTTTTATTCAAAGCGACTTACAAGGAAATGTAAAACTACAACAAGGAAAGAAATGAGGGGATTGCATGGATATATATAAAGACTAGATGTCTCGTCCGCGTTGCCGGCCAACGGAGTCGAACGTCCGCACATGGCGGCCATCTTGCCCCAGTCAGTTCGCTCACCCATTACATTGTGTTGGTATTGGTATGTACTTTTTAAATAACCATAACTTGCTCAATTTTCAACCGATTTTTAAACGGGTTGGTTTGTTATAAACGTCAGAGATGTAGTTATGACATTGCATACTTATGAATAATTATGTTATTTTCTTAAAAATATCCAAAAAGAATCCCGAATTATAACCACGTTAATAACGTTTGTAAGAAACCAAACCATTTGTAAATCCGTTGAAAATTGAGCAAGTTATGGTTATTTAAAAAGTACATACCAATACCAACACAATGTTATGGGTGAGCGAACTGACCGGGGCAAGATGGCCGCCATGTGCGGACGTTCGACTCCGTTGGACGAGACATCTAGTCTTTATATATATCTATGGTGGTATGTACTTTTTAAATAACCATAACTTGCTCAATTTTCAACCGATTTTTAAACGGGTTGGTTTGTTATAAACGTCAGAGATGTAGTTATGACACTGCATAGGCTACTTATGAATAATTATGTTATTTTCTTAAAAATATCCAAAAAGCATCCGAATTATATCCACGTTAATAACGTTTGTAAGAAACCAAACCATTTGTAAATCCGTTGAAAATTGAGCAAGTTATGGTTATTTAAAAAGTACATACCACTACCTACACAATGTTATGAGTGAGCGAGCTGCCTGGGGCAAGATGGCCACCATGTGCGGACGTTCGACTCCGTTGGACGAGACATCTAGCCTTTATATATATCTATGGCCCAAGCAGCTCGCAACACTTGGCCCATGGCAATCATCACAGCTGTCTTTCCTGGTCAGGATGGGGAACTCGGCAAAGTGGAGTTAAAAGTGACCATAGATGGGACAGTTAAGAACTTTTTTAGACCTGTGACAGAAATGTCTTGCTGTTGGGAAAGGAAGACTAACGTATCCTTTTCTTTAATTCATGTTGATATGACATCTTTTACAGATGCCAGGCGGGGAGTGTTCTGCCCCTGGCAAGCATTGTAAGTAGGTTTGGCAGTTTAGTGCCATTTATTGGCCATTTTAGAATAATTATCTTTTTTCCGTTGGTCGTTTGCAGCATAGTCATATATACATGTCTATGGTTTGCAGCAGCTACAGCTGGCTTCGTTTATTGTTTCCACGGTAACAGGAGCCGTCTCCGAAATAATTCACTTTTCCGTTGATAATACTGTAACGAACCCAGCTCACGGGCACGAAACATAAAGGGGAGGCCACGCAGAATATTTGATATAATAATATTAAGTTATTTATTAAGGGTTACAAGTATATAGTTATCTATTAATTATAGGAAAACGTGTGGTGAATGTCAGTGTTGTGGAGAGAAACAAAAGATGTAATGTAAAGTCAGTTAAATGGTAATATAAAGCAAACGACGACGACGACGACGACAATCCAAATCCAACGAGTATCCACAAATCCAATTCCTATCCAAACACCAACGACCAATCCACAACTCCAATCCAACGCTTCACGAATGCAGTCTGCTCAGGGCTTTTGTAGCCCCTCCAATTACTGCTACACCTGGTTCCAATAACCTGCTACACCTGCTCCCAATCACCTGCTTTAGAGATAGACAGAAGAGGCATGCAAATCTCCTGGGGGCGGGGCCTAGACCCGCCAGGGTCGTAACATCCCCCCCCTTAAGACAGAAGCCCACCTAAGTGGGATTCTGCACTATCCAAAAACCCCATTTACCTAAACAATCCCAATCCCCTATTTAATCACCCGCTCAACATCCATCCCGCTCACCAGTCACACCCCCTATTCACCTCAGCAATTCCAGGCCCTGGAAAAGCAGTCTAAGAGGGACAGGGGAAGAGACAGGAGAAGAGAGAAATTAGTTCAGCAGGCAAGCCCCATCCCCGCACAACCCATCCCCAGTGTGCGACCACGCATTAGTCCATGCACAATGGACCTTCCCTTCACATGAGGTGTAAAACCACTGTATAACAACATGAAGCCAAAGATCTTGAAGTCCACACCAACAATGGGCCAACCTATCACTACACCAAATACAGCCCCCAGGAAGAAACTGGTTGTTCTGCCCGTATGTTCTTGAAAGAAGAATCTGAAGGTGCATTTCACTACGATGACCAATGATAATTGTGTAGTAAATAATACATTCCCTATGGCACGGAAGACTTTATCACCGGACAGAAATATACCAAAGAAGTGGCAAAACACACACCATCCTATTAGACCTGATTTCTTTTCACACTTCAGTCCTGATATCCTATTTGAACCCCTCCCTGATTGTGCACGACTCTTCGCCCCCGTCACCCCAGCAGTGCAATCCTTAGGAACCTCTGTAACCCAGTCGCCTTGTTTATTAGCCTCTATGGGCTCTATTGACCGTACTGGTGGTGCTGGCCCGCTTGGCCATACCCGTGCCCCAGCCAGGATGTTACCCAATATCACATGCACTCCTGGCACAGGCAACGCCTCCCTGATCTGCCCATCAGCGGATTCAGAGATGCACTGCCCTTGTCCAGAGGGATCAGGCACCTCACAGCCTGAACCTTCTACAGGGACAGTGGCCTCTACCTGCACCTCTCCTGTGCGGTTCCATTTACGCATCGGGGCTGCACACCCCGCCCCTTTTGCCGAGTCCCATCTGGGAGAGATTGGCCATTTCTTATCCCCACCCTGGAGCAGTGGGCACTCTCTCTTCCAATGACCGCTCTTTAAACAATAGTTACATTTTCCAGTGTCCGGCTCACTGAGATATGACGGCTTAAGTCTAGTCCCAGATGGACCATTTCGATAACTGCTAACCTGAGTGGTCCGACGTTCCTCGCGATTATAACTAGTTTGTGTGTTAGGTTATACTCATCTGCGAGCACTGCAGCCTCCCTGGCAGTCTTAACCTTATGTTCATTTTAAAAGATAGCCAGCCGTTCCGGGACCATATTTTTAAACTGTTCCAGCACCATCAACTCACACAACTGCTCATATGTTTTGACACTAACGGAAGAACACCAGCGATCAAAAAACCCCACCAGATCTCTCGCCACCTCGGAATAGGTCTGTTGGTCATCTTTTTGCCAGTTCCTAAACCGCTGTCTATAAAACTCCGGAACCTGTTCATACGCTCTTAATACTGCTTCTTTAACCCGCTGGTAATTTTTCCGGTCCGACACAGACAGGGCCACAAACGCATCTTGCGCTCTCCCCGACAGAACCGTTTGTATTAACAGGGTGCGCTCTGAGTCGTTCCAACCCCGCCCATCAGCAATCCCTTCAAAAATAGAAAAGAAAATGTCGGGATCTCGGTCATTGAACTTGGGCAAGAACTTGATCATATTTGATAGATTCTCTGCGCCAGCCCTACCCGATGACCCCGAGGAGTCTCCAGCTCCAGTCCCCACAATCTTACCCTCTGCCATTAACCTCAGACGCTCTCTCTCTAATTTCAGTTTTTCGAACTCCAACTCCCGATCTTGTCTCATTTTTTCAACTTCAACCTCCCGATCTTTATCCCTCGCCGCCTCTCGCATTTTTAGAAACTCCATTTGCTGTTCAAAACTAAAAGCGCTTCCATGCGAAGGGGCACCTGCATCTGTGCGCGTTGGGGTAGACGCCGCAGTCGGATTCACAGGATCAGACTTCCCAGCTATTACCGACCTCTCCAGCAAATGCTGTTTTACACTATCCTTTAACCCCTGTTTATTAAGCTCCTTGGGCAATGACTCGCTAAAATGGTAATGCCCTGCCACTATGCGAAGTTGAGCTTTCGTTAGCCCGTCAAGATACCCCTCTGTTGGAGACTCGAAAAACTCTGCCATTTGCTCCATTTCCACCGCTATATTACACAGGCCCCGATGCGACAGTGCAACCCAGCAATTAAGCGCAGGTGATGAACCACCCAGTCACCAAAACCCAACAGACTAGAGCTGCCCCGATCTAACTCCCAAACACAGTCCTCGCTATTTCCAGATCTAGTCTTCAGTGTGTCCACCTGCAATTGAGCTGCTAGACAGCCCCAGCGTGTCCGACACACCCACAGAAAACAATAAACTTTAGTAAGCCGGAAAAACAACAACCAGCGGTAAGCGCTCTTCACCTGAGCAGGGGTTCACGTTGCTCGGTAGGTCTAACCTACCTTTTCCCACCAAGTTACCACTACACCTGCACTCAATCTAACCAGTATGCACAGCCCGTTTCTCTCCCAACGAGAGCCCCCAGCTGCCGTCACTTTCAAAAGTGACTTCCCTCCTCCACGGCAACCCAACGAAAACAACAAAAGTTTAACACGTACAATTTTCCGCGTGGTCTCCCAATTTTGCAATACCCTTCCTGCTGCAACCGGCAGTTTTGTGCCCGTCAGCATTAAAGGCCAATATCCCGATCTAATAAAATTCAATGCAACTTTACCACCACTATTTCCCAATGAGTGGTTGAAAAGTTACCTTACCTGATTCCGAAAACAATCTCGGCCGAGCCCCCACATGTAACGAACCCAGCTCACGGGCACGAAACATAAAGGGGAGGCCACGCAGAATATTTGATATAATAATAATAAGTTATTTATTAAGGGTTACAAGTATATAGTTATCTATTAATTATAGGAAAACGTGTGGTGAATGTCAGTGTTGTGGAGAGAAACAAAAGATGTAATGTAAAGTCAGTTAAATGGTAATATAAAGCAAACGACGACGACGACGACAATCCAAATCCAACGAGTATCCACAAATCCGATTCCTATCCAAACACCAACGACCAATCCACAACTCCAATCCAACGCTTCACGAATGCAGTCTGCTCAGGGCTTTTGTAGCCCCTCCAATTACTGCTACACCTGGTTCCAATAACCTGCTACACCTGCTCCCAATCACCTGCTTTAGAGATAGACAGAAGAGGCATGCAAATCTCCTGGGGGCGGGGCCTAGACCCGCCAGGGTCGTAACAATACTAACAACAATACCTCTTTATCCGAAAACATTATCTATCCTTGTATTTATGTTAATTCCTCAGAACGCAGAAAGTACAAGACGTAAATACTTTCAGTAAATCATAATTTGTAAGATAGATCTTAGTTATTTCTGTTATTCCTCTGATTATCTGTACATCACATTTACTCATTGACATCACATGTCCTCCAAGTGTGTATCCTAACTACACATATAGACAGCCAGCCTAACTCCTTTCATGAACGATGCAAAGTCAGGATGTAGCTTCCAAGCTCCAGGTTTACTGATGAAATAGAGTAAAACTGAAAGCAATACAAGAATGTGTTTTATAATTACGTTACTCTCATGATATAGCAAGTCCTTGCCATCAATGTGAATTGTGCTCCAATCTGACTTTATCTAAATTAAAAATTTAAATTAATTTGTTTACTTGTCCTGATGAAACGCTACGGCTACACCAAGCGCGGAAATTCTGCCGTGCGGAAATAGAACTTTTACGGAGCGGAGCTACACTGGAAGATGAATCCATTATCTTTTTTGCTGTCTTTGTTTATTTATTTTATAAACCAGAGTTAATCTGCACCCGTTCATCTGGATCACAGTAACATGGGTAAGTATGAAGTCTACCGTAACCCGTAAATAAAACAAGATTCGTGTAACGTTAAATTTGAGGCAGACATAGTTACCAAGCAACCATCAACGGACACAAACTGTAAACCATAACCATTTGATACAAACTTACGTTGGTGTGAGACAAACTAACTAATTCGATACAAACTAACTAGTTGCAAATTAAATAGTTAGGGTTTTCAGCTTCCACATCAAAGATCAAGATAATATAGTAGTCTAAGTAGGTTTGATATATAGCAAGTTATGTTAAACTTCGGAATTGCAGACAGGCTAGTTGTAGATATGCTAGCATAGATGAAAGCTGTGCGTTGCTGAATAATCTAACCTCTAGTCTCACCAGGTGTGGAGTTCATGGGATTACAGATGCGTTTTTATGCACATTTCACATTTTTCATGTTCAGCAGCTTTCAATAGATCAGAGACCACACACACCTTTTCCCAAGTCTAACACCACTCATGGTAATGGACGAATGGTCATTTAGATCAATCTGTACCTAAAGTACCTATATCAAATTGCATCCTGCTTGGCCAGAGAGCTAAATGTCCCAAATATAAGTCACTCTTGGAGGGGGAGGAGAGGAGGGGGGCCGTGTCTGTAGGAATGGGGTCAGGTACCCCTCACGTGGGCCCTCTTAGTAACTAAAGTGTGAGTGGACCCAAGCAATCTCATATGTGTAGAACGCACAACTCCATCCCTCATTCTTAAAACCTTAATTTGCACTTGAGGCATTCATGTGACCCACAAGAAATTCAGCTTAAGCCAGTGCTTGAATTGGTATCAGTTGGACCCAGAACACTGACAGAAAATGGAACCCCCACCCCCACCCCAACCACCAAAACTGCCTGATATAGCATCATCAAGTTAGAAACTTGCTCAGGGGTGCCTCCTGAGGGCGACAAGACAGAGAGGACAAAGCCTCAGTATTATGTCATGATATAGCAAGGCCTTGCCATCAATGTGAATTCTGCTCCAATCTGATTTTGGATCAGAATAATCTAAATTAATTTGTTTACTTGTCCTGATGAAAGTAATGAAGGACACAGATGTTCAAAAACTGAGAAAATACTGGGAAGACTGAGATGAAGATGTTTTGATTCTTTTGATGCTTACTCCTAAATAATGATGTGATTAACATTACATGTCAATGCTGCATTCTACTGTTCAGAGGTGGTATTGCAGGGAGAAAGGTACACAGGTGTGTCGTGCCCATGTGAGCACATTGCTCTTTTCATAACATTTCCAAGTTAAATCCTTGCATTTTAATACATTAGTGATGCAGTGAATATAGTGAAATAGAAAGGGAAAATAGAATGAAATGACAAAGCACATCAACCCTTGTGAATGCAGATCTGAGTCTTTTGCCTGTGTGGTGTGAGTCAGATTTGAAAAGAACTGGCAGAAAACAAAATTAGTGTCTTTGCGTGACTTCAGACCAATAGCTACAAACAAATTGTAGTGGGCACACAGTTAATGTCAAGGAAAGAGGGATTTGCAGGAGAAGACCAAACAAAGAACTTTCTTCTGTACCTAGAAGCATTCCTACATCTCCAAACACTGTTGCTATTGACTCCTTACCAATCACAAGGGCTACATTTGGTACTCAGAACCTTTACCATAGTATACTTGCAAAATGTCAGGAAAGGTCTTCTACCTACACATTCAATGCTATCCCTTGATACTATAAGTCAATGACCCAGTTAATACTCAAGTTAAAACTGATTTACGGGAATGCTTGCTAAAATTACTAGGATTATACACTAGAGGGCGATGTCAGGGACACTAAGTATGCTCCCCTTTGGTCTCTATGCTTGAGCTTAGTAAGGAAGAACAATGCACTTCAAAGACCAATGGGATGAACCCTGGCTGGGAAGCCAAAGGCATTTTCGGTACCTGTGTGAGAGCGTTTTTTCTACACTGGCATACTTGAAGAATAAGTACAGAGCAAGGCTTGAACGAGAGAATGATATGAGACTGTCGCTGTCTACCATTTTGCCACGAATAGACAGGCTGTGTGGACTTCAACATATCCAGATATTACACTGACAGGTCTCCCCTCTCTCCACACACACACACACGGACACACGCTCACACACACGCGCGCGCAGGCACATCAGTGGGCCACGGATAATGTTCTAGTCAGAATGGTGGTCCCTGGGACAAAACCAGTTGAAAACCCCTGGTTTAATGGACTCCCTACTTAGTTTTACATGGGTTTGAAAAGACTGATTAACACTTTAACAGCCTGCTACTTTGGTAGTCAAGGGCTTTTTTCTTGTTTGTTGAGTGTCACTGATACTTGAAATTTGAGGTTTCTTTTGAATTGACTTAACATAATGCTACCAGAAGTTTACTGGATCTGCTGTATGATGGAACGCGATTTCTTTCGTTGCTAACGTTAACCTTGAGAAGATGGGGTTTGACCGGGGAGGGTGGTATGGGGAGGGTAGACGAGAATGTTCCTTTGTGTTTTTCTTTTCTTTTTCTTTTATTTTTTATAGCACATACATGTTCGTGATTGTTACGGGCTTTGAGTATTCACTTGTGTCACCACAGAGTAATTTTAGGTGATCCAGATAGGCGCAATATAGGAGCAGTCAGGCTAGTCAGTTGGAACGTGAGGGGCATGAACAGTCCCGTTAAAAGGGGAAAGGTTTTTGCACACTTGAAATCACTTAAAGCAGATATATGCTTCCTTCAGGAAACGCATATAAAAAAAAGTGCAGCAAAGGTTCTGAGGCTACGATGGGCATCACAGATATTTTAGTCTAATCTTTCAGTCAAGGCAAGAGGGGTTGCTAGCCTTATACATACAAAAGCTACATTTCAACATGAGCAAACAATTACCGACCAGAACGGTAGATATTTCATTGTTAGAGGTTTACTGAACGAAATACCAGTAACACTGATTAATGTGTATAGCCCTAACTTCGATGACCCTGGATTTTTCCTAGCCCTTTTTAGGGTTATACCCAATCTCTCTGGGTCTAAGGTGATTATAGGGGGTGATGTTAACTGTGTAATGGACCCAGTGACAGACAGGCAACAACCACAGTTATATAAATCCAAAAGTAGGTTGACTCTCAACAGCTTAATGCAGTGCCACAACCTTGTAGATGTCTGGCGATTGCTTAATCCCTCCTTTTTCCCCATCAGTACACAAATCTTATTCAAGGATAGATTATTTTCTTTTAGATTCCAGCTTACTTTCCACTGTCTCTGGCTCTCGTTATCACAACATTGTTATATCCGATCATTCCCCTGTTTCAGTAGACCTTCAACTTAACTCAGAGAAGGGGAACTACAGCTGGTGGCTAAATAATTCTCTTTTAAAGGATCAGGGTTTCTGCAAATACATTACTGAGAACATTTCAGTGTACATTAATACAAATGACAGTTGTGATGTTAAGGACTCCACTGTATGGGAAGCCCTGAAGGCGGTTATTAGGGGAGACATAATATCATATGAGACTGCTGAAAGAAAGCGCACAAGAAGTAAGTTAGTGAAAATACAAAACAGTCTCACAAATCTAGAAAACAGTTGCAAGATTGCCCCCGACGCTGAATTGCTAAACAGGATTGTGGCTCTAAGATATGAGTATAATGACCTGCTTTCAAAAGATGTTATCAAGTTACTGACACACATGAGACAGAAACACTTTGAACTGCACACAACTTACTTGCCAGGCAACTAAGACAAATGTAGTCCTCCAGGGCTATATTTCAAATTAAAACTAGCTCAGGTCATATACTAACTAACCCCCAAATGATAAATGACAGATTCAGGGAATTCTACTCACAAGTGTATAAGTCACAAGGCAATGTATGATAGTCACAACCGGTATTGTGCTGTGCCATGATATGGATTTTGCTATACCGTGATATATTCATACATTCTAATTTGGCATTCATGTTTTTTTTTTTCAAAATTTCAATTAAGTGATAGGCTAGTAGTTAGTAGCAACATCAATTTTTTACTGAAATCTAACCTCTCTAGGTTCTTACGAAAAAAAGAATGTATGTAAATATGTTGGCCTATTTTTATGAGTGGACGTTGCATGCAATTGTTGCGCGCATGTAGTGCTAGCAACAAACACGCGTGGAGGCACCTGCAGTTAGTAGGTAAGCTATGTACTAATATATATTTATATAGATTATTATAAGTGCAAAGGTGAACAATCGAGGATGAGTGAACACGCAGAAGGTGATGTTAATGTGTGTGAATATGAACTTGTGAATATTAATTCTTTCATACGAAGTTGCATAGGCACCCTGAGGGTTCCCATACCCTACCTTTTCCCATTATAATTTGATGAGTTAAATCGAGGAGACTATAACATCAGCTAGATAACTAGCTATAATTTCATGCAAATTTAACTCTTCCATTTAAATCGTTTAAGGTTATTAAATGTTTCCTTAGCCAGCACAGCAACTAGATAGTCATAACAACCAGAAAACACAACTTTAGTTGCAAAGTTTAATTTCTCAAAATCAGCTCACCAATAAAAAGCAGTCTTGGGTTCAAAGTGACTACAACCACTTGTGTGATGTTAAATAGCTTTACATAGACATTAAACAATCTTAAGAGAAATAATGAGTAATCGACGGAGCAATGGCTCACTCTGATATCAATGTAATGTTAGCGAATATTGCTATTGCTAATATTTAGTCTCCGCATTTCGTCCTAAGCCAAATCTATTCTTGAGGTTCCAAAACATTTCAAAAGCAATTTGGTTTTGAATGTGAGTAGTCGATCGAGTTATATTTTGTCCCGTCCTTTGAAGCAAACCTTTTAGCTCCGGCATTGGTCTCCCATTATTTAACATTTCACGTTTCGATTGAAAGTCCAGTGTCCAGGCTCTTGCACGCCCCCTTCATTGAGGCAGAGTTACTATTAGCCTCCCCTCTGTGCTTTTTCACTGCGGTTTTATGTCAGATCAGCAAGACTAAATAGGTTCTACACATACGTGAAATACTTTACCTATTCTATGGATATAAAGGACATATAATAAAAGTGCCCACAAATATTACAGTGGTGACAAACAATGAGAAAGCAAAAGGCATGCACTCAACCCAGTTTGTGATGGATTGCACAATCTGAGATGAGGCGCTGCTTGTCGCTGCCTCACCTCTCGTGTCTCCTCTCTGTATGAACAGGACATGCTCAAATTCAGCGATTTTGATTATATCTTTTATTTTATCATTATTTTATTTTTATTTTCATGATGACATATTTTGCCTTAACTAATGCAATTTAACTAAGAAGGGCTATTAAAATGTGATTCAGATTTTTTCCCCTCATATATCGTGATATCATATCGATATCGTCTGGACAGTGGAAAATATCGTGATTATGAATTTTAGCTCATATCGCCCACCCCTAGAACCCGACAGGGCTGCCCCCTGTCACCATTGCTCTTTGCCATTCTCATAGAGCCGCTAGCTATCAGCATTAGACAAAGTGCCACTATTTCCCCTATAGCTGTCAATGGAACTACACACCATCTTTCCCTGTATGCAGATGATATGCTTTTGTATATCTCTTCGCCACACACGTCAATTCCACCATTCTTGCAATTAATAGAATGGTTTGGGTCTCTCTCTGTATTTACTGTGAACCTTGATAAAACAGAAGTGATGCTCATCACAGATAAATACAGATAAATACAGATAAATTTAACGTTGAAGAACGCTGGTCTCCATGAGAACTTTTGTGCATGTTCAAAAATTTATTTTCGGACGAGCGTTCTCCGCCGATCACCGACGATTACAGCGTTCACCAGCTTTCACACAACGCTCTTCTGGCGCTATACCAGCGACCATGGACGATTACCAACGTTTCCTGTAACGTCATAGAACGTTGACCAGAACGTTATGGTGTGACGGGGCCTTAATACTGTAAACCCGATCAATGTTTTGTTTTGGAGGTTTCTTTTTTATTTTATATACTCTGTATTGAACTACATTATATTCATGACCGTGATGACTGTTTTGTCTATATGTGCTATGTTCAGTCCATAACAAGAAGGAACATTTAAAATATATATATAAAAAAAAAAAATTTAGTTTTGAAACATTGAGGGTAGTGGGGAGTGCAACACTTACTCACTAACTACATTTCCATCATATCACTGAGCCAAGGCAAAAAACAATGAAACCATTAATCAGTGACTGTTAGATAGTTCCGCATGAATTGTTACGTTCAGTCCAGTATATTAAGTTAAGTTTGCTGATATAGATCGTTTATTCTTGTGTTCCGTGTTGTGATTGTTTACTCACCTCTCCTCTCGTTTCAGACTCCTCACTCCCTGCCTCATGTGTGCTCCATCTTGTTGATTGTCTCCCCCTCCCTGATTGTTTTCACCTGTTCCTCATCACCTAGTGTATTTAGTCTGTGTTTTCCTGTGTCTCGTTGCCAGTTCGTCTTTGTTTCCCCCGTGTCTCAAGAGTTCCAGCGTTTTCCATGATTTCCAAAGTTCTAGCGAGAACGACCCTTGCTTGTATAATCGACTCCGTGTTTGCCTTCTCCTTGCCGGTACCTTTGCCTCCACAACCGCCCACCTGGATAACGACCCTGGACTGTTTACTCGACTCCGTGATTGCCTCCTCCTTGCCGGTACCTCTGCCTCTACAAACTGCTACCTGTGTGACGACCCTGGACTGGATTAACGACGATCCCCGCTGCCCATCCCTGATTGGATTTGTTTGTTTGTATTTGGACTGTCTTACCGTGTACCGAACCCGTTCAGTAAAGATTGTTATTCTGCATCTCTGTCTCCGAGTCGAGCATTTGGATCCTACGTTTCCACGTTCGTTACATGAATCTTCTCGTTTAATACGGACATAATGTGAACAGTCCTCAATCATTTAAATGTCATTAGATAAAAAGATATAGTGACCACTCAAAACCCGTTCAGTTGGTGTAATTTACACAACCTGTCAGATACTTCCAGATACTTCCGGATTGATGACATGGGCAGTGAGAAGGAACACAAAATGACGACAACATTTCGACCAGGGCCATTGTCTTCCTTCAGAGAAGTTCCAAAGTCATTTAAGGACGAAAAGCGCTACACTAGTGTGATAGAATCTAAATGAGCACGCCAAAGTTGAAGAAGGGACCGGAGGACGTAGTCAGGTTTCTGGAGTTTATTTCAGCGTGGAGACCCCCTCTCAGCTGGTGCTCAGAGAAAGGCCTACCTTACTGTAGACTATGTTGGTATTCATGCAATTCAGTCAGGTAGAATACAATAGGGGAAGGGATGACCACACCCTTTAGGTGAGAGGAAGGGGGAGACAGTGGGGTGAGGGGCTCACCTATGGGGGGAGGGGGGTGATAACAGGGTACATAGAGTTATAGCAGGAAGGAGGCTAACGGGGGGAAGGGATTCACATGCCATTTGTTCAGGTCTCAGTGAGACAGACAGAGTACACATCCAAGAATGAGTTACAGATACAGAATAAGGCTACACTTAGTTAATGTCTTACAACAACAGAATAGCAATATTTCCAGTTCCATCAGTCCCCCATATGAGCATTTCTATGCTCACACAATAACCACCATGCAACAGCCAATCAGAGCAGGAAACATCAATATATGTTACAGATACAAATGATACAAAATAACAGTAGAATAGCTATTTTGCAGTTCCACCAGTTCCAGTTCCACTGGAATTTCCTCAGTTGATGATGCATGATGATGGGTCATGACTTATTTTTGTTAAAGCTTTAAGCATTAAGGTGGTTATGAATGGTCTTTTTTCCAACATAATCTAACCTTGTTGGTCTACTTGTCGAGAGTGAATACATTTGTAGCCAAATCATTTCGTCTGGAGGTCCTTCATTTACAACCCTATGTTCCACACCACTCCACTCATCAGCAGTCCAAACATGACTTTCATGGAACATTTAGAACTCAAAAGAACATCCTGGTAACATCGGTTTATGATAGAGAAATTGTTATTGATGATAGAGGACATTGTTAATGTATTTTAATCTGCTTGCTTATCCTGTTTGCTGAGGCCTACTCTCTTGCTGAGGCAAACCACCTGTTTTTGTACTGATAGTCATGCATACCGTTCTTCTTTCAAGGACATGTTTTGAGATCACTGCTGTAACTTCTGTAGCGATGAGATGGGAAAATAACGCCCTTTGTCTGCTCATGAAACATATAGGCTGGCTGCGCCCAGCTCATCTTTGGAGTTTGTTCATGACATTTGGTTGTGACACACTTCCTCTTTTGCAAAAGATAAAGCGCTGATTTAATTCTGATTGCTGGTCTCTGTCTCATTTATATTAACATCTTAATATAATGTATCTAACAGTTTAGTGCAGCTAAAGACAGTATGGGTGTACACAGTAAGGCACAGAACTGAGGCAGTATTACATGTGTCATAGGATCATATGCATTGGATGTAGGGCTACTACATATTCACTGACAAGATGACAGTGTCAGAGGTCATGATTCTCGTCAAAAGAAGTCAAGGAAGTAAATTTTTACCAATTGACAAGAAGTACCAGGAAATTAAGCACATATGTGCTTAGCTGTTATTCAGCATACTTCACATTTCACAGACTTGGAACATTTCCTGCTTGGTGACTTTTGACTTTTTTGGCTGTCTGGAGTGACGTGCCTTACCCATCGGCCCAACTCATTATCAGTATCAACCCAAACAAAGCACAATGCTATGCAAAAGTCAAGGAACATGTCTATCTCTCTGGCTGTTTGAAAACACAAACAAAGTTTGCATGGCCCCCGACTCTTCACCCCGTTTTAATGAGCGCAACCTTGGAAGTGCCTTTGCAACGCCTCTGTTTGGCAGTCCGGCCCCCCTCAGAGCCTGGGCATGCAGGGGAGGGTGTAAAAGCATCGTGGCTCGTACCAGTTAGGCCTTAGACCTACGGGAGCGCACCTACAAGACACACAAGTGTTGTTCCTCCCTAACCTGTTTGCCTTTTAAAGAATCCTGCCAAAATGTTGTCGCGGTAAGTGTAACACTGTATGGTTACTATAAGGGCTATGTGGTGAGCTGTGTGGGGATAAAGTTTTTTTTTACTTTTTTACTTTCTCATGGTGTCAGCCACCTGAGAAGATAGTAGTTGTATTGTGACTGTTTAATACTAATTCTTTTTTAAACAATTTAAGATACTGTATGTGGTCTTCCATGATTAAACAGTTTCTTAATGAAGAGTAAAATCTTTGAATGAAGAGAATGTAAACTTCCATTATAGTAAAATTGTTTAATAGGATTTCAGACCACCATGCCACCATCACAGTCTATTGTACAGTGTGCTAAATAAGAGGCTTGTAAACTGTATGGCAACAGATATGGTTGATATAACAAGTAATGGTGCAATGTGATATTACCTCAATGGTAATGTTTTCCAAAGTGGCAAAAAATAGCTCATAGCTCAGAGTATAATGACTGAATAGTTAAAAAAAAAATGTATATGGCCTTATGCTAAACATTTAAAATGAATTGATTGACCACATTGCAAATATGTTTATTATTTCATATATCTACAGATACTGTGGTGACATCTCTTTTGTATGTTTTCCTACACAGGACACTTGTTGTTTCCTTGCTTTTTGCTGTAGCTGGTGTTGTTTTATCTGCACCAGTGACAGGTAAGAAAATACTGTGTATAGTGAACTTGCTTGAGCGCTGATAACACTGTGTGGATAATCCCAACTCTCTCCTTTGAGCGGCCACTTTTTCGAGATGCTACCCTGTGCTCGTTTGCTAGCCTGATGCTTAACAATCTCTCGCTTTCAATCACCAGCTCTGCTCACTGCCTCCCCTGCAACGAGCTTGTAATCAGAGCCCAGGTCTCGCTGAAAGACACAAAAGAGTTTGGTTCCCTTGTGCATGTAGGATTAGAGAAGTAAGCTAGGCCTCCATAGGAGGACCTTTCAGGCAGCATCTCACCAAACATGGCTAACATGTCCTCTCTCTCTCTCTCTCTCTCACACTCTCTCCCCATGATATTGTCATACAGATGGACAAGACTCAGATGGTAAGGGCAGTTTTGATGAACATATCATTCCTCTTCGTTTTATTACATGCCACCATGCTAATTAAAACAAATCTGCTTACTACTTATTAAAGCTACTTGTATCAAACCATTAAAAGAAATTGCTGTCACATAGCTGTTGAGTGACAATCCCATCCCTTTGTATTGCTTCAGACAGAGCAGCTCCAGTCATAGCATTCATCAATGGTAAGTACCTACGTCATCAGATCTCTGATATAAGATAGTAGATAGAGTGGACATACAGGCACCTGTAAAACTGGTCAGTCTATAGAACCAGGTAGAGCAATGAGGCTTAAATGAATTCCCCACGTTGATGTATTTCACGAGCTACACAAAGTGTGATACCTTCCCGATATCTTCATCAGGCATACATAACATCACTTCATGAGTAGATTAACATGACAAATACTAATTTAGATGTAGGGGTCATTATCTAAGGAGGTAAGTGTGCAGTGCACAGTGAAATAATAACAACATGATACATTGCTTCCTCAGGAGAAAACCGTGATGGTCCGACCCCTACAAGTCCAGCCCAAGGAGACTCAGGTTAGTCTCAGTCTTTTAAATGAAAGCCATGACAAAATCTGACCCAGTTGTGGTTTCAGTAGACGTGCTGATGGTGTCACACTTTTACAGGAATCACAGATGGGAAAGACTCAGCTGAGGACGTTAAAGGTATGACACCTGTTTGACTTGTTTAACACATAGTTCCAGGAAGAAGGAAATGGTGATTTGAGCCCTGAACACACCTAAACCACAAATAAGTTCCTATGTGGTGTCACAAGAATGAGGAAAAGCTATCATGAGAAACACTTGATGAGAATGTGATGTTTCTCTTTTTTTGGTTTAGTTGCAGACTCAGCTGACACCACAAATCAGCCAGGTCAGTTGGTAATGAGTGTTTTCTGTGTGTGTGTGTGTGTGTGTGTGTGTGTGTGTGTGATCATGGATCTGAATATGAACCACAGAAATGAACAATGTCTTGTTGTTGTAAATACACAAAAAACATTTCACAGTGACAGTTGACTTTTAAGAACTACTGACAAACTTTAGTGTCACATATTTGTTTGACTCTAAAGTCATATATGTCGGTCTCTGAGTTCCCTTGTGCATGTAGGGTTAGAGAAGTAAGCTAGGCCTCCATAGGAGGACCTTTCAGGCAGCATCTCACCAAACATGGCTAACATGGCCTCTCTATCTCTCTCTCTTTCTCTCTCTCTCTCACCCTCTCTCTCTCTCACTCTCTCCCCATGATATTGTTATATAGATGGACAAGACTCAGATGGTAAGGGCAGTTTTGATGAACATATCATTCCTCTTCATTTTATTACATGCCACCATGCTAATTAAAACAAATCTGCTTACTACTTATTAAGTTGCATGTTCTCTTCACAGAACCAGGCAGTGAGACCGCATCAAGCTCAGAGACCATCGGTGTGTAAAATAGAATCTAAAGTGTAATCATCTGTGTGTCCATGTATAGCCATGTCTCCAGGTCAGGCTGACAACTTCATATTCACTGTACTCTGTGTACATATGATATATCACCAAGGAATTTGCATTTCCCACAATATTTTCTATAGTAGTTTATATTACAGCATCTCTTTGTGTTGTACATGTTACAATGTCTATTTCCACAGATTTCATATACTTACACTTTCTATCTAACTAACTATCTATCCAAACAGACGATGCAGACCAAGTTGACATGGAGGCTACATCAAAGTCCATCTCAAAAGGTAGTCAAATCTCACGCTGACATCTTATTATGAATTGCCCAGTGTTTAAGTCCTATAGGCCTATGTGATGAGTATGGCTTTTGACTTTGAGCATAATTAAAACAAGTGAACAAGTATTTAAATAATTACATTTAAACTGAGTAAATGAAATATTTGGAGTATTACATTTGAGAACAACTGAGTATTAAATTTAAACTGTGCGAGTGAATGATTTTAACTCTACATGGAGTTATTGTGGTGGTGACATGTAATCACTTACTCTGACATGTTTGTCACCCCAGAGGAAAGCATGGAGAAGAGCACTGAGGCAGATTCCACAAGTAAGGACTGACTGGAAGTTTCAAGGAAGTCCTTAAAAAAAACACACACACACCTCCTGTAATTCACCATGGCAACATCGTGCAACATGGTGTCAACACCAAACTAGGTCCCAAGGAAAGCTTACTGTTGATCATATAGTGATATGTACTAATTGAGTGCTTTAGAGTCTGCCAACTCAAAGCTATGATATTTTGGTCTATGAAACAGTTCTCACAGTTCTGTATGATTCGTTTGGACGAAATCATTACTATTCAGATGTTCCTAAATGGTTCCTAAATGACGTCTGATTTCTGTGTTTGTCCTTTCTAGGTGAAGACGACGATACTGACACCACATCTGAGGGTAAACACATTGCTAAGCTAACACGTGGATGGGTGGGTGGGTAGCGGGTACTGCAGGTGGGAAGATGAAACACTGCAGGGTCAACCATTCAGGGGTCTGCCCCGGCCAAAGCAGAAACACGATATTTGTGAGAAATGGCAGGCTCAAGTTTACCTGAAGTACCAAGTCACTGGCAGCACACTTGCTAATAGAATCAACAATGCTGAGGGGTACTTAAAATGTACACATGCAACACCTAGCAATGTCCTCAGAACTAATCAAGTTGCAGAACCAGGCAGTGAGACCGCAGCAAGCTCAGAGACCATCGGTGTGTAAAATAGAATCTAAAGTCTAATCATCTGTGTGTCCATGTATAGCCATATCTCCAGGTCAGGCTGACAACTTCATATTCAATGTACTCTGTGTACATATGATATATCACCAAGGAATTTGCATTTCCCACAAATTGTTCTATAGTAGTGTATATTACAGCATCTCTTTGTGTTGTACATTGTGTCTATTTCCACAGATTTTATATACTTACACTTTCTATCTAACTAACTATCTGTCCAAACAGAGGATGCAGACAAAGTTGACAAGGAGGATACATCAGAGTCCATCTCAAAAGGTAGTCAAATCTCATGCTGACATCTTATTATGAATGGCCCAGTGTTTCAGTCCTATAGGCCTATGTGATGAGTATGGCTCATACTAAAAATGTACACATGCAACACGCAGCAATGTCCTCACAACTAATCAAGTTGCATGTTCTCTAACATCACTTCATGAGTAGATTAACATGACAAATGCTAATTTAGATGTAGGGATCAATATCTAAGGAGGTAAGTGTGCAGTGCACAGTGAAATAATAACAACATGATACATTGCTTCCTCAGGAGAAAACCGTGATGGTCTGACCCTAGAAGTCCAGCCAAGGAGACTCAGGTTTAGTCTTTTAAATGAAAGCCATGACAAATTCTGACCCAGTTGTGGTTTCAGTAGACGTGCTGATGGTGTCACACTTTTACAGGAATCACAGATGGGAAGGACTCAGCTGAGGACGTTAAAGGTATGACACCTGTTTGACTTGTTTAGCACATAGTTCCAGGAAGAAGGAAAGGGTAATTTGAGCCCTGAACACACCTAAAACACAAATAAGTTCCTATGTGGTGTCACAAGAATGAGGAAAAGCTATAATGAGAAACACTTGATGAGAATGTGATGTTTCTCTTTTTTTGGTTTAGGTGCAGACTCAGCTGACCCCACAAATCAGCCAGGTCAGTTGGTAATGAGTGTTTTCTCTGTGTGTGTGTGTGTGTGTGTGTGTGTGTGTGATCATGGATCTGAATATGAACCACAGCAATGAACAGTGTCTTGTTGTTGTAAATACACAAAACACATTTCACAGTGACAGTTGACTTTTAAGAACTACTGACAAACTTTAGTGTCACATATTTGTTTGACTCTAAAGTCATATGTCGGTCTCTGATATACTCATCTGTCAGGCTTTTAAACAACAAATATATGTCATCTAATTTAATATCTCAGTCATGGCCTCAAATGTTCTGGAAAAAACAGTGGTATTAGCCTCTCCTGACAAGAGAAGTTAGAAGTGCAACACAGGCCACCCTGAGAATATAAATCAACTCATCTAAAATCTACCTGTCTCAACACCACCAAAAAACTCAGCCACTGACCATAAAAATAAACACTTTGCAGGGACCTATTATTCCTTCGTTATCACTTTGCTGGGTGCAGTCCTGCACAACCAACTGATTGTATATATGGTCATGTTTCAGTTTTAAAATCTTTACAACATATCTCTTTTGCCTGTGTAATTCATGTGTGGGTGACATAGACAGTAAGCCCCTTTCACAGTAGGTTCACTCTTTAATATGTAGCACAACGAAAGGTTTACTTCAAAGTTCAAAATGTTCATCTCAACTGCCCAAAAGAAACAGAAAGAAATGTCGGATGAACAGAACTCATTCAACCTAACAAATAACTGAAATGTTTGTGCTGTCCCCAAAGCCAAGAGCTCAGAAGAGGAGTCAGACGCTGAGGACAAAGACAAAAAGGCCAAAGACAAGAGCTCCGGCAGCCAGGAGGCAGGGGCCTCCACCAAAGAAGAGGGAGATTCCATCAGCGACGAAGACGACATTAACAGCAGCCAGGAGATGCACGACAGCGCCAGCCAAGACTCAGAGTACGCCACCAAGGAGGAGAGTGAGGAGGAGAAGAGCGCTGAGTCATCGGACGACAAAGTGAGCAAGAACGCCAGCAAGAAAGACAAAGACAACATGGAGGACAAATCAGAAGGTGTGTAGTCTTTGTACAGTAAAACTCCACTAAGCTCAAGTTTACCTCAAGTACCAAGTCACTGGCAGCACACTTGCTAATAGAGACCATCGGTGTGTAAAATAGAATCTAAAGTCTAATCATCTATGTGTCCATGTACAGCCATGTCTCCAGGTCAGGCTGACAACTTCATATTCACTGTACTCTGTGTACATATGATATATCACCAAGGAATTTGCATTTCCCACAATATTTTCTATAGTAGTTTATATTACAGCATCTCTTTGTGTTGTACATTGTGTCTATTTCCACAGATTTCATATACTTACACTTTCTATCTAACTAACTATCTGTCCAAACAGAGGATGCAGACAAAGTTGACAAGGAGGATACATCAGAGTCCATCTCAAAAGGTAGTCAAATCTCATGCTGACATCTTATTATGAATGGCCCAGTGTTTCAGTCCTATAGGCCTATGTGATGAGTATGGCTCATACTAAAAATGTACACATGCAACAAGCAGCACTGTCCTCACAACTAATCAAGTTACATGTTCTCTAACATCACTTCATGAGTAGATTAACATGACAAATACTAATTTAGATGTAGGGGTCAATATCTAAGGAGGTAAGTGTGCAGTGCACAGTGAAATAATAACAACATGATACATTGCTTCCTCAGGAGAAAACCGTGATGGTCTGACCCCTAGAAGTCCAGCCCAAGGAGACTCAGGTTAGTCTTTTAAATGAAAGCCATGACAAATTCTGACCCAGTTGTGGTTTCAGTAGACGTGCTGATGGTGTCACACTTTTACAGGAATCACAGATGGGAAGGACTCAGCTGAGGACGTTAAAGGTATGACACCTATTTCACTTGTTTAGCACATAGTTCCAGGAAGAAGGAAAGGGTGATTTGAGCCCTGAACACACCTAAAACACAAATAAGTTCCTATGTTGTGTCACAAGAATGAGGAAAAGCTATCATGAGAAACACTTGATGAGAATGTGATGTTTCTCTTTTTTTGGTTTAGGTGCAGACTCAGCTGACCCCACAAATCAGCCAGGTCAGTTGGTAATGAGTGTTTTCTGTGTGTGTGTGTGTGTGTGTGTGTGTGTGTGTGTGATCATGGATCTGAATATGAACCACAGCAATGAACAGTGTCTTGTTGTTGTAAATACACAAAACACATTTCACAGTGACAGTTGACTTTTAAGAACTACTGACAAACTTTAGTGTCACATATTTGTTTGACTCTAAAGTCATATGTCGGTCTCTGATATACTCATCTGTCAGGCTTTTAAACAACAAATATATGTCATCTAATTTAATATATCAGTCATGGCCTCAAATGTTCTGGAAAAAACAGTGGTATTAGCCTCTCCTGACACGAGAAGTTAGAAGTGCAACACAGGCCACCCTGAGAATACAAATCAACTCATCTAACATATACCTGTCTCAACACCACCAAAAAACTCAGCCACTGACCATAAAAATAAACACTTCAACCTAACAAATAACTGAAATGTTTGTGCTGTCCCCAAAGCCAAGAGCTCAGAAGAGGAGTCAGACGCTGAGGACAAATACAAAAAGGCCAAAGACAAAGACGCCAAAGACAAGAGCTCCGGCAGCCAGGAGGCAGGGGCCTCCACCAAAGAAGATGGAGATTCCATCAGTGACGAAGACGACATTAAGAGCAGCCAGGAGATGCACGACAGCGCCAGCCAAGACTCAGAGTACGCCACCAAGGAGGAGAGTGAGGAGGAGAAGAGCGCTGAGTCATCGGACGACAAAGTGAGCAAGAACGCCAGCAAGAAAGACAAAGACAGCATGGAGGACAAATCAGAAGGTGTGTAGTCTTTGTACAGTAAAACTCCACTAAGCTCAAGTTTACCTCAAGTACCAAGTCACTGGCAGCACACTTGCTAATAGAGACCATCGGTGTGTAAAATAGAATCTAAAGTCTAATCATCTGTGTGTCCATGTATAGCCATGTCTCCAGGTCAGGCTGACAACTTCATATTCACTGTACTCTGTGTACATATGATATATCACCAAGGAATTTGCATTTCCCACAATATTTTCTATAGTAGTTTATATTACAGCATCTCTTTGTGTTGTACATGTTACAATGTCTATTTCCACAGATTTTATATACTTACACTTTCTGTTTAACTAACTATCTATCCAAACAGAGGATGCAGACAAAGTTGACTAGAGGATACATCAGAGTCCATCTCAAAAGGTAGTCAAATCTCATGTTGACATCTTATTATGAATTGCCCAGTGTTTAAGTCCTATAGGCCTATGTGATGAGTATGGTGTTTGACTTTGAGCATAATTAAAACAAGTGAACAAGTATTTAAATAATTACATTGAAACTGAGGAAATTAAATATTTGGAGTATTACATTTGAGAACAACTGAGTATTACATTTAAACTGTGCGAGTGAATGATGAAGTTATTGTGGTGGTTCTGACATGTAATCACTTACTCTGACATGTTTGTCACCCCAGAGGAAAGCATGGAGAAGAGCACTGAGGCAGATTCCAGATTCCAGTTTTAACACCTCCTGTAATTCAGCATGGCAACATCGTGGACATGGTGTCTGTCAGGGTTTTTGGACTGCTATACCCTTCATGACCCTGTGGGGTCCTCAGTGTTCCTGTTTTGTCTTTCACATGTGTGTTGGCTTTATTGTTTCATTGAGTTCACCTGTGCCTTGTTTGTTACCCTTTATAAGCCACCTGATTTTCCGTGTGTTTGCAGAGTCTTGAAACTGACACCCTACGGTTAGGTTGAGTAAGTTGCTCTGAGAATCGCTGCCTTTGATGCTAACTGCTGTTTTGAGTCCTTTTGTTTTTGTGTTCCTTTTGTTTCCCGTTTTTGGGATATCCTTAGTTGACACTGTTAAAATTGCCCAGACTATATTTTTAGATGTCTGGAAGTATTTTGAGTTGCTGTTCTAACTGTGTGGAAACTTCTGCCTGACTCAAGTAAAGAAACCTTTTTTGATTCTACCCAAGCAAGTCGTCTGTCTCTGTCTCTGCATCTGAGTCATCACCCTCTCGTAGCACAGTGGTAGGCAATCCGCCTACTATGCTGGAGTCCCGACTGACCCTTATAGTGTCAACACCAAACTAGGTCCCAAAGAAATCTTACTGTTGATCATATAGTGATATGTACTAATTGAGTGCTTTAGAGTCTGCCACCTCAAAGCTATGATCTTTTGGTCTATGAAACAGTTCTCACAGTTCTGTATGATTCGTTTGGACGAAATAATTACTATTCAGATGTTCCTAAAAGGTTCCTAAATGCCGTTTAATAAGACATAAGTCTTTGGAGCTCTCACGTCGGACTAGTTATTGTGGTCCTTTTATTTCATTTAGTCGACTAATTTGAGTATTTGTATTTTGGCTATGATGCCCATTGTATTTGTCTTTCGGAAAAGTTTAATTTACATTTATTTAGTATTGTTATTGTTTTTACTGGCTTTTGCCTTTTTTGGGTGAAATAAAAACCCATCTTCACCCACACCAGGTTCAGTCATCCTCCTTAACTCATCTCACCTTCGACAGCCAGGTCATCCCCCTCTCCTCCACAGTCACTAATCTCGGAGTTAGGTTTGACCCTCACCTGACCTTTAATGACCATATAAAACACCTGTGCAAAACCTCCTTTTATCATCTAAGAAACATCTCCAAACTCCACCCCACTTTAACCCTATCAGATGCAGAGAAGCTTGTCCACGCCTTTATCTCCTCAAGACTGGACTATTGTAATTCGCTTTTCTATGGGATCACTGGCAAGAACATCCAGAAGCTGCAATACATCCAAAACAGCGCTGCCAGGATCCTGATGAAGGTCCGGAAATATGAGCACATAACACCAATATTACACTCACTACACTGGCTCCCTGTCTCTTTCCGGACTGACTACAAAGTCCTTACACTCACCCATACATGCATAAATGGGCATGCACCTCCTTACCTGCAAGAACTAATTACTCCCCAAACCTCCACCTGCACCCTCAGGTCTTCAAACAGCTCGCTCCTCCGCGTCCCCAAAACCAAGCTCCGCACCATGGGCGACCGGGCCTTTTTCTCGGCAGCACCACGCTTATGGAACAGCCTCCCTGACCACCTAAGGGCAACGCAGACGCTGGACTCCTTTAAAGCTGGACTAAAAATATTTTTATTCAGGAAGGCATTTCTGGCCTTGTGTTAAATCTTATGTTAAAATGTTAAAAAAAAATTTAATTATGCTTATGTTAACTAATTTTTATTTTATTGTATCATTATAGTTAGTTTCTAATATGTTGGCACTCTGAGATTCTTCTGAATGAAGAGTGCATTACAAATTAAATGAATTATTATTATTATTATTATCTTTTCAACATCTTGAACCTCCTGAGTCCTCCATTGAGACAACATCTTGCTCTAAGTGCAAAAGCTATCCCGACCTTTAACATGGCCACACATTGTTGAGACAGAGCTTGAGTTCCACACTCACTCACAGAGCTTCACCTAAGCCATATCTGATTATCCATTTGAAGGATTGTCTGTTAAATGGAGTTTAAGGGGTGTTACCCTCTATTCAAATAGGCCTGGGAGACAAGGCGCTTTGATTTGACCTGGGGGAAGGGAGTGAGACCACTTGTCACACCTCACTCCTCTCTCAGGTCAACCCATCAAAGTATATTCACCCAGAAATGCTTACATACTTGTTAAAAAGGGCTGTCTCACCAGTTGCCTCCAGCTGTGTACCCCCGCTGTGCAGGCCACTCACGGGACCTGGGGTCCAGGCAGAGGTCAGCCTATCAGTTGATCCCAGGAGTCCGTGGGGCTCGTGCACAGTGGAATTTCACTGACCAGATGGTTAACCCCATGCTGGGTTTCTCAGAGCTATCCTGGACTTGTTTTCACTCCCCCTCTCCACTATATAAGGCCGACCCTCCTCATGGCCATTTGTGGGTCAAGTAAGCAGAGTTGGAGAGGAGCTTCAAGCAGTTCATCAGGTCAATTCACGATCAGAGACATTCGCGATCATTTGCCGTGCGTCAATGAAAGAGTGAGTGTTTCGTTGTTGTATGTGTAATGTAGCGGGTCTGTTTCATATCAGTGTATATAATATATGTATGTTTATGTAGGGTGGTAATTATACTGTCTTGTCATGTTTCACTCTGTTACCGTTAAGCAGGAGTTACCGTTGTTAACGGAGGAGTGGAATGTTCACTGTAACGCTGTGAAAGGGACAGATCCGTATATATATCATAGCCATCATAATCATCGTTTGTATATACTGTTTCATTCTTGTCGTATTTGATTGTTAATATTTGTATATATTTGTTATATATTATTTCCATAGAAACCACGGATTCAAATGTGGATATAAGTCCCTTTACACGGGATAATTATATTCACAGGCATCATTCATTCATCAACCACTTCATGTCTTAACTGAGTGTGTGTGTGTGGAAATAAATCAATCATCATTGGAACATTGGCATCCGTTCTTGTTCTAACCGGACAGACCTGTGGCGATTGTCACCTATTTCACAACCAGTAATACAGTCCTTTTGGGTTTACTCATTCAAATATCACCCTATTTTATAATACTAGTTAAATCCAAATAAAAGTAACAATTACAACTAGTTATAAGAAAGATTTAATTATTGAGTATGGCATATCCTTATAACTATAAATATCTTAATTCCGGTTCCTTCAGTACCCCTTTCTAAGACTTTCTGTCTTGGACATAAGATCATAGTACATTTTTCTTGAGTGAGTGGCTTGTTCAGTCTCTGTCTCAAGAAAGTGGCATAATACTTTCACGAGGAAAGGCGAAACAAACCCATATTTGGGACATAATTCCTTCCCGATGTTATTTTAAAATGACCATCCTGTTCTCAGCCATGAGATCATCCAGGTATAAACAGCAGTAATAAGTACATGTACATTGTAGCCAGCAGGGAAATTAAATTAAAATAGTGACAACAAAGAACAAAGTTAAGGACTCAACTTAACTCTAAGATGACTAAACAAAATGAAAATGTTATGATTAAACAATAGTCTTATACAGACAGAAGATAACAGATTATGGGAGATACATAACAGTGTTACAACATCTTAAAACCTTTCCTTTCTGGTTACAGAGGTGTACATGACTTCATGGTAATGTGGGTTTACTGTGGATACAGTTAAGTGTGTGTCTGTGAGTGTGTGTGTGTCCGGGTCTGTGTGTGTGTGTGTGTGTGTGTGTGTGTTTGTGTTGATGCTTCAGTTCTTCGCCTCCTGTGGTCTTCTCCGTGTATTGTGCCTTGCTTTGTATAAAGGCCAGTGTAGACTGTCTGTGTAATGGTCCATGGGAGGAGGTAGGAACGTATGTTCATCATGTTGACAGATCTCAGTGTGTCTGTGAGTGTGTTTCTGTGTTTCTGTGAGTGTGTCTTGACGCTTGGCTTGTCTCAGTTGTTTGCCTCCTGTGGTCTTTGCTCCATATGGGGTCATTCAGCCTATGCATCTCTTAGCATATCAGGAGATTGCCGTTTCTTTGAGGTGTCTCCGTCAACACTCCTTGGGAGGAGGTGGTCATCGGTTCAGGTGTTGCCGTGGTCCTGTGGAGTCCAGAGGTGTTGATCATCTTGATGGTTGAGGGTGTTGGGGTTTGTGATGTTTTGTCCCCCTTTCGACATCCTGGCGAGATGCTGCATGGCGTTTGTTTGAAGTTCAAACGGTTCTGCTGTTCCCTCTGTTGACATTGTGGCGAGGCGCTGAATGGGGCTGTTGTCCTCCAGCTGTTTTCCAAATGCCTGACACTGGCAAGAGGACTCCAAAAAACAAACTGTTTAAATCCTAAGCAGCAGGCTATATCTGTGATCAAAAGAAGCCCCATTTCCATAAGACAGGAAGCAAAAATGTTTCTGTTAACATAATTAATACCTAAGATCCTTTCTGGGTGTGAGAGGCTGCAGACAGTAAGGTCTGCGCCCAGAATAACCATTTGGATGCTAATGAGCGTGGCGCCCTTTTTCGCAAAAAAAAGCAGGTTTCAACATTTGTCATAACAAGAGACTTCTCACCAGACATCTTAAATCCCATCAGACAAGAGACATCACATCATCCTGTTATCTGCGAGGTCTGGGAGTTTGCATCTACAAGAAAAATGAAAGGCCACAGACCCATAATAACCAAATAAAGAACTGAGAGTGGGGATTTGAAAGAAGCTTAATGTTTGAAAGAAATGGAATGATTGAAAGAAATGAAAAGTTTTTAAATTTCCTTCAATTCAAACAATTTCACCTAAAGACAAAGTCAGTGGTCAAATGTAGGTTAAACAGTCCTGTAAGTTCATTCATACGACGGCTGGCCAGCCCATAGACACACACAGATTAATTTGCTTGCTCAGGAGACAGATGTGTCCATCCCTAAAAGAAAGGAAGCAAGATGTATTAAATTACAGAATTATTCCATAAGGTCCTTTTTCATTCAGATTCCAATGGCCATTGAATGCCAAACCATTTAAGGCATTCTTTATTTAATTCAGTGCTCCTGGATCATTTGATGAAGTCAGAAATTCAGCAGCTAAAACCTGTTTTGAGAAAGAAAAACACATTCTGCAGTTATCATCTCAGCTCCTCCCCTTTAGATCTAACAGCAGTCTTAGCATCTGCTGTGAGATCATTACTCAGGGAATTTTTTTTATGTGCCTGTGAGGGAGAGGATAACTGCCCGGCTTCCTGCTGCTGGTCATCTGACAGTCAGGGCACGCTTTACAGTAGTCCTTCACCTCATTGTACAGTCCTGGCCAATAAAACCTGGACGTAATCCGCTCAAAGCTCTTTGTGTGGCTCAAATGACCTGCCCACGGGATCTTATGCCCCATGGCCAACACCTTTTCTCTGAGCTGGGTAGGCACGACCAGCTGCTCTGCTCTGCCATCATCTGGTTGATGGTACAGTAATCTGTCTTTTAGCAGATATCCTCCTCCAGCCAATGTAGGTGGCACTCCTGTGGCGACACCATCTACATGTGTGACCCTGTCATAGGCCTTCTGCAATGTAGGGTCATCTCTCTGTTGCTGCTTCACGTCTGAAGGCAATGGTTCCCAGTCCTCCTCTGGTTGAGTGAACGGTAGTTCCACTGCTCTCTCTACAGTGCCTACGAGCCTATCCTGCCTCCTCTGCCTACGAGTCATCATGACCCTGACCTTGCTAAGAAGTGTGACCTCAATCTCTGCAAATGGCCACTCAGGCAGAGTACTCGCCGTTTCTGGCTCAACGGTCTTTTCATACTTTTGGGCCTGCACTTTCCCCGGGGATCTGGTCATCACCACATTAACTGGGCTGCTAGTCTTTAATAACTCTGGCAGAACTAAGATATCCTGCCCTATCACGACAGGATGGCTCAGTCTCTCTACCACCCCCACAGTCATCTGGAAAGTCTGACCCCCTACTTCCAAGTAGACTTCTGCAGTGGGATACTCATGCTCGTCACCATTGACGCATTCTACTCTCAGCTTCCCGTCCTGCACAAAGTCACTTTTCTCCACTAGGTTAGGCTGCACTAGTGTCTGGGTGCTCCTTGTGTCCAGTAAGGCCATGACAGCCTTCCCATTTGACTATGGCCGGGGTAGTCTGTAGCCTCCCTCTCTGGCCTTGGAATGCAACTATGGCTAGCTTTATTTGGCCTCATACCTGGGCACTCTCGGCCTATGTGTCCCTCCTTTACGCAAGAGTAACACACAATGGGGCCCTCTGCCCTTTCATCCGCAGCCTTTGTGGGCCTTGCTGGGGTAAAAGACCCCCTAGCAGGCATTCTAGTCTGTTCTCTGGTCTAAACCACTCCGACCTACCTCTGGTTACTGGTCTGGGGCTTGTTGTTGGAAATTATCTTTATTTGGAATAACCCCTTGAGATGTACCATCTCGTTTTCGAGGGGGTCCACAACACGACAGTAAACATACATTACATGAACATAAAACAACATAAAAACAACAATAAGACAGGGCACACACAAAAAACACACAACAAACGATCAGCAGAATTGCAGCAAGACATCAGATACATACCAAATCACACGACTGCGCTCCAAGCGGAGCACAACAACAGATCATCAGCTCAGGAGCATAATAATGTTAATGTTAATGATAGTAATAAATATATATATATAGTAATAAGTATATATATATAGTAATACATATATATATATATATATATATAGTCAGCAGTCACATCCCCCAACACTATGTTAGATAAAAATAAAATAAATATATATATATAAAATAAATAGATATATATAAGAAGATATTAATTGAAACAATTGCAACAGTTTGCATAATAAGAAGAAAGATTATTTTTGAAGACAGGTAATGATGAAATTGACCGAATATTTCCCGGTAGATTGTTCCAGTCTGATGGTGCTTTAAACTTAAAAGCCTTTTTACCAACAGATTTACTGACTATGGGAGTAGAAAAAAAGATTTGAGAGGCATGTCTTAAATTGTAATGAGATGAGACTGGTACAAATAAATGCTTTAAGTAAAGAGGGTAGTTGAAATGAATACATTTAAAAAATAAAGTGATACCAATGCAACTGTCTTCTTATATTGGGAGAGAGAAAGTGAAGTGTTTCATACATTGTACAGTGGTGGGTTGTGAAAGGACAGCCAAGGATAAACCTACACAATTTATTGTACACAGTATTAAGTGGATGAAGATTTGCTTTTGAGGCCACAATATAAACAACATCTGCATAGTCAAGAATTGGTAATATAAGTTGTGAAGCAAGACTCTTCCTAACAGCAAATGAAAAACAGTTTTTAGATCTATAGAGGACACTAAGGCTGAAATTCAGTTTCTTTTCGGTGTGATCAATGTGATATTTAAATGATAGTCCACAGTCTAACCAAAGTCCAAGATATTTTATGTGTTCAACTTTTTTCAGTGGAGTACCATCGAGACAGGTGATCATATATGAAGAAGATTTGAACTTAGTTTTAATATTTTGTTGAGTTCCAAAGATCATGGTGTGAGATTTGGTTTTGTTAAGTAACAGTTTATTTGCTGCCAGCCAGTGTTGTAGAGAATTAAAGCCAGATTGCAAGGCAGATTGAATTTGAAATGTCTCTGTTTGCGATATATATAACACAGTGTCATCCGCATAGAGCTGGACACAACAATCAGAACAGAATGAGGAGAGGTCATTGATAAAAATAGAGAACAGGAGTGGACCCAGAGTTGAGCCTTGTGGCACACCATATTGTTGTATGGTTGTGTCAGATTTAGAACCTTGAATGACAACACATTGTTTTCTATTATGGAGATAGGAATTAAACCAGAGCAATGCATTGCGAGACAGACCAATAGAATAGAGCTTGTCCAAAAGGAGGTAGTGATCAACCAAATCAAAAGCCTTCGTCAGATCAATAAAGATGGCACCTGTTAGTTTAGAATCATTTGAAGCACAAAAAATATCATTAGTTAATTTTAGCAAAGCTGTAGAGGTAGAGTGGTTTGATCGAAAGCCTGATTGATAGGGGGACAAGATATTGTTCCTGTTAAGATAACTTGACAATTGATTATAAATTAATTTGTCAAATACTTTGGCAATAGAACATATAATTGAAATAGGTCGGTAGTTATTAGGTTCAAGTGCATCACCTCCTTTATGTAATGGGGTAATACGTAAACATTTCCAAATGGCCGGTATGTCACAAGTGGCTAAAGACAGGTTAAAAAGATCACAAAGAGGGAACATAAGGACATGAGATGAAAGCCTAAGAACTTTCGATTCAATGCCATCCAGGCCGGGCCCACTACTAACCTTTAGCTCATTAATTGCATCCTGGACTTCAGCTGGTGTAATTTTTCTGAATGAGAAAACGCAACTATTACGGGGAGGGCCTACAATTTTGAAAACATCGCTAGATGAAGGGTTAGATATAAGAGCAGAACAGACAGATGAAAAATGGTTATTGAATGCCTGAGCAATCAAGAATGGATCCTTTAGTATGATATTGTTGTTCCTTATCTGATTAAGGGGAGGTTTATCTGAAACATTAGTTACCGATTTTATTGTTTTCCAGAATTGCTTAGGGTTTTTGAAGTCATGATCAAGAGATTCTTTGAAATAATTAGATTTAGCATTTCTGGTCATAGTTTTGCTTTTATTTCTCAGGTGTCTGTACTGTTCCAAGTCAACTGGATCCTTGGTCTTATGAAATTTGGTCCAAGAGTTATCTCTTTGTCTGAAAATATTTATAAGGTCAGAGGATACCCAGGGCAGATGCCTTCCTTTAACTTTGACTGTTTTAAAGGGAGCATGCTTATTTATAACAGGAATTAGTTCTGAATAAAAAAAAACTCCCAAGCATTTTGAACATCTGGTATTAGTTGATACCTATCCCAATTAATTGCAACCAAGTCCTCGCTACATTCATTTTCTTATACTGTCTTATTAGGATTCCTCCGTCAGGAGGAAACCTATTGTTATTGTAGGCTTTCTTATTAGGATTCCTCCGTCAGGAGGAAACCTATTGTTATTGTAGGTATTATTATTAGGATTCCTCCGTCAGGAGGAAACCTATTGTTATTGTAGGCTTTATTATTCTTGTACCATGGGAGTCAATGGCAGCCCCTAGAACCGTATGGTAACTTTTTCTGAAATTTGGCACACTCATTAAGGACAGTCCCTTCTTTACTCACACCAAGTTTCATGTCTCCCACTAGACCACACTAGCGCCACCAACGGGTCAAAGTTGGACTTTTGTTAACACACACAACTTTTGAACCATTTGACCGATTTTCAAAAATGAGGTACCATTGGATTCCTTGGATCAAGACGAATTCGACGTTCAATGGCGCCAATTTTCGGTTGTATAGATTTTCCGCTATTACCGGTTTTATCAAACAGCTTTGAAAGCCTACTCTTCCTACAATTTTTCTCAAATCCCATATGGTAACTTTTTCTGAAATTTGGCACACTCATTAAGGACAGTCCCTTCTTTACTCACACCAAGTTTCATGTCTCCCACTAGACCACGCTAGCGCCACCAACGGGTCAAAGTTGGACTTTTGTTAACACTGTAACTTTTGAACCGTTTGACCGATTTTCAAAAATGAGGTACCATTGGATTCCGTGGATCAAGACGAATTCGACGTTCAATGGCGCCAATTTTCGGTTGTATAGATTTTCTGTTATTCCCGGTTTTATCAAAAAACCTTTGAAAGCTTACTCCTCAAAATCACCAGAGATGATCTTCAGACCAAGCCTCACAAAAAGTATTCATAGAATTTTGATCCTCACAACCGTTTGTCTGGTACAGCAGAAAAGCCGCCAAAAAGGAAGTGAGGTAATATCTAAGCAAATCTTTGAGACATAACCCTGGGTGACAGTAGTGCAGGGGTAGAGAAGGCGTATAGTAATCAGAAGGTTGTTAGTTCAATTCCCTGTTGAAGCGTCCTTTAGCAAGACACTTCTTTCTTTTCTTCTTTCCCTTCTTCACTCTTCTTTCCTCTATTCTTTCCTTCTTCCACTCTTCTTTCCTTCTTTTACTCTTCTTTCCAAAATTGTAAAGAATATACATTTTCCCCTGGTTTCGCAATCTTAGGAGGAATCCGCATCGCTGCTTGCAGCTATATTTTTAATTAGTTTAGGTGGTAATTTGGGAAATTTTATTTTCCAAATACAATACACAATTGAATGATCACTCATGCAGTCTGATAAAACCCCTGACTAAGAATCTTTGTGGATGTGACACCAATATCCAATCAAGCAAGGATTGGCTAAGGGGAGTAACACGAGTGGCCTTGTCATGGTAAAAAGTGACCGGGTGCCAAAAAGAGCCCGGGTGATGTAATATTGGCTTTCGAACGACTCTTGAGTGACAGTTGCTATACCAACGCCAGCATTACGTAACCCGGACACTACGTAACCCGGGCACTTTTTGGTCAGTCTCAAGAGTCGTTCGAAAGCCATCAGCTACTTGTTAGTCACTTAATATTGTGACTAAAACTATTAAGTATTCCGTTTTAGCTACACCTGCCGGTATCCTGTACATCAACATTTGCAGTCAATACTACTTTTTGAATCGCTTTATATTGTGGCTAAACAAATTTTTACCCGGTAAATAAAGTGTTCCATTTTAGCCGTTTACATCATCATTTGCATTTCAATTGAAATGGTTTAGAGTAGAAATTGTTTTTATAAAAAGGAGAAAATATACTGATATACGGTGCTTGTTTATCTACCGTTTTAGCAAGCCAGCCAGTTAATTTGCTAACATCTTAAATTATATACGGTGCTTGTTCATCTACCTTTTTAGCAGGCCAGCCAGTTAATTTGCTCACATCTTAAATAATATACGGTACGGTGCTTGTTCATATATCTTTTAAGCAAGCTAGCCAGTTAATTTAATAACATCTTAAATAATATATGGTGCTTGTTCATCTACCTTTTAAGCAAGCCAGCAAGTTAATTTGCTAACATCTTAAATACTATACGGTGCTTGTTCATCTACCTTTTTAGCAAGCCAGCCAGTTAATTTGCTAACATGTTAAATAATATACAGTGCTTGTTCATCTACCTTTTTAGCAAGCCAGCCAGTTCATTTGTTAACATCTTAAATAAATTAAGATCTACCATTATTTGTTGATATAGGCCTATTTAGAAAGACTTGGGAGAGTTCATAGTAGCTTGCTAGCTATACACTAAGCAAAATAATGTGCCCCAGCTAACGGAGGAATTGCTAATCGCTAACGAGATGCTAGCGGCGAAACCGGTTGAAATGTACTTACTTTGACACTATAACAAACTTGTGAGTCAACAACTTTCCTAACACAGTCAAACATCAAGCACATGGTTGTTTTGCTTGGTTTGTTGCAGGTAAAATACAGGCAAGCTGGTCTCAGGTAGCGAAGTATAATGCGAGATGCTCTGGGGTAAATCACGTTATTGAGGTAGTCTGACTTCCAAAAAGAGCCCGGGTGACGTAATGCTAACGTTGGTATAGCAACTGTCACTCAAGAGTCGTTCGAAAGCCAATATTACATCACCCAGGCTCTTTTTGGCACCCGGTCACTTTTTACCATGACAGCCTCGTTAATTAGCTGAGTTAGATTCAGATTTCCAAACGTGCTTTTTATTTTTTTGGATGAATTGTCGAGCCAGTTTTTATTAAAGTCGCCCAAAATAACGATTTCATTTTTGCAGGAGATCGAATTTATGGTAGAAATCATGCAATCAAAAGAGTCAGCAGGAGCAGATGGCGGTCTATAAATATTACCGATAGTTATATACTTGTTTTCATGAAGAATAACTTTCACAAAAAGACACTCAAAATTTGACGGTTCTATCTCTGGAGTAATTACCTCAGAGGCAAGGTTAGATAGCACAAATGTGGCTACACCACCACCCCTTAAGCCTCTATCTGCTCTATGCGAGACATAATTAGTCAGTTCAATTTCATTATTAGAGATTTTATTAGTTAGCCATGTTTCAGATAAAGTAATGATGTCAGGTTTATACTGGTTGACCCAAACTCGAAGTAAATCAATTTTTGGAACAAGGCTTCTCATATTTATATGGATAATTTCAGCCCTTTAACACTATCCAGTTTGACAATTAAACTTTAAGATTCTACTATCCCTATAGGTATGCCAGATTTACAGTTAATTATAGCTGGACAAGCTGACGAGACAAACAGACAGACAAACACGCAAACAGGGACAAAATCCAAAACAAGAAACATTACAGTGCAACATACAGACAAGTGTAACAGACATGACATATAACAGTCACACACTCCAAAAAAAAAGATAGTCACCCAGGTCAATATATTGACCATGGGTACCTTACGGAGCATTCACACGCTTCCGTTGGAATGCGTTGCGCCAACGTATGGCGGAGGAGGAGTCTGGCGCATGGGGTTCTGTTGATACCAGAGACGTTATAGTGAGATTGACAGGTCAACAAACCAATCACGCCACTAGCAAGCTGCTTACCTTGTAAGCAGTAGCATGCTAACATTAGGTAGGGTGCTCACACACCTCGCAAATCCTATCAGACGTATTTTTCAGTTACAATAAAGGGTTTTTTACATTGTACAGTGTCTATTTCTCGGTAACTTTTAAAAAATCTAAGCAAAAAAAAGTCAAACAAACAACTTTTGGGTACAAATACGACCATCTACGGAGTTTGGTCGCCATCTTTTTTTTTTTTGAGCTTGCCGCTTTCTAGACGTGAGCATATACGGGATCTGATTGGCTAGCGCCTGTGCTGTCAGTTATGCATGAAAGGCAATTTGATTGGCTGACGCATGCATTGCCTCTCGAAAAGTTGGACATTCTTCAACTCTTGCTGCAAGCAAAGCATGAAACGCAACGCACGGGAACCCAACGGAGCCATAATTCAGTTCGGCAAAGGATGACGTCACCCCATTCAAAGTGAATGGAGATCCGTCAACCCTGACGGATCAACGCATTCTAACGGAAGCGTGTGAATGCTCTGTTAGGCCCAGGTTTTGGTGAGTGAGCCAAAACCACCTCTATAACGAGCTATGTTTGCTTCAGAGCAGAGAAATAAATAAACATGTGGCCCGAGCAGACACAGAATCACAATGGCAGATGTCAGGTTCCTGCGGAGCTCCGCTCCGGCCACGCCCCCTTCAGCTCACTAATTCTCCCAGCTGCACGCTCTCGCCTCACTCACCAGCACCACGCTCAGAGACCTTTCACACGAACGCGTTGGAATGCGTTGGAATGCGTTGATCCGTCAGGGTTGACGGATCCCCATTCACTTTGAATGGGGTGACGTCAACCTTTTGACGAACTGAACGGAGCCACAATTCAGTTCGGCAAAGGATGACGACACCCCATTCAAAGTGAATGGGGATCCGTCGCTCTAAACGGATCAACGCATTCCAACGGAAGCGTGTGAATGCTCTGTAAGTCACCGGAGTACTGATCATTCACACCTGTATCCTCACTCACCTGCACCGCGTTTACACTCACCTGGTTCCTAATCACCCACACCTGTCACAGCCCCTACATATACCTCACTCTCCCTTCACGCGGTGTCTGGTATCGCACTTCAACGGAAGCACTCCCATTGGATTTCCCGCGACCTGGCTTTTCGAAGGATCACGTTATCTCCCGTCATTGTTAGTTTCAGTTTAGTTCCTCTCCTTAGTTCCTGTTTTGAGTACAGCCTTTGTTTTAGTTTAGTTAAGTGCCTTGCCGAGTGTGACTCGTGTTTTGTTTGCCGCAACGGCTTGTTCTGTTATAGTTTGTTCATTAAGAGGTTGCCTCTGCTTTATTTAGTTCGGCGATTAGATCGCGAGTGCCACCAGTGCCCAGCAGTGCTACGCGCCTGCGCCCCTCCGAGGGTTGTGACTGTTGTTGAGGATTCTCCCGCAGCCTCTCTGTGTTTGTATCAGCATCTCTGTGTCTGCAACCTGTTGTCTGTCCTGTGTGTTCCTGGCTGTCTCCGTGTGCAATAAACTCTGTTCCAAGTATCCAAAACTTGAAGTCTGTTCGTTCCGTGACAGCATCGTAAATTGTCGTAATGCTGTTATGTGGTCATTTAACGGCAGCAACAAAAGGAAAACATGCCACTTACAGCAGAAATAAAAGAGAGACTGCTGTGTGTAAGCAAAACAAATGATAAGACAACAAAAGTTATAGCAGCTGCCATATGCGCCATTGAATTATAACATCTATAATCTTATTTACAAAAAAAATGTCCTTATGGATCATACCGTAGAGTTAAGGAGAAGTTGTGGAGGAGTCTCTTGACGTCATGAAGACAGTTTCAGCAGCTGTGGAGTCACGGAATTGATGCTCTTTGCCATCTACCCATACACTCAATGTGCAGGGATACCGGAGGGCAAATTTAAGACTGCGCTCACGTAGCCGACATTTAACTGGGTCAAATGCCTGGCGTCTCCTTGCCAGCTCCACGCTGTAGTCAGGGAATATGAGGACACGGCTCCCGTTGAATAGCAGCTCCTTTTTCTCTCGAGCTAGCCGGAGAATTTTAACTTTATCCTGAAAGTGAGCCAGCTTAATCAGGATAGGTCTCGGACTGGATCTCTCATCCTGACGGACAGTGGGAGTTCAATGTGCCCTCTCGATAGCTGGCGGAGTGGGGAAGTTGTCATGGCCCAGGAGTTGTTGGATGAAACTGGACATGAATCCCAGCATGTCACGGCCCTCAGACGCCTCTGGAACTTTAATAAAACGGAGATTGCATGATCTGCTCCGATTTTCTAGGGTGTCCACTTTGTCAACTAGGTAAGCATTAGCCTTTTCCAGCTGAATGATCTTCTTCCACGTATCTGTAAGATTGTCCTCCTTAGCTCCTACACGTTTCTCAAGTATAGCCACATGTTCACCCAGAGTGGAAATGGAGTTTACGATGCCATTCTAGATTTGAGGAGATTTGGTCAAATTTTGCATGTCTGCAGGCGAAAGTTCTGGTGACCTTGTCGGGCTGAGACAAAGTTCTCCACCAGCTCTGCCGCTCTCTTCCCCGTCTGGGGCTGGTGCTCCTTCACCCAGACCCTGATGTCTGGTGTCAGTGTTCGGAAAAACTGCTCCATGATCAGTACCTCAGAGATGTCTTCAACCGACTTCCCCGCCGGTCTAATCCACTTCTGAAATACATCCTTGAGGCGGGTGTACAGCTCCCGTGGGGTTTCTCAGTGCCTGACGTCAGGCTCACGGAACCTCCTCCGATACACCTCTTCATTTATTTCATATTTAAGCAGGATGGCCTCTCACCCTGTCGTAATCCATGGCGTGGTTAATGTCCTCCGCCTGCTCGACCTCCTCCAGGTCATCTCTGGCTAGCCGTCGGTATGCCATTGTCCGTCGTGGCGGGGTTAGCTTTTGTCCTCTCTTCCCCAGTGTCTCGGTTGGCGCACAATCCCACCGCTGCCACCAAATGTGAGGGACCGCTCGGTCACCCCACGTAATTGGGATGTGGCGACAAGAGATAGTGGTGGAGAGGAACAAACCACGGGGCACGAGATGACAGTTTTTGTAGAAAAATATATTTGTACTTAATTGGCTCCAGCACCAAACATATATACAAAAACAAACAAACATAAATCAGTACTTAAACCGTCCTCGAAAACTAGCTTACTAGTTTTACCCGCAAAACAACAGTATTTCCAATAGCATGTACTTCACCTTCCATCAAGTAAGTACTCCTCACACCGACCCCTTCCAAAGGAATGAGGCAGGCTTTAATAATGCTGCCCATTAGGCTAGATTGGACCAATAAGCTCCAATCGGATCTAACCATCTCAGTGGGGTAACCTTCCCTGCATTAGTCCTAGAAAATATTACATTAACAAATACATTAATCCACCACCAAGTTTACCAATGTTCCCATAACAATACATTTACCATATTTACACCTTTGACACATACCACCCATGATATTAACAAACATACATAACAAACATCACATCAAACACCCCTCATGGCAATTACCATCTCCCTCCCCTGTGGGACATAGAGAAATACCACTCCTTAGCGGCGCGCGCTTCTGCAAACAAGCAGCAGTACGGGAGTGATTGTGAGTATGTCTGTAAGGATGTATTAGCCGGAATTGTATGCTGAAACAGAGAGTACAGGTGATATGACAGGATAATGGATGTAATGATAATAAACAGGTGAACAGTGACAATGGTGAATTATGCTTTCATTTCATATTGCGGTTATACCGCGTTGCAAACAAGCAATGGCGTTCAAATCCGAACTCGCGCCAAACTTTCACAGCCCATCATGCACACAGCTACATGGTATGGGTAGCTAGCGATAGACATGGCTATTGTGTGTGTGTGTGTGTGTGTGTGTGTGTGTGTGTGTGTGTGTGTGTGTGTGTGTGTGTGTGTGTGTGTGCATGCAGTGTCTCTCTCTCTCCCGCTCCTGCGGGCAATGAGAGTAACGTCTATTTCTCCTGCGTCTGCTGGGCAACGTGAGTAAATTAGTCCATGTTACTGTTCACGGTGGAAAGGAAAATTCACCTTTCCACAGTACCTTAAACACATATATGCAGGATGAAGACTTTGTTCCGAAAAAAATAACCAAAAATATGCTTACAATTATTCGTAATTGTAACACTTCATACAATGATTTTTATCTCGGATTAAGAAAAAAACATGTGTAGGCTCAACATGCTTAAAGTCTTCCAGTTCTGTTAACTGGCTAGGGTTGGTTCACTTCAGCCTAATGGGCCATCAAGGTCACAGGCGCGGCTGTACCTGAAGTGTGAATTAAGTGGTATATCTTACACCTGACTTTATCAAAAGCATTGTGAAACCTGGAGACTCAAAGGAATCTTAGGTCTTGAATCATGGCTAGACACATCCAACAACTGGGTCTTGACAATTAAATGTAAACAATTTACAAATTAACTTAGAACTATTTCTAAATTCAAATATTTAAACGCTGAATATCCTTTTCCAAACACCCGTTATGAACAAAAAACACTTCTATTCTCTTGGGATTAAATATCTGAGCGGCAAAACTAGATCCGTGGAACAAATGTACAACCCCAGCTCAGACTATGTTGCACCAGATGCTCATGAAGACTCTTCTAGAGCCTGAATGGAACTTTTAGTCTAGTAGCCAGCCAATAGAGCCCCATTGTGAACCCGGAAATGTTGAGTACACCAAAGTTTTTTTGCAGAAATGTGAAGTATGGGTCCCCAGTATACAGAAACTGCCGGATGCTAATTTGCATATGTTGAGCAATTTGCATAATTAGCATTATTAGCCTAATCGTCCAATTTGACCACATATTTTGCACTGTGTGATCAATTTCTACAATATTGGAGTCTTTTTAGAGGTTTTAGAGGATGCTGAATTCAATTCTGGCACTTTCAGACATCAAAATGGAAATTGTATAACAATTTTGGATACATTTAGACAGGTTTTTGATTAATTTCAGATGAAATTTAAGGTTATTTTCATGGTGAACACAATAAACTCACATTTCAGAATCACAAGAGCTCCTACTCTTTGATGTGAATGTTGATAACCTAAATTTTTTTAACATTTTTAAGGTACGGTCATGTTTTTATGCAAATAAGCTGTTGCAGCTAGCTTTTGTAATAAGCATGTTGTAAAGCAAGGGAGCATGGATAACTTGGCATATACATGAAATGCAGCACCTTCCTTCCATTGCAAAAGATGACCTTCTTTCCGGAAGTCGTGTGTGCTGCCATTCAGATGGTGCACCTGCAGTGAGTGCAGATATGTTTGGGGAGCAGACATGCATCAGGCAATGGAAGGGAGCAGGGGGCATGAAGGGTATTTCAACCAACCCTGAACAGGTTGCAGTTTGGATCTAATCATTTGGCATATCATTTGGCATATGTTCACATCTTTCTCAGTCATTGGATGACAATAAAGTAGCATCAGAGAAGACTCTGTCCAACAGACACAAAGAGGAGGGTGAAGCACGACGGGAGTTGGATGCTGAGGACCGCTCTAAAATTGTGAGGATGCTGTGGGAAAACTCAAATCCACTCATGACAGAGAGCACTTTGCTCTACCACATCATAAATGGACAGGTGGCTGATGAAAAGGTGAATGTGCAGGATGCGCTGAAGATTGTCCAGGCTATGTGTAAAAAGTTTTCTTCATCACTTCCGGAGGCATTTTAAGCACCCATCTCTCACAAGGTAGTGACTATGAAGTTCCAGAAAAAGGGAATGAAGGTCAGTGGGAAGGTTGTTTGTGACCTTGAATCATTATTTGCTCGATTGTTGGTGGTGGGAGGCCAGAGAAAAGTGGAGCTCTCTTCTCTCTTCAAATATGAGCTTAGCTCAGTCCCCTTGTCAATCATTGATGACAATAGTTGCCTCTGAAAGGGCAATATGTCAGTGCTTGTCCAGCCGCTTGGAATTCCAGTTTGCAATCCCCAGCCACCAGATGTTGTCATTGTGGATGCATCTCAGCTCATTTATCACATGGTTTGGCCATCGTCTGGGACAGTGGCAGATCTTGCAGCCAGCATGGGACATCGGCTTAGTTGTTACAACACCCAAACATTTGTCATCTTTGACAAAAAAATTCGCAGGTGTCTGCCAAGGACCATGAGAGACAAAGAAGAGCAGGGGAGAGCTCCACAGAGTACAAGGTCTCATTGACTACACCTCTACCTAGTCGAGCACAACAAGCAAAGGCTGAGCGAACTCCTGTGTACTTTCAATGTAGGAAGTAAGATTGTGATGGTCAGTAAAGCTGACAGCATTGACACTCATGATGAGGCTGATATATCAGTTATATCTTACATGTTAGATGTTGTCAGACATGGGGCTTTAACTGTTTGCATTCTTAGTGATGACACAGATGTCTTTGTGCTTATGGTTTATTGGTGTTGGAAGGCTGGTATCACAACTAACCTGCAGATGGAAAAATGGAATGGCACTGTTCTCAGCATGAATGCAACTGCAAAGAACCTGGGTGACCATTGTTGTTCCATTCTGGCCATGCATGCTCTTTCAGGATGTGATACCACCTCATATCCTGTTGGGAAGGGGAAGGTATCTGCACTCAAGGCCATGAGAGTTGTATCTGGCAAGCTTTTCCACTGCATTGGAGAGGCAGAAGCCACAGATTTACAGATCATCAAAGCAACAAGGACTTTCTATCTGGCTCTGTACAATCAGAGGAACTCTGTGACCTTGGATGCAGCTCGGTATGACATTTACCGAAAGCGCAAAAGGCCCCCAGCACTGAAAACACTACCTCCTACAGAGCCTAATATGCACCTTCATGGAATACGTGCCCACCTACAGGCGCTCTTATGGAAAGCAGCAGACCAGGCTGATCCACCGGCTTTGGATATCTGGGAACTGATTATGCCCACCCAGGATTCAAGTCCAGTTGCTCCTCCGGTTAGATGTCGTCAGCTGTGGTTGCAGAGCCGGGTTGAAACCTTGCACATCAGCAAAGTGTAGCTGTGCAGCTGCAGGTCTGGCCTGTACCAGTTATTGTTCCTGCAAAGGCAATGATGGAATATGCTGCAACATACTCACTCAACAGCAAGAACACAAAGAGAGTGATGAAGGATCTGGAGAAGATGATGACAGAACAAACGAGGATAGTGAAGATGAGGAGGCTGCCTTTTGTTGATTAATTGTGAGGCATAGCCGTTTGCCTGAAGGTGGTAGCCAGTGTCCTTTTTTGGTGCAGAGGTGAGGCCCTCTTGGTTTGTCTTGCGTCTGGCGGGCTGACCTGGGTTGCCCAGACTCAGTATTAACTTTTGCGTCTGGCGGTGTTTTAACTGGGTCCTTATTGGATCTTGCGACTTGCAAACCAACCTGGGCAGCCTTTCTGCCTTTCGGGCATGACCCTAGCGACTTGCGGGGCCTGTCTTGTATGGCATGTATATAGTGTATATTTGTACATAGTTCGTTGATCGCACATGGGGGACATTCAACAGAGTTATGTTACATACCGGTTCGTCATGTGGTTGGTGGTTACTATGCACACCGGTGCCCAGCAGCTTTTGAGGTAGTTTAACCGTGTTTAGTGGGTGTGCCAGAGGTGATACCCAATCACCATCAAAGTGTTTACATTGTGACTCTGGTGACATCTGTTCACCCTAGCCACCTCACAAGCAGACTGGCCTTCTCAGCTTCACCGCTCACATGAGGCAACAGGGTGTTTAACCCCAAGGAGTTTATTGCAATCGCAATGCTTCTTCCTCCAGAAATGCAAATTTGAATCAGGAGTCAAGTATTAGGAGGGGATTCAGCTTCACTACACCCTGAAAAAAATGCTTTAACATTCACAAGAGCACTCATGATTCTGAAATCTAAGATTATTGTGTTTACCATGAAAATAACCTTAGATTTCTAAATGTATCCAAATTTGTTATTCAATTACCATTTTAAAGTATGCAAGTGCCAGAATTGAGTTTAGCATCCTCTAAAACCTCTAAAAAGACTCCAATATTGTAGGAATTGACCATACAGTGCAAAATATGTGGTCAAATTGGACGATTAAGCTAATAATGCTAATATGCTAATAATGCAAATTGCTCAACATATGCAAATTAGCATCCGGCAGTTTCTGTATACTGGGGACCCATACTTCACATTTCTGCAAAAAAACGTTGGTGTATTCAACATTTCCGGGTTCACCTACTAGACTATTTTGGTAAGTCCGTGGAGTATCTTTCAGAACAGGGGAGAATCGTATGTTTTTCCGAAAAGGTATCTTATTTCCATGTACCTTAAACATTTACACCCAGGACGAAGACTTTGTTCCGTTAAAAATATGCTTACAATTACTCGTAATTGCGCTTTGATTTGACCTGGGGGAAGGGAGTGAGACCACTTGTCACACCTCACTCCTCTCTCAGGTCAACCCATCAAAGTATATTCACGATTGTATACCATGTATTGGAGATCCAGTCTTAGATTTGTCCGTCATGATTCAGGTTTAATCTTGAACAATGGTGGTCACACATTGTTGAGACAGAGCTTGAGTTCCACACTCACTCACAGAGCTTCACCTAAGCCATATCTGATTATCCATTTGAAGGATTGTCTGTTAAATGCACTGAGTTTAAGGGGTGTTACCCTCTATTCAAATAGGCCTGGGAGACAAGGCACTTTGATTTGACCTGGGGGAAGGGAGTGAGACCTCTTGCCACACCTCACTCCTCTCTCAGGTCAACCCATCAAAGTATATTCACCCAGAAATGCTTACATACTAGTTAAATCCAAATAAAAGTAACAACAACAACTTGGTAAGAGGGGGAGTGGAGAAGTTCAGTTCCTTTTCGCAGTTCACTGCGACATAACAGTATGGTACATGACAATAGTCATGAGCCTAGATCGAAGCATTTATCCATTCACGCCTGAAAGGCCGCGAGATCTGTCAGCGCGAACTCCTGAACCTGCCCCTCAGGAGTCCTTATCTTACGACGTGCCCACAGATCTCCCTCTTTGAAACTTCGCAAGACACGGAGTGCCAGCTCTGAGTGTATCCTCTGCGCTTAACCACAGTCAAAGAGTTTTGTGTGCTTTTGCTCTCTACGGGTTGGTGAGTTATCCAGACACTACCCCGACTGCGGGCACACCCGTCCCAAGGGTGACCGCCACCATCGGTGCGTGGCCTGCCTCGGCAGGGACCACGCAGAGGTCGCGCTCTCGGGCGAGGACCTTGTCTGTAACATCTGTGCTAGCCTCACGCTAGCTAAGGCTACCAGTCGCCTTGCGTTCTGGAAGCGCAAGGACGCCGAGGGGACTGCACCGGTTCCATCCGGGGCTAACGCCCCCGTAGGACTGAGTGCATCTCCAGCCGTGGGCTCTGTGAGTGTGAGCAGCCGCCTTGCAGCTGCAGCTGCAGCTCCGCTCCCGGGCCTCTCCCCGTCACCGCCGCCTGCCAGCCCTGGGGCTGCGGGCAGCAAGGCAGAGGAGCTTCAACCGAGCGGTGTCCAGCCCGAACTCGAGCTGGACATCTTCCTGGATGATGAAAGTCTGCTGGACTTCTCCGATGAGCACAGCTCAATCGCAGAGGCAATGCAGAAAAGCCAAGACGTTAGGATGCGGGTGGATACACCCCCTACCTCGTCACGGATTCTGGGCCCGCAACTCCACGAGGTTGCGCTGAGAGCAGCCAGCTGCCTCGGGCTCCCTCTCCCTCCCCCTCCCAGTGTGCGGTCCTCGCTGCTGGACGGGGAGTTTTATGCTGGCCCCGCCGCGCCAGTTCCCAGCTGCATCCCCTTCTTCGAGGAGGTGCACGAGGAACTGCAGGCGACACGAGCGACCCCCTACTCGGGCCGGGCCCCGGTGCCGGGGTTCGCGCCCTACATGCAGCTCCACAGGGCTAGTGAGGTGGGGGATGCAGTAGCGGGCTACCTCTCGCCCGCCTCCCCCACGATGCGCCTCGGCCAGAAGCCTCTCCTGCCTACGCGGGTGGCCAGGCACCAGGCTCAGCTGGCAGAGAAATCCTACTTGGCTGCAGGGCAGGCTGCCTGCACAACCAACACGGCTGCACTGCTACAGCGCTACCAGGCAAAGCTCCTGACTGAGCTTGCCTTGTCGCTGGGGGAAGATCACCCGTCTGTGGCAGAACTCCGTCGCGCGACGGATCTGTCGCTCAGACTGACTTGGTGCACCTCACAGGCACTGGGGAGGGTGATGGGTGCCGCGGTGGCTACCCAGAGGTCTCTGTGGCTATCACTGGCTAAGCTTTCGGACAGAGAAAAAGCACCACTCCTCGACGCCCCGGTCTCTGTCCAGGGCACCTTCGGGGAAGCAGTGGTCACAATGGCTGCCAGGTTCGAGGTGCAGCAAAAGAGCAGAGAGGTATTCCAGGCTTGGATGCCTCGCTCTAGCGGCCCGGGCGAGATGTCCTCCTCAGGACACACCACACCCGCACCGGGCAAGAAGCGAAGCGGGTTCCGCTCGCCAGCTCCTCCAGCGAAGGTGCCCACCGGGCGAGGCTGGCAGAGACACCCCTTCCGCCCTCCAGCTCAGCCTGCAACACAGCAGCAGTCGGCTGCGCGCCCTGCCCAGGGTGCAGCCCAGGCTCCGCGGCAGCACTCCGCTCGCCGCGGGCGAGGCAGAGGTAAGCCTCAGGCTTCCTGATGGTGACAGTCAGCCATTCGTCACACAGGGGGGAGCGGTGGAGCCCACACCGCCTCCACAGAAATCAGCCAGTCGCTCACATGTGAAAATCATGTCCAGCACGGTAAGCAGGTTTTCACAAGCACCACACTCACATGTCCTAACTCCTGTCCCAGATGGCGCGGTGCCCAGACATGCTTGTGCGACCCCCCCCCCCCCCCCCGCGATGCACACAGTGCAATCGCACCCCCCAAATTTCTTCAAAAACATGAGGGGGCAACCCCAGATCTCGTCCCCCTCCCTAGGCGGAGTGGGTGTAGATCTTGGTTTAGACTCATTGACCATGAGCGGGTTAGTTCCCGACAAATTCAACTCAAAGCACAACCTGGCTGGTTGTGTGGCGAGTTGGCGCGCATGCGCAGTGTCACCATGGGTGCTAAAAACGATCACAGAGGGTTACGTGCTGCAATTCGCCCGTCCCCCTCCGCCATTCAGCGGAGTGATACAATCTGTGGTGCAGCGAGAACAGTCTCACTTCCTACGAGAAGAGATAGTCTCCCTGCTCAGAAAAGAAGCGATAAGCATAGTTCAGGCTTCTACAGCCGTTACTTCCTGGTCCCAAAGAAGGACGGGAATTATCGGCCAATATTAGATCTACGTGTGTTAAACAAAGCACTCATGCCGCTACGGTTCAGAATGTTGACCCCACGCAGGCTTGTGCAGTTTATAAGGCCAAACGATTGGTTTATCACGATAGACTTAAAAGACGCATATTTCCACGTTCCGATCCACCACAGACATCGGAGATATCTGAGGTTTGCATTCGGAGGAATAGCGTACCAATTCAACACACTCCCATTCGGCCTATCTCTAGCGCCGAGGGTATTCACAAAGTGCGTAGAAGCAGCCATCGCCCCGTTGCGTCTACGCGGCTTACGCGTATACAATTATCTGGACGACTGGTTAGTTGCTGCTCATTCAGAGGCTGCAGCGGTGCAGGACGGCCATCTAGTGGTGGCGCACCTGTATCGACTGGGCATTGTGATAAACGGGGAAAAAAGCGGAAAAAAGCGCATTTTCTAGGCATGGTTTTAGACTCCGCCTCCATGGAGGTCAGGCTGTCTCAAGAACGAATAAATGCCATCAAAACATGCGTGCGCCAGTTCCGACTGGGACAGTCAGTCTCGTCGCTGTGCTGCCAACGCCTGTTAGGAATGATGGCGTCAGCCGCCATAGCACTCCCGCTGGGGATGTTGCGTATGCGGCCATTCCAAATATGGTACCTGTCTATGAGGCTCAACGCAGTCACAGACAGGCACCGCAGAGTAGTGGTGTCCTCCAGATGCAGGAAAGCCCTGGCGATCTGGAGAACCCCCTGGTTTCTCGCCGCGTCGGGCACTATGGGCATAGTGTCGCGTAGTGGTGACCACAGACGCCTCCACCACGGGATGGGGGGCAGTCTGCGAAGGAAGAGGCGTGAACGGTCTCTAGTCTGTGACAGAGGCCGCGTCTCATATAAATGTGTTAGAACTGCGGACAGTAGTCCTGGCTCTACGACACTTTCTGCCCAGACTGAGTGGTCAACATGTGTTAGTGAGGACGGACAACACTGCGACCTTGGCGTATATAAACCGTCAAAGCGGAGTGCGCTCCCAGTCACTACACCATTGGGCGACTCGCCTGCTCCTGTGGGCAGCGAGGCACGTCCTTTCCCTCAGGGCAGTTCATATACCAGGTCACCTCAACTACGGTGCGGACCTGTTATGGAGGGGCGATCCTCGAGCAGCAGACTGGTGTCTTCACCCACAAGTGATAGAACAGATCTGGGGGCGTTTTTTCAGGGCGCAGGTGGACCTGTTCGCAAACAGGCAGAACACCTGCTGCCCGATCTGGTTCTCGCTAGGGGGCGACAACCCCCCACTAGGCATAGACGCGCTTGGTCACCAGTGGCCAGCTCTACGCCTATATGCTTTTCCCCCGATCCCGCTCCTCCAGCAAGTGCTGTGCAGGGTAGCGGACGAGGGCAGAGAATTGATATTGATAGCCCCCCACTGGCCCAATCAGCCGTGGGCGGAAGATCTAGTCAATATGTCAGTGCAGCAGCCTTGGGAGCTGCCTCTGCAGAGAGACCTCCTAACGTAGGCGCACAGGACAGTGTGGCACCCCCATCCGGAGTGGTGGCGTCTCAGAGCCTGGCACCTGAGAGGTCCAGGCTCATAGCGTCAGGCTTGTCGGATGCGGTGTTATGTTGCACATGAAACATCCCGGGGTTTTCCTACGGGCGCGGGATCACGGATCCCTGTCGCCTATGATAAAGGTTGCCCTGAACATTCATGGTGTTCTGCTGGCAAGCTATCTCTGAATCCCCTGGCCTGAGAACGATGTATATGATAAGTGTGTTCATTGGTGTCTACATGTTATGTTGCACATGAAACATTCCAGGGTGGTTTCCTACAGGCGCAGGATCACGATCCTTGCCACCTATGATAAGGTTGCCCTGTTAATATGTTCACCGCCAGCGGCCGTATGAACCTCTATGAGGGCAAAGGCTTCAATAAAGCTGGTGTGTGTGATTGGCTGCCACTGTATTATCACGCGGGAATGTATAGGGTCCCATACTGTTATGTCGCAGTGAACTGCGAAAAGGAACGTCTCGGTTACTTACGTAACCTTGGTTCCTTAAGCAGGAACCAGACATAACAAAGTTGGCGTGTACAGTGTTACCTTGGATTGAATGTTTTGCTCAGTTTTCTTTCCAAGGGAGATCTGTGGGCACGTCGTAAGATAAGGACTCCTGAGGGGCGGGCTCAGGAGTTCGCGCTGACAGATCTCGCGGCCTTTCAGGCGTGAATGGATAAATGCTTCAGTCTGGTTCCTGCTTAAGGAACCGAGGTTACGTAAGTAACCGAGACGTTTGTGGCCCTGTTTGACCTGCCCATGTTTGTGAGTGTGTCTTTGGGGGGCAAAGAACTGTGGCCCCTTTGGGGACTTCCTGTCGCCCTGATGAAGAGTCAGTCCGTGGAGCCAAAAAACATGAGATGTTTCACCTTCAAATGGTTTCTTGTTTTCCTTTAAAAGTTCCCTGCCTGGCATACAAATAAGGTCTGACCAGCAGGTGAATAAAAGCAGCGTAAGAAATTCCCTCCGGCTCAGTTTGCTTTGAAAAGAGGGTAATGTGTGTGATAAGAGATGAAACTCATCCAGCAAAGAGAGCCAGCAAAAAAGGTCTTAACATAGGGACCGCAAAATGAATTTGAGAGAAATGAGAAAAATTAAAGAGAAAAATGAACAGTTGAAATGTAAAAATAGCAATAAACAGCAAAACATTACTCGGTAAAGTGACAAAAATCACTAAAAAGAAAGCACAGCAAAATGGATGAACCCTTAGAGCAATGGGAAATAGCATGATTTCATTGAAAGTGAATTAGGTACGTTTCACCTGTTTTCCTTTTATAACAAATGAGGTCTGGCTATAAATACTGCAAGATTAGTTTTGTCACATAATACTGACACATCCAATCCACAACAAACAGCAAAAAAATAATAAGAACATCAGAAATATTACTGGGGTTTAATGATGACAGCAACACACTGAAACACATTCAAAGCAGAACTTAGCTTAATAAATCTCAGGAAAATTCCCATTTCCCAAAAATGAAGCGTGTGAAGCTACCCAACCTGGACTATATGCAGGAAGATAACACATCTTCTTGTAAGCGCTCATGACGAATACCTGACACTCAGACAGTACTGAGCGTGACATGACACGACAGTGACAGTCGTCGGAGCTAATAATTGGAAAATGAGGAAAAACGTGTCCTGAATAGGCTTCTTGTAAGTTGACACTTCATTTCCTTCTGGACGGTTCTTATTTTCTCACAAAAAGTTAAACACAGTGCTGATGTCTTGCCAAAACACAGCACATTTTTCCATTTAGCCAGGACATACCGGACATAAACCAACATGAATATGCACTAAAAGACACAACAAAGGATGCACATTGCTGTGGAAAAACATGTCAGCGACTGCATATTAGGAACTTGTGGCACTATTGGTCTGTAAAACAAGGAGGTCTGTTCGATTGAAGTAGAATCGTTGCTGGTTTTCTGTGTCTCTCTAGTGGTAGACTCAAGCATCAGCACCCTGGCCAGAACACATTTCTCCTGCCATTTGTTGTCTTATCTGAGAGTTTTATAGACTTCAAGCGCACATTGTGCACCAACAGAGACATTTTAAATATCCACCAATTCAAGCTTACATTTACTGCGATTAAGGAGGCCAGCTTGCGCCAAGATGACATTCAAAATTTTGTGCATTGAACAAGGCAGCACAATATCTGGTTTTCTTAGCGACTAATTGACTTTAGGGAGGTCTTTAAAAGGAAGCTGGAGATAAAAGGAGAATGATCATTATCTTGACGATGCTGGCTTTTCTTTAAAGTCATGCAGCCGATCACTTGACCCTCCATTCCCCACCCCACCCCACCCCACCCCGGCTGCCCAAAAGAAGGAGCTCCTTGAGGGGGCAGTTTCTGAGCGCGTCCTTACAGAGACCCCGGAACTCAGGCTTGTTGCTCATGTTACAAATCAGCTACACTTGGTGGTCCAAAGGAGGTGCGGGAGGTGGAGGAGGAGGGAAAAGAAGGAGTGGAAGAGATGGAATATCACACAAAAGCCACCAAACAACTAAGAACAATGGCAGGTGACCTTGCCAGAAGAAGCGTGACTGACTTCCTTCTGTGTGCAAATGGTCAGCCATGTGTGTGTGTGTGTGTGTGTGTGTGTGTGTGTGTGTGTGTGTTTGTGTGTTCATGTGAGAGGGGCTACACTGGTCAGTGAGACTCAGCTCACCACAGACGTTGCATAAGCAAACCCCCACTCCTCTTACCACAGAAGTTGAGAAGGTAAGCAGGGCAGCGGGGGTGTGGGGTGGAGAGGCAGTCAGAAGGATGCTTGTGAAATCTTAAGAAATATTATACTTTGTAACTTAAAGTATAAGAGGCTCTTCAATGTCTGCGCTGATGGAGCGACTGATATCGGTGAGAAAAGTGTTACCTTTAAATGGAAAAGCTAACCCCTCTCAGACTGAAATGAATTCTATTGCACGCTAAAGTAAACTTATCCAGCGGAAATCGCATTGGACTTTCACGGTCACAGGAGTGTTACATTGTTTTATACACTGATAATGCTCTCTGAGAGATTTACAGTGTATAATTTTTTCATTAGACTTTTTAACAATTCAGTTGCCATTTTCCTTTTGGACAGCTACATGCTCAGATTTTATTTCAAACGTGAGGTCTGGATCTGGACAATACATTTTGACAGCTGGCCGAAGTTAAACAAATACTCAAGTCAGCCAATTCACGGTCTGCATATGATTTATATGACACCAGATGCACAAAGGTAGGCTGTGGAGCTGTTGTAAAGAGGTTTTCTTTTATTCATCTGATTAATGGCAGGCAATTTAACTGATTGCAGCTTAGGGTGGGCTCCTATAAGTGCAATACTCCAGAGCAGTGGCCGCTCCTGAAAAAGTTCTCAGGGGGGGCAATTTTTTGATAATGATTAAGGCGACCCATTGAAGGTGAAACATCTTGTGTTTTTTGGCTCCACGAACTGACTCTCCATCAGGGCGACAGGAAGTCCACAAAGGGGCCACAGTTCTTTGCCCCCCAAAGACACTCACAAACATGGGCAGGTCACACAGGGCCACACACTGAACTTCTCCACTCCCCCTCTTACCAAAGGAAATGTGACCCCTGATTTTTTTTCTGACCACTCAGGCTTTATTCGATTTGCGCCCTGTGTACATATTAAAATTACATTACTGATATATCTATACATCTCTTGTCATTACAATAATTAATCGACATTGCTCTTACACATACACTACAATATTAGTCATAAATCCTCAAAAGGTAGAGACGTGCATAACGAAATTGCCTGATAAAATGTCTGTACACTTCTTTTTTTTGTGGAAATTGTTTTGTTACAGCGAGATATTTGTCTGTTGTTTTAACACACGCAAAAAGTTTATGTGAGAGTCAGGAACATTTTGTTTTGACTTAGCAGCAGTTATCTGAAGAAAGTGTTGTAGCAACGTGGAAAAGCAGAACTAGAATGCAGCGAAAGTCCCACAACATGCAAATGCATCACAGCCCTATGACATTTAATCACTGTATTTTTTTAGACAGAGAAAATCGAGCAGAATTGCACAGATATCAAACCAATGTTCTTTTCAGTAAAAGTAGCAGTTGTGTGTTTCACAATGTTAAGGATTTTAAGGCTATGAGCCGCATAAACATAGGACATGGGGGCTCCTAAAACCCTACTGAAGGAACGGGAATTAAGATATTTATAGTTAATAAGGATATGCCATAGTCAATAATTCAATCTTTCTTATACCTTGTTGTAATTGTTACTTTTATTTGGATTTAACTAGTATGTAAGCATTTCTGGGTGAATATACTTTGATGGGTTGACCTGAGAGAGGAGTGAGGTGTGGCAAGTGGTCTCACTCCCTTCCCCCAGGTCAAATCAAAGCGCCTTGTCTCCCAGGCCTATTTGAATAGAGGGTAACACCCCTTAAACTCAGTGCATTTAACAGACAATCCTTCAAATGGATAATCAGATATGGCTTAGGTGAAGCTCTGTGAGTGAGTGTGGAACTCAAGCTCTGTCTCAACAATGTGTGGCCACCATTGTTCAAGAATAAACCTGAATCATGACTGACAAATCTAAGACTGGATCTCAAATATATGGTATAAAATGAAATACCATTAGATGGAGGTTCTCTACCGAGAGATACATTCTTGTATTTGCTGATTCGAGTTTGCTGTAAGTTTCCTCATCTCCCCGGTTGGCAAAACACTGGTAAGTCCTTTTTTTAATTCTTAGTGCTTACCTAATCTTGGGAAATATGTGCCATAGATTCCAGTCATTTCCAACAGGAAGCCCCTGTGTGGAGATAAACAAATTTGAGCTTCCTTGAAGCTCCATATTTGAGTGTTCTGTCAGAAATTGGAGTACCAGTTAGCAGGAGTGAAGACTTTTATAAGATGGGCCTATATGATTTATTACTCCGAGATAAGATCATTGTATGTTGTGTTACAATTACGAGTAATTGTAAGCATATTTTGAACGGAACAAAGTCTTCGTCCTGGGTGTATGTTTAAGGTACATGGATATAAGATACCTTTTCGGAAAAACATACGATTCTCCCTTGTTCTGAAAGACACTCCACGGACTTACCAAAAGTTCCATTCAGGCTCTAGAAGAGTCTTCACGAGCATCTGGTGCAACACAGTCTGAGCTAGGGTTGTACATTTGTTCCACGGATCTAGTTTTGCCACTCAGATATTTAATCCCAAGAGAATAGAAGGGTTTTTTGTTCATAACGGGTGTTTGGAAAAGGATCTTCAGCGTTTAAATATTTGAATTTAGAAATTGTTCTAAGTTAATTTGTAAATGGTTTACATTTAATTGTCGAGACCCAGTTGGTGGATGTGACTAGCCATGATTCAAGACTCATTCATTCTTTTGAGTCTCCAGATTTCACAATGCTTTTGATGAAGTCAGATGTAAGACTGCTAAATGTTAGACGGTTTCTATTCACACAAAAGTTGCAGACAGCGCTCACGCATACCACTTAATTCACACTTCAGGTACAGCCGCGCCTGTGACCTTGATGGCCCTACACATGGTTTTTTTCTTAATCCGAGATAAAATCATTGTATGAAGTGTTACAATTACGAATAATTGTAAGCATATTTTTGGAACAAAGTCTTCATCCTGCATATATGTGTTTAAGGTACATAAAAAAAAATCCCTGAATAATGATCTCACAGCAGATGTTAAGACTGCTGTTAGATCAAAAGGGGGAGGAGCTGAGATGATAACTGCAGAATGTGTTTTTTTTCTCAAAACAGGTTTTAGCTACTGAATTTCTGACTTCATCAAATGATCCAGGAGCACTGAATTAATTAAGGAATGCCTTAAATTGTTTGGCATTCAAGGGCTATTGGAATCTAGATGAAAAAGGACCTTATGGAATAATTCTGTAATTTAATACATCTTGCTTCCTTTCTTTTAGGGATGGACACATCTGTCTCCTGAGCAAGCAAATTAATCTCTGTGTGTGTTTATGGGCTGGCCAGCTGTCGAAACAAGAGGTGTTTTAGCATGACATATCAGCTACTTTTACGGGATGCTATGGAGCAGTTAACCTGGCTATTAACTATCCTAGCTATCTCTAGCTTAGGGAACCATCTTAACAGTTTGCAGTTGCCTGTGTGTGATTAACTCATGTTAATATGTGTGAATATGAAGCTGCCCAGGCACCCTGAGAGGTAACCATAGCAATGCAGAAACTCAATGTTCGCTGAAAAGTTTAATTTCCCAAAATCAGCTCACCCAAAAAAAAAAAAAAAAAGGCTTAAATTCAAAGTGATCACAACTTTTATTGTGGACGGAAGGGCTAAACGGAGAAAAAACATTTTGATCATGATTAAGGCGACCCATTCAGTAGGTACATTAAGTTAGCTGATTAACTCATACAGCAATACTTTTTTGTCCACTATTGGTAGCACACAACAGTAAACTTTCCCCTCTTGCAACATACAGTAGCTAGAGTAGCAAGTTACAGGTGGAAAGCTATGGAAGAAAGTTGCATCCAGGAGCCTTCATAAACATGATGTGGCTCCACATTAAATTATCCCACTTTTTCATTATCCACATGTCTCAAATGTTGTATGATGTAACATAGCTTAACAGGACACATGATATGACCAGTAACAACATAAAGAAGGGGGCAACATATGTCAAAACCAACATTATTTATTGACTGATCTTGAAAGTATTGGCTTAAAAAAGCAAAATAAGTCATCACATAAAAAAATATTCAGTGTTAGTGCAAGAAGCGAACTGTGAAACACACTGTGAAACCTATGAAAAGTGACAGTGGTATATAGAAATACAGACCGCGTTAGCCACTTCAAGACCGCTATTTTCTTTTATTCCAATTCTTGGATGTAGGATTTCCCACCCTTTGTAGAAACCTGTTGAATGGATACATTTGGTCTAGGAAGTCCTAATTGTTTTGTTGTCAATTTATCTTCATTAGTACGCCGACTAAAAAGGAGTTTCTGTCAAAGAGCGAATTGAGTTGTTGCACTGAACAGGAGCCATCTTGACAGAATATGCCTCTGTCGAGCTGTATGATGTTCTCATGCGCTTTTACGTCCATTACTTATGACACGACATGGAGGGGCGAGCCCTCCCGGAAGCCATAGAGAATGCATTGAGAGCTCGGTTTTGTGAAAAAATTTTTTATTTAACATGGGAGTCAATGAGAGAGGTCTGGGGCGATTTTCATTTCGCCGCAAATCGCCCAGAAGGGGCGGGGCCATTTGAAGCACGACTTTTGCCTGACAGCTTGGCTGTTACCTGATTGGACAATGACATTCAAAGGCAGATCAGACGGTGTAGTGGTAGAAACCGACAGAAAATATTACATTTACATTTAGTCATTTAGCAGACGCTTTTATCCAAAGCGACTTACAAGGAAATTGCATTCATACATCAGGATTTACATTTTTTTTTTTTTCTTCCCGTAGGTAGTGCGTCGCCCCAATCACCCTTATGGACAAGCCGCCCCTGCTCTTGTCTGATGTGATTTAAGATGTCTGGTGAGAAGTCTCTTGTTATGACAAATGTTGAAACCTGCTTTTGTTTGTGAAAAAGGGCGCCACGCTCATTAGCATCCAAATGGTTATTCTGGGCGCAGACCTTGCTGTCTGCAGCCTCTCACACCCAGAAAGGATCTTAGGTATTAATTACGTTAACAGAAACATTTTTGCTTCCTGTCTTATGGAAATGGGCGACACCATTGGGCTTCTTTTGATCACAGATATAGCCTGCTGCTTAGGATTTAAACAGTTTGTTTTTTGGAGTCCTCTTGCCAGTGTCAGGCATTTGGAGAACAGCTGGAGGACAACAGGCAATCTCCTGATATGCTAAGAGATGCATAGGCTGAATGACCCCATATGGAGCAAAGACCACAGGAGGCAAATAACTGAGACAAGCCAAGCATCAAGACACACACACACACACACACACACACACACTTACAGACACACTGAGATCTGTCAACATGATGAACACATGTTCCTACCCCCTCCCATGGACCATTACACAGACAGTCTACACTGGCCTTTAAACAAAGCAAGGCACAATACACGGAGAAGACCACAGGAGGCGAAGAACTGAAGCATCAACACACACGGACACACACACACACACGCTCACAGACACACACTTAACTGTATCCACAGTCAACCCACATTACCAGGAAGCAGGGCCGGAGTGGGGCCACTTTTCAGCCCGGGAATTTCAGGCCCAAGACCGGCCCACTTTTTCCATGGTAGTGGAAATTGGATAAATGAAGCAACAGTTCAGCTCTTACTATCCTGTAGTTTTCTCTTTATCAATACCATGGTTCAACAAATAATGTAAAGGTTAAATAATAATCCACTTAAACTGAGAAGTTAACAAAAAATATTCCACTATTCCACAAGGATAGGTTGATAAATTAACAAAAGCAGAAATAAATAAATAAAGCATTTGAAACATATCCTACTCTTCAACAAAGAGGCATATTGAACTAATGTTTACAGTTCAACTCACAGTACAGTATACAGTTACATTGCGAATAGCACCAACAGCATCTACAGCATCAGTAACCGCCTAAGCAGTGCACTGGTTTCAGCCACTTAATCTATAACTGTGTCGTTGCTTATAGACATGATGATTTCCTTCTCTGTGCACATTAACATCAAAGCCTCCAAGTTGTCCTGACTCAATGAGCTTCGTAGCCTTTACTTCACAAATGTTAAGGTTGAGAAGCTTCTCTCACATGCAACCGGTGTGATGGACAAAGTCAACAGAAACTTATATGCCAATGACATGATAAGCATCTGTGAGGAGGTTGTACCGTGAGAGTATTAAATGGACACAAATGGCATAGTTTTTGCAGGAGGAACCGGTCCTGCTTTCAAGCTCCATCTCTGGTAATATTTTGCTTGCGAATAGGTTGACAACGCTACAACGATATTAACCAACGCTACAACGTTAGCCTAATAGTTACGTTGCTAATCACTAGGCCTATGTCTCTCTTTACCAGTTGCCACTTGTGTTTGTCCTCTTGAAAATAAATCGGTAAACTTGGCACAATTGGCAGCATCCTCCTCCAATGCCTTTCTTTTTTTCAACCTGGCTTTTTCAGCCCCTCTTCCTCCCATCCATCCTCTCTGACGCGCAGGGGCGGTCCTAGCACATTTGGCGCTCTAGGCGAGTTTCACTCCTGGCGCAAGATTACATACAAACCATTCGCTAAAGTTGACAATACAACACTTGGATTTTTACCAGTATTCCTCACTGCTGTGTTTGGCTCCCTTAATGGGTGTGCTATGCAACGAGTAAGATATGTGTAGTGTTGTTGCACTGGCTATTGGCTTTATATGTGCGCCCCTATTTTAATCATGTCTTTTTTTTGTATAATTTAGAATAAATGGACATATCATTTTTGATATACCCGTCTCTGTAAAATCCTTAAAGAACTATGTGACAGGGAGTAGGAAAACTTTCAATGATAAGGTACATCTTTTCTTCTTAACTCCACTAAAGTGTCGCGGGCAATTCACGCATTCGTGAACTTTTTCTTATCTGGAATTCATTCTAGGCTAGAACAGGATTTAAGGATTTACCTTTCTCCTTGGCACATTTCTCTTCTTCTTCCTTTCTTTTCTTCCTAAATTGCGCCCCGGATGGCTTTTGCCTCTTCATTATATTGTTCATCAAAGTTTCTTGAACACACACACTCCAACCAAACGCCTCACTGTGCTAGCATGTTCTGACAACACCAAGGACGTACGTACCCCTTCCGTTTTCGATTTTTGGCTCATTTTACCCTAATGTTAGAATTTTTTTTTTATGTCAAAATATTGGTTGGGAGTTATAGAAGGGGGCGCAAAAAAAAACACAATTCTTGTTTTTTTTTTTTGTTTTTTTTTGCTGGGCGCAGTTTTTTGCGCCCCCCTCTGAGTGGCGCCCTAGGCGACCGCCTATACCGCCTGTAGGAAAAACCGCCCCTGCTGACGCGTATCGTTGGAGTAGGGCCGGCCCAGCTATCGGTAGTCTGAGAAAACTTTTTGGAAAAGACAGGCTATGGACCCAACCAACTATATTTGGGAGGGGAGAACTCCCTCGCATGGTACAACCCATGGAGAGGCTGCGGTGTCAGAATGCGGAACGTGTGTAGCCTACTTTAAGAGAAGATGGACTAACGTGACAAATGTCAAAAAATAAAATTCTCGACCGGCCCAGAAGTGAAGCGGCCCACCGGGAACTCTCCCGATTCTCCCGATTACCCACCCCGGGCCTGCCAGGAAGTCATGTACACCTCAGTAACCAGAAAGGAAATGTTTTAAGATGTTGTAACACTGTTATGTATCTCCCATAATCTGTTATTTTCTGTCTGTATAAGACTATTGTTTAATCCTAACATTTTCATTTTGTTTAGTTCATCTTAGAGTTAAGTTGAGTCCTTAAGTTTGTTCTTTGTTGTCACTGTTTTAATTTAATTTCCCTGCTGGCTACAATGTACATGTACTTATTACTGCTGTTTATACCTGGATGATCTCACGGCTGAGAACAGGATGGTATTTTAAAATGACATCGGGAAGGAATTTTGTCCCAAATATGGGTTTGTTTCGCCTTTCCCTGTGAGAGTATTATGCCACTTTCATGAGACAGAGACTGAACAAGCCACTCAAGAAAAAAAAAATACTATGATCTTATGTCCAAGACAGAAAGTCTAAGAAAGGGGGACTGAAGAAACCGGAACAAGCCTGAGCTCCAGGGTCTCTGTAAGGATGCGCTCAGAAACTGCCCCCTCAAGGGCAGCCGGGGTGGGGTAGGGTGGGGAATGGAGGGTCAAGTGATCGGCTGCATGACTTTAAAGAAAAGCCAGCATCGTCAAGATAATGATCATTCTCCTTTTATCTCCAGCTTCTTTTTAAAGACCTCCCTAAAGTCAATTAGTCGCTAAGAAAACCAGATCTTGTGCTGCCTTGTTCAATGCACAAACATTTTGAATGTCATCTTGGCGCAAGCTGGCCTCCTTAATCGCAGTAAATGGAAGCTTGAATTGGTGGATATTTAAAATGTCTCTGTTGGTGCACAATGTGCGCTTGAAGTCTGTAAAACTCAGAAAAGACAACAAATGGCAGGAGAAATGTGTTCTGGCCAGGGTGCTGATGCTTGAGTCTACCACTAGAAGGACACAGAAAACCAGCAACGATTCTACTTCAATCGAACAGACCTCCTTGTTTTACAGACCAATAGTGCCACAAGTTCCTAATATGCAGTCGCTGCCATGTTTTCCCACAGCAATGTGCATCCTTTGTTGTGTTTTTTAGTGTATATTCATGTTGGTTTATGTCCGGTATGTCCTGGCAAATGGAAAAATGTGCTGTGTTTTGGCAAGACATCAGCACTGTGTTTAACTTTTTGTGAGAAAATAAGAACCGTCCAAAAGGAAATGAAGTGTCAACTTACAAGAAGCCTATTCAGGACATGTTTTTCCTCATTCTCCAATTATCAGCTCCGACGACTGTCACTATCGTGTCACGTCACGCTCAGTACTGTCTGAGTGTCAGGTATTCGTCATGAGCGCTTACAAGAAGATGTGTTATCTTCCTGCATATAGTCCAGGTTGGGTCACTACACACACGCTTAATTTTTGGGAAATGGGAGTGGAATCTTCCTGAGATTTATTAAGCTAAGTCTGCTTTGAATGTGTTTCAGTGTGTTGCTGTCATCATTAAAACCTCAGTAATATTTCTGATGTTCTTATTATTTATTTTTTTGCTGTTTGTTGTGGATTGCCTAATGTGTCAGTATTATGTGACAGAACTAATCTTGCAGTATTTATAGCCAGACCTCATTTGTTATAAAAGGAAAACAGGTGAAACGTACCTAATTCACTTTCAATGAAATCATGCTATTTCCCATTGCTCTAATGGTGCATCCATTTTGCTGTTGTGGGATATTTTTTAAGTTAAGATGAACATGGATTAACTCATCAGTATGAAAGTCTCACTTTAGGAAGGGCAGACTAGGCGGGAAGCAGTAACTTAGACATGATTCACTGATGTTAGCAAGTCAGCAATAAAGTCACGACACACATTCCAAGTAACCCCCGGTGAGGAGGGGGTCTCAGAGGATGTCAGGGAATCTCAGGAGATCCAGACACACACACACACACACACACACACACTCAGGGGAGTAAGGAAGAAGGAATAGTTAATTCTGATTGGTTTTGGCAAACAGCCAGATAGAACACACCCCACGATGTACAGGCCTTAAAATGGCATGCAAAACGTTCATACAATGAGATCGAGCTAATCCATGGACCATCTCCTTATTGTAGCTTATTGATTACAATAATAAACCTCCAGATTTCTACATCCAGTCTCCGGTCTTCTGATTGAAAGAAAGGGTGTAGTGAGATCCCATTCTCGCCACAACACTGTGCTTTCTTTTTAGTGATTTTTGTCACTTTACCGAGTAATGTTTTGCTGTTTATTGGTATTTTTATATTTCAACTGTAAATTTTTCTCTAATTTCTTTCAAATTCATTTTGTGGTCCGTATGTTAAGACCTTTTTTGCTGGCTCTCTTTGCTTGATGAGTTTCATCGGTTACCACACACATTGCCCTCTTTTCAAAGCAAACTGAGCCGGAGGGAACTTCTTACGCTGCTTTTATTCACCTGCTGGTCAACCCTTATTTGTATGCCAGGCAGGGTACCTTTTAAGGAAAACAAGAAACCATTTGAAGGTGAAACATCTTGTGTTTTTTGGCTCCATAGACTGACTCTCCATCAGGGCGACAGGAAGTCCACAAAGGGGCCACAGTTCTTTGCCCCCCAAAGACACTCACAAACATGGGCAGGTCACACAGGGCCACACACTGAACTTCTCCACTCCCCCTGTTACCAAAGGAAATGTGACCCCTGATTTTTTTTTCTGACCACTCAGGCTTTATTCGATTTGCTCCCTGTGTACATATTAAAATTACATTACTGATATATCTATACATCTCTTGTCATTACAATAATCCATCAACATTGCTCTTACACATACACATACAATATTAGTCATAAATCCTCAAAAGGTAGAGACGTGCATAACGAAATTGCCTCATAAAATGTCTGTACACTTCTTTTTTTGTGGAAATTGTTTTGTTACAGCGAGATATTTGTCTGTTGTTTTAACACAAGCAAAAAGTTTGTGAGAGTCAGAAATGTTTTTTTTTTACTTGCAGTTATCTGAAGAAAGAGTTGTAGCAACGTGGAAAAGCAGAACTAGAATGCAGAGAAAGTCCCACAACATGCAGATGCATCACAGCCCTATGACATTTGAGCACTGTATGTTTTTAGACAGAGAAAATCGAGCAGAATTGCACAGATATCAAACCAATGTTCTTTTCAGTAAAAGTAGCAGTTGTGTGTTTCACAATGTCAAGGATTTTAAGGCTATGAGTCGCATAAACATCGGACATGGGGGGTACTAAAACCCTACTGAAAGAACAGGAATTAAGATATTTATAGTTAATAATTCAATCTTTCTTATACTTCGTTATAATTGTTACTTTTATTTGGGTTGAACTAGTATGTAAGCATTTCTGCGTGAATGAGATGGAAGTGTTGGACTTGACTTTGTGTTGTATCATCTGGCGTGTCTGGTTGATCCGGTGCTTCAGCGGTGTCTGCTAAGAAGAAGGAGGTTAGTTAGTCAGGTTTCCAGCAAACCACTGGACCCTTTTCTAGCATCACTGCTATTTTTACCATTCACATAGGTGACAATGACTGACTGTCTGTTAGCTAAGCAATGTGATTACCCTCAGATGTGATGGAAGCGTTGGACTTGACTTTTGCTGGAGTTCTTGCTGGAGTTCTTGCTGGAGTCCTTGCTGGAGTTCTTGCTGGAGTCCTTGCTGGAGTTCTTGCTGGAGTTCTTGCTGGAGTTCTTGCTGGAGTTCTTGCTGGAGTCCTTGCTGGAGTTCTTGCTGGAGTCCTTGCTGGAGTTCTTGCTGGAGTCCTTGCTGGAGTTCTTGCTGGAGTTCTTGCTGGAGTCCTTGCTGGAGTCCTTGCTGGAGTTCTTGCTGGAGTCCTTGCTGGAGTCCTTGCTGGAGTTTTTGCTGGAGTCCTTGCTGGAGTCCTTGCTGGAGTCCTTGCTGGAGTTTTTGCTGGAGTCCTTGCTGGAGTCCTTGCTGGAGTCCTTGCTGGAGTCCTTGCTGTCTTTGTCTTTCTTGCTGGCGTTCTTGCTCTTTTTGTCGTCCGATGACTCAGAGCTCTTCTCCTCACTCTCCTTCTTGGTGGCGAGGTCGTGCATCTCCTTGTTCATAACAGACATCTGATGAAGTAGGTACTTACCATGCATGAATGCTATGGCTGGAGCTGCTTTGTCTGAAGCAATACAAAGGGATGGGATTGTCACTCAAACGCTATGTGACATCAATTCTTTTTAATGGTTTGATACAAGTAGCTTTAATAAGTTGTAAGCAGATTTGTTTTAATTAGCATGGTGACATGTAATAAAACGAAGAGGAATGATTATGTTCATCAAAACTGCCCTTACCATCTGAGTCTTGTCCATCTGTATGACAATATCATGGGGAGAGAGTGAGAGAGAGAGGGTGAGAGAGAGAGAAAGAGAAAGAGAGAGGATATGTTAGCCATGTTTGGTGAGATGCTGCCTGAAAGGTCCTCCTATGGAGGCCTAGCTTACTTCTCTAATCCTACATGCACAAGGGAACCAAACTCTTTTGTGTCTTTCAGCGAGACCTGGGCTCTGATTACAAGCTCGTTGCAGGGGAGGCAGTGAGCAGAGCTGGTGATTGAAAGCGAGAGATTGTTGTGCATCAGGCTAGCAAACGAGCACAGGGTAGCATCTCGAAAAAGTGGCCGCTCAAAGGAGAGCGTGGGGATTATCCACACAGTGTTATCAGCGCTCAAGCAAGTTCACTATACACAATATTTCCTTACCTTTCACTGGTGCAGATAAAACAACACCAGCTACAGCAAAAAGCAAGGAAACGACAAGTGTCCTGTGTAGGAAAACATACAAAAGAGATGTCACCACAGTATCTGTAGATATATGAAATAATAAACATATTTGCAATGTGGTCAATCAATTCATTTTAAATGTTTAGCATAAGGCCATTAAATGTATTTTTTTTTAACTATTCAGTCATTATACTCTTGTGAGCTATTTTTTGCCACTTTGGAAAACATTACCATTGAGGTAATATCACTTGTTATATCCACCATATCTGTTGCCATACAGCTTACAAGCCTCTTATTTAGCACACTGTACGATAGACTGTGATGGTGGCATGGTGGTCTGAAATCCTATTAAACAATTTACTCAAATGGAAGTTTACATTCTCTTCATTCAAAGATTTCATTTAGGCAATTACATTTTTCCATATATGTGAGAAAAAAAAATACTTTGGCAGTGTATTACACTTAGAGAATATTTAGTGACATGAACACTAACTATAGTATTTTAATTCATTTGATTTTTGGAATGAAATATATCAAAAAAGATCTTTCATAGGATTTCAAGTAGTGCAGGCCACAAATGCACAGCAATTCTATCACTGTCATAAATATATTAATTAAGAAACTGTTTAATCAGGGAAGACCACATACAGTGCTGCTTGAAAGTATGGGAACCCCTTGAGCAGTGTAGAGTTTTCTGTTGTTTTACCATGATTTTTCTATTTTATCATCACCAGTTTTCCACATATGAAATGTCAGGTTTATGTTTATCAATTGCATGTACTTGTTTAGAGGGAATTGTGTGAGTAGCCAAAAAAACTACATGAAACATGGAATTAGTGTATGTGCAAAAGTAAGTGAACCCCCAGCTGCATTGGTAAAGTCAAGTAGGTAACAGATTCGGTGAAACACATTTGGGTGCTTAATTAGTCAATTAAGCAAACCAATCAAATGAGACATCCTTAAGAAAAGGGTTGGGCAACACAGATTAAAAGAGAGAGGAAACCAACCAAACTACTGTAGTGCCAAGGTGTACCCACACAGATCAACAATGCAGAGAGGAAAGGAGATATCCGAGGACATCAGGAAGAAGGTACTGACAGCCCATCAGTCTGGGGAAAGCTATAAGACCATCTCCAAAAGATTCCAACTCCATCCATCCACTGTAAGACAAATAATTTACAAATGGAGGGCATTCAACATGATTGCAACTCTGCCTACAAGTGAACGCCTATCAAGACCATCACCAAGAAGCACCAGAAGAATAATAAATCAGGTAAAAGCCAACCCACACATCACCTCTAAAGAATTGCGGACCTCTCTGGCAGCATCTGGAGTAAATGTACATGCGTCTACAATCAGACGAAAATTGAATAGACATGACATTCCTGGGAGGGTTGCTAGAAGGAAGCCTCTGCTTTCAAGAAAGAACAAAGCTGCTCGTTTCAACTTTGCCAGAGAGCACTTGGACAAACCAGAGGCCTTCTGAAAGTCCATTCTCTGGACAGATGAGTCCAAGATAGAATTATTTGGTCACGCTTTGTTTGGAGAAAAGATCTTTTCGTCTGATTGTAGACGCATGTACATTTACCCCAGATGCTGCCAGAGAGGTCCGCAACTCTTTAGAGGTGATGTGTGGGTTTGCTTTTACCTGATTTATTATTCTTCTGGTGCTTCTTGGTGATGGTCTTGATAGGCGTTCACTTCTAGGCAAAGTTGCAGTCATGTTGAATACCCTCCATTTGTAAATGATTTGTCTTACAGTGGATGGATGGAGTTGGAATCTTTTGGAGATGGTCTTATAGCTTTCCCCAGACTGATGGGCTGTCGGTACCTTCTTCCTGATGTCCTCGGATATCTCCTTTCCTCTCTGCATTGTTGATCTGTGTGGGTACACCTTGGCACTACAGTAGTTTGGTTGGTTTCCTTTCTCTTTTAATCTGTGTTGCCCAACCCTTTTCCTAAGGATGTCTCATTTCATTGGTTTGCTTAATTGACTAATTAAGCACCCAAATGTGTTTCACCGAATCTGTTACCTACTTGACTTTACCAATGCAGCTGGGGGTTCACTTACTTTTGCACATACACTAATTTCATGTTTCATGTAGTTTTTTTGGCTACTCACACAATTCCCTCTAAACAAGTACATCCAATTGATAAACCTAAACCTGACATTTCATATATGGAAAACTGGTGATGATAAAATAGGAAAATCATGGTAAAACAACAGAAAACTCTAAACTGCTCAAGGGGTTCACATACTTTCAAGCAGCACTGCATCTTAAATAGTTTAAAAAAAATTAGTATTAAACAGTCACAATACAACTACTATCTTCTCAGGTGGCTGACACCATGAGGAAGTAAAAAAAACCACATAGCCCTTATAGTAACCATACAGTGTTAAACTTACCGCGACAACATTTTGGCAGGGTTCTTTAAAAGGCAAACAGGTTAGGGAGGAACAACACTTGTGTGTCTTGTGTGTGCGCTCCCGTAGGTCTTAAGCCTAACTGGAACGAGCCACAGTCCTTTTACACCCTCCCCTGCATGCCCCGGCTCTGAGGGGGGCCGGACTGCCAAACAGAGGCGTTACAAAGGCACTTCTAAGGTTATGCTCATTAAAACGGGGTTAAGAGTCGGGGTCCGTGCAAAGCTTTGTTTGTGTTTTCAAACAGCCAGAGAGATAGACATGTTCCTTGACTTTTGCATAGCATTGTGTTTTGTTTTGGTTGATGCTGATAATGAGTTGGGCCGATGAGTAAAGCACGTCACTCCAGACAGCCAAAAAAGTCAAAAGTCAACAAGCAGGAAATGATCCAGGTCTGTGAAATGTGAAGTATGCTGAATAACAGCTAAGCACATATGTGCTGAATTTCCTGGTACCTCTTGTCAATTGGTAATAATTTACTTCCTTGACTTCTTTTGACGAGAATCATGACCTCTGACACTGTCATCTTGTCAGTGAATATGTAGTAGCCCTACATCCAATGCATATGATCCTATGACACATGTAATACTGCCTCAGTTCTGTGCCTTACTGTGTACACCCATACTGTCTTTAGCTGTACTAAACTGTTAGATAAATTATATTAAGACGTTAATATAAATGAGACAGACACCAGCAATCAGAATTAAATCAGCGCTTTATCTTCTGGGCGCAGCCAGCCTATATGTTTCATGAGCAGACAAATGGCGTTATTTTCCCATCTCATCGCGACAGAAGTTACAGCAGTGACCTCAGAACATGTCCTTGAAGGAAGAACAGTATGCATGACTATCAGTACAAAAACAGGTGGGTTGCCTCAGCAAGAGAGTAGGCCTCAGCAAACAGGATAAGCAAGCAGATTAAAATACATTAACAATGTCCTCTATCATCAATAACAATTTCTCTATCATAAACCGATGTTACCAGGATGTTCTTTTGAGTTCTAAATGTTCCATGAAAGTCATGTTTGGACTGCTGATGAGTGGAGTGGTGTGGAACATAGGGTTGTAAATGAAGGACCTCCAGACGAAATGATTTGGCTACAAATGTATTCACTCTGGACAAGTAGACCAACAAGGTTAGATTGTGTAGGCTCAGGCTGAGTCAGTGAGTGAATGCTGGAACAGGATAATGCTTCTCTCCCGTTGTTGTCACACAATTGATTATGGCGCATTTTCTGGCGTATTTTCAAGTGTTTTTTCTGTTTTTTTGGTGCCGATCACCTATCACCGATGACTGAAATCAGTATCTGCCGATCCGATAATACCGATCACCAATCACGGTGTCGATTGAAGCTTTCTATTTATTGTGTAGCATTATTTATTAAATAAATGATTCTTAACAACATTGGTATTTTATTTTAAGTATTTAAATTACGAGACGAGAGAGTATCATGAATTGACAACCATCCGAGCAACATTTATTGCAGGGAACGTGCAGCATTCCATTGTAGAAGCTCTCTCGCTTACTATAAAATGTGTAAATAATAATAAATATTAAAATAACAATAAAAATATACATCTTTAAATGAAAATCACAACAATATAATCACATGAGCAACATTCCACTCTCTAGAGGCTCTCAAGAGAACTTGGAGCTTATACAGTAGCTTTCCTGTGGAAAAATAATAATACAAACTTAACTGCAACATAAACAGGCTATAGCCAAATATCCAATATGAGGATAGCAACATCACGTACACAAGACTTCACAAGCTCTCCCTCACTATATTACTTTTTTGCTCGAGCAATATTCCATGCCACCTGATACAATGCCAACGTGACCGTTTCAGAGTACTTCGTGAATTTCGAAAAGCTGAGTCTGTTTATCTGACTGATGTTTCAAAGTATTTACCTTGTGCTAGCTCGGTGCCTTTAGGAAACTTCTGGGGTACGTTCGTCGTAGGATTGAAGCTAAGTTAATCAATTGGCCTTTTTGCCCGTTAAGATTAGCGAGCTGATTGAGAACAGCAAATATCGGTTCGTTAACGGCTGACCCGCATCCTAATCATGTGGTTCATTTCAAGCAGGCTAAAGTTATCATGGCATTTGCGCGTGCACGTGCTACTTCAAAAGGCAGGAAAGGTCGATCACCAAAACCATGATTTTCTAACGGTATAATGGTTCTAAACTCAAAGAAAAGGGCTCTTTTTTTCTCCGCTGGCGAGTAGGAGATGAACATGAACGCTTATGAAGAATACAAGACCATAATCATGGCAAAATTCAACACCACCACCGCTGTGAGAGCAAGGTGTGTTGGGATGTTTATACGGTGATATCTATGTATGAATACCTAACGCCAAGTGTCAGCTGGTGCTACTTGGAGCAGGACCGCTCGGGTCTCGTCGGCCAATCCGCGTTAAGCGTCGTTTCTCGTATATCATACAACTACTGTAACTGATCATGCATAATATGATTGCTATTGATAACGATAACGGTACAGGAGTGTATGTTTATGTGCTGCAGTGTCTCAGTGTATTGTTCAAAGCATGCTCACATTCAGTGTTTACTTGTTGACTACTGTACCTGTACTGTACCTGTACTGTACACCAGCGGTGTTAAGCGTCGTTTCTCGTATATCATACAACTACTGTAACTGATCATGCATAATATGATTGCTATTGATAACGATAACGGTACAATAGTGTATGTTTATGTGCTGCAGTGTCTCAGTGTATTGTTCAAAGCATGCTCACATTCAGTGTTTACTTGTTGACTACTGTACCTATTTGCTTATTGTACCTGTTGTATGGTTCTAGTTAGTTAGCTAATAACATTGATTTAAATTATAAGCAGTTATTATAAATGTGTGCTGTGTATTTATTCTACATACACTTACTGCTGTAGGGGAAAAAAGTGCGTAATATTAAACATCACTGTTTTCAAATTTCAGATCACAAAGAAGCTGACTGGCCGTGGCAGGGGGACAGCTCTTTGGATGACCTCCATTGGCAACGAGGTTGGCTAGATCCTAACCAGTGTCGTGACAGTGCAGGAGGGGCTGGGACTGGACAGGATGGAGTGATGGAGCGGTACCACCAAGCAGCTGTTCCACCCCCAGTCCTGCTATATGTAGACTGTGGCCGCTGCGTGAGTGAGGGGGCGAGTAAGCTGCAGACCAGGTACACCTGGCACTTCATGAGGAGGCGGGCTGTCGGCGGCAACACCACCGATGCTCTACCACACCTTCATGGGCTGCCTGTCTGCATGCACCTTTGAGTGGGATGCAGGGGACCTTGCTCTGTTGCGGCAGATGACGAGGGAGCAGCTCAGGCAGGAAGGGGTGCTAGCCCTTACTGATCTTCTGTTGGACAGGAGAATAAGTAGGAGGGAGTTGAGCCAGTACTGCTGCAGGAGGACATGCGGCGTGGAGGCCGCCATCAGCCTTATTGAGGGGCTGCTGCAGGAACTGGTGGGTGGGGAACCTGACTGCTGCTGCCTCCAAGCTCCTCCCTGACTGCTTCCACCATGCTGCAGCCAGGTGTCCAAGCCTCTCCTGATGAGTCTGGGTTATGTACATTCATAATTGTGTGTAAAGAAGTAAAATCACTGTATCTGCATTTTGTCACTCATCAGTTTTTATGTTTTTTTTTCTTTCTCAGGCTGTGGATGACTCTGGGGTGCCAGGCATGGACCGAGTTGACAGCATGGCAGAGTATCTGGTGGAGCTGAGGCACCAGCTCTCTCTGGCCCGCACCAACCAGCAGGTCAGGAATATTTATTGCCTTACTACTTTCCCTCTGTGCCCTGTCATACATATTCACACTCATGTTTTTGTCTTTTCTCACGGGCTGCTGTAGACGTGAGCCACACCACCCACCCTGGTACAGTGGCACAACAAGAGGGTGTAGAGGCTGGACCTGCCCAGCCACTTGTCTGTGGCGACTGACCCTCTCCTCCCTGCTAATGTGTGCCCACCATCTGCACCCCCCCCAACCAGGCCCAGTTCACCAGTACCCCCAGGCTGGCAGCACCGTGGGCCAGGCACAGGTGAAGAAGGTATCGTCCGCCGTCGCACCGGCGGCTGTGAACTCGTGCCCCCAGCGAGAACTTTTCCCTGCTCCACCCTCAGGCCCTCAGCTGTTCATGCTGGGTCCAGTGACCTCACAGGGGCCTGTGCTGGGTGCTGCTCCACAGGCTCTGGGTGCCAGCCTCTCCTCTGCCGCTCCTGCTCCAGTCCGAAAACGGACCTGCGGTGTTCTGCGCAACACGTGCAAGAAATGCGGGCAGTTCAGGACAGCGGAGACTGGACACAGCCAGTACAAGGACATTATATACTGCCCCTCTGTAGAGGCTGTTCCCAAGGAGCAGTGGTTGGAGTATAAAAAAAAAATGCATGAAAAATAAATGAATGAATTGTCCCCCCCCCCCAGAGGCATGGACACTGGCTTAGTGCCCCTCAACCCCTTTCCCTCCCAGTTTCACACTTTCTGTATATAGTTCTGTATATGTTTTCTGATATATATTATTATATTGTATATATATATTATGCTATAGTTGTTGTTGTTGAATTTGTTATTGCAAATAAAAGTTTGTTTACAACAAAGATTTATACATTGTTCTTTTGTGAATAGAAGGACGTATTAATTGGAACACAAATATTTTGTGAAACAATTAAAGTACCTCACACATAACTGTACATGAACTTGCATTGAAATATTCAATGTAGATTTATAAATATCTCACTAATATAAGGTAAATAAAAAGTAATTTGCAAACAAATTGTGATTTCCAGTAAAAATTTTACTTTGCAGTAAATAATGCACAGCTAAATTTCTGCTAACGGTGGGACTCGAACCGGTAACTTTGGGGTCAACTCTTCTCTCATAAATGCATATTGAAATATTCAATGTAGAATTATCCATATCTCACTAATATAAGGTTAATAAAATGTAATATGCAAACAAATTGTGATTTCCAATAATGAAAATGAGCTTTGCATGAAATAATGCAAACCTCAATTTCTGCCAACGGTGGGACTCGAACCTGAAACCTCTGCTCTCATAGTAATGCATACAAAATCAGAAGTTAAATCTTTTAAAAATAATTTATGATGTACATCAACATTAAAAAACTTTACTCATGGAGGATTAGGCCATACAAAATCCCTTCCTTCTTTTTTCCCCTCCTTTTCCCTTTTTTCTCTTTTTTCCTCTCTTTTCTTCTTCCCCCCTTTTTCCTTTGTTCCCCCCTCATGGTGTGCGAGTGTGCCCCAGCTTAAAGAGCAATGTGCTCACATGGGCACGACACACGTGTGTACCCTTCTCCCTGCAATGCCACCTCTGAACAGTAGGCTGCAGCATTGGCATGTAATGTTAATCACATCATTATTTAAAAGAGTAAGCATCAAAAGAATCAAAACATCTTCATCTCAGTCTTCCCAGTTTTTGAACATCTTCATCAGGACAAGTAAACAAATGAATTTAGATTATTCTGATCCAAAGTCAGATTGTAGCAGAATTCACATTGATGGCAAGGCCTTGCTATATCATGACATAATACTGAGGCCTTGTCCTCTCTGTCTTGTCGCCCTCAGGAGGCACCCCTGAGCAAGTTTCTAACTTGATGGTGCTATATGAGGCAGTTTTAGTGGTTGGGGTGTATGGGGCGCCGTTTGTAAAATGTTGCACGTTCTAAAACCCTGCTCAGTTTTGGTACATTTAGCATTATCATATGGGAAAAAAAGCACAACAATATTCAAATGTCACTTTTTCAAACATTTAGAGAGATATTCATGTAAGGATAATGTTTGGGAGTAACACAAAGTTGTTGAATAATATAAATGTTTCATCTAAATGTAAATGTTAAATATAAATGTAAATGTAAATGTAAATGTTAAATATAAACGTAAATGTGCAATGTTATATATAAATGTGAAATATAAGTGTTAAATGTAAATGTTAAATGTAAATGCTAAATGTAAATGTTAAATGTAAATGTTAAATGTTAAATGTTCAGTCTACATGTCAGATTTGAAGACTGAACTTTACAATATTTACGGTAATTGGCTTTCATAGTTTTCACGTCACGTCAGAATTACCAGCTTGCGGGCAAGAAATACACTCCACAGCTGTCTACCACTGGAATTTATACAGGAACTGACCATCTTTCATTCAAGATTATTTAATATATCCGCTTTAAAATTGTCTGACATAGGTAGTAAAATGCCAGACAGTTGTTGCTCGGTTGGCTGTTCAAATCGGCGAGGAGACAAGCCCGGCTGTTTCCAGCTGATTGTAGACGTCTTCTGGGTCAACTTTTCTCAGGCTGGCAGTAAAGTAGCCTTATTTTTGGAGCTTGCAATAAAAGCAGTAACCCTGTTTTGGTCGCCTCATTTATCAGAATAACTACCTAAAACGGGAATAGATCAAGAAATAAAGTCAAGAAACAAAGCATAAACACGATTAAAATTGGATTACCCGGTTTCTGCTCTGAGATTGCGACAAGTACCTAAGCAAGTAGGCTAGGCTACTGTATTTTGTCATCCAACTGGTAATACTACAATGCCAGTAGAAAATACTTGGGAAGACTTCAGGTGTCATTCGCCAGACCAGGTGGTTGTACTTGTGTTAACCAGGAAATTGTGTCAAATGATAAAGAACAGTGTTGGGTAGGCTAAAGGCTGCTAGCTAACAGCATGTAGCTCGCTAGCTGGTATGTAACTATTAAATGGCAATCATCTTTGCTCTGATAATGAAGATGTTTATTAGTTTTCAACTTCCAGACGACATCGTTATGAACCCATCCCCTTCTGAAAATTAAATTACTATCTGTGCTTTTGGTGGGCTTTCAGTTTTTTTTTTGAGGTGTGTAGGGGGACGGATTTTCTATTAGATAGATGTAAATATCTCCAAACTGGAGCTCAGGCAGGGACTTCTACGACGTTATAGAAATACAAATATCAGCGGGTGCAGTAAAGGGATCACAGGTTCCCAAAATGTATTTTTTTTCTAGATATCTCTGTCTGGCTATTGTGGTATGATCTGTGTTTGATGGCGATCGTAATTGAGTAGGCTGCACTGCTCGACGATGTCGACTGTTAGTCGACATCTTCGCTTTTGTAGTGTGACTGAAAGCTATGAATTACCGTAAATATTGTAATGTTCTGTCGTCAAGTCTGACATGTAGACTGAACATTTACATTTACATTTAACATTTACATTTACATTTACATTTAACATTTACAATTAACATTTACATTTAGCATTTGATATTTGTATTTACATTTAACATTTACATTTATATTTAACATTTACATTTAACATTTAACATTAACATTTAGATGAAAGATTTATATCATTTAACAACTTTGTGTTACTGCCAAAAATTATCCTTGGAAAAGTTATCGTATGAATTTACATGAATTTATCTCTAAATGCTTGAAAAAGTGACATTTGAATATTGTCATGCTTTTTTTTCCATATGATAATGCTAAATGTACCAAAACTGAGCAGGATTTTCGAACGTGCAACATTTTACAAACGGCGCCCCATAGGGGTGGGGGTTCCATTTTCTGTCAGTGTTCTGGGTCCAACTGATACCAATTCAACCACTGGCTTAAGCTGAGTTTCTTGTGGGTCATATGAATGCCTCAAGTGCAGATTAAGGATTTAAGAATGAGGGATGGAGTTGTGCGTTCTACACATATGAGATTGCTTGGGTCCACTCACACTTTAGTTACTAAGAGGGCCCACGTGAGGGGTACCTGACCCCATTCCTACAGACACGGCCCCCCTCCTCTCCTCCCCCTCCAAGAGTGACTTATATTTGGGACATTTAGCTCTCTTGCCAAGCAGGATGCAATTTGATATAGGTACTTTAGGTACAGATTGATCTAAATGACCATTCGTCCATTACCATGAGTGGTGTTAGACTTGGGAAAAGGTGTGTGTGGTCTCTGATCTATTGAAAGCTGCTGAACAAGAAAAATGTGAAATGTGCATAAAAACGCATCTGTGATCCCATGAACTCCACACCTGGTGAGACCAGGGAGACCTGAATAACCACATCTCCAGTACACTGCATCACATTGCTTGTGATATTTTAATAGCATTGTAGCATTGTTTAACCTTTCTTCCACAGATTGGCCTTCAGTTGGTTGGCATTTGAAACCAAACCCTGTATTTAACCGTTTCAGATGCTGATCAAGACTCAGGACAGGGGCAAAGGATCCTGGGTGGTGCGTTGTCTCAACAGAGGAGCATTTGTAGTGGGATAAGAGGGGAGCCGAGGGGAAGTTGACACCGGGGCCTGCTGAACCATAAAAAGGTTGATCGAGACGAGGCCGAGTGTTGTTTTCTCCCGCCTTTGTGTGTGTGTGTGTGTGTGTGTGTGTGTGTGGTGGCTGGGGTGTCACACAAGACGTTGGGCACTCGCAGTTGCCCAAAAAAACAGACGACCATCGTGGATTACGGGCGGAGGCGAGAAAAAAAACAAAGCCTCATGAGTTGTGGTGGATTTTAGCTCTTTAACCTTCCGCTGGAGTGGGATTGTGGGGGCTGAGATAGTAATAAGATCACCACACCTTTTCCACAAAGAATCAGACCCAAGAGCTTATCCCTTCGATACTACAGGAGCCCCCTGGTACCAAGGGTTTAATGTCTCTGCAGACGTCACGGTGAATTCAAAGGGCACCTAGTATGGAGAATGAGGTGACCTTTACTGCTGTGCAGGTGTGAATAGAGAAGTGGAAATAGTTTGCAGGTCTAGAGATAGAGAGTACACCTTACAACTGAGTGCCTAAATGGGACCATGAAGATCCCTATGGATTCATGGTCAGATGGAAAGATGCACAGGTTTTGTTTTGTTAATATAAGCTAATATACTTAATGGTGTAATCCAAAGTAAGGTAAAACTAAAAAAGTAATAATGTAGAAAAGGACACAACAGAACCGAATCTGTTAAGTAAAAACAAACATTTCATAAAAGTTTGGCACCATGAATTTGCTTGGTAAATATTTCCTTGTGAACAACCCATGGTGCATATATGGTGACAGGTAACAGTATTGCATTCAGGGATTGTCCAAAATGCTTTAAATTGACATTTATTGATTTAGAATTTAAAATGGATACTTTCTTTTCATAAGAGTAACTTAAGCAGTCTTGTTGTTTCATCATCTCTAAACTTCTATAACTATTTATATAATAACAATATTCATAACAATATAATAACAAAAGAAGAAATATACAAAACATCACTGGTCATTCAATTGCTTAGAGAAGTTTATTGAAAAGAGGTACAATGTAAGAAAGAAAACCATTTAACATTGTGATTTCTTTGAAAACATTATTTAAAATGTTAAATACTTTCTGTATAAAAATGATTTTCAATAAAAGAGAGAAACACTTTTCATTGAAACACTGTATCTGTGTCGAAAGCAATATTTAGTCTACCGGCTATATATTAAACACATAGATGTATATTTTAAAGCTGAGCATAAGGATCTCCAGGTTGCCAGCACCAATGAAAGTTAGTCAACTCTGAATATAATGAGATTTAGTGTTTAGTGTACTGCTTGTAAAAGAGAGTGTGTGTGTGCAAGTGAAAGCTTAATGACTGTATCAGCTTTGGAAACATTAAGGAAGCACTTGCTTTGTTCACCAGGGTGTTAAAGTGCCGTAGGCTCACAACTCGATAATGCCACCATTTGGTTTCAAATCGGAATTGCAGTTACTGCTCAGAAGGAAACCGTTCACTGTTCAGGCTAATGTTCAGAAAGAACAGCCTTGACCCTCTGAGATGAAACAGATCTTTGGAAATGCTTTTGAGCCTTCTGAAATATATAGATATATTGTAAGAGACTGAGAGAGAAAGGAGTGACTGTGAGAACAGACTGTGTGTGTGTGTGTGTGTGTGTGTGTGTGTGTGTGTGTGTGTGTGTGTCCGTGTCCGTGTGCGTGCGTGCGTGCATGTGTGCGTGTGTGTGTGTGTGTGTGTGTGTGTGTGTGTGTGTGTGTGCGCGCGTGCATGTGCATACTTCAGTGTTCCCTTCGATGACTACAAAATATCACACAGTCGGTTCTCTAATTCAAGGTTCCTCAGACACAAATGCCTCTGAGCGTACGGTACATGATCATCTTCCCTATTTGACTGCCTTAGCCAAAGCCATTCAAGCCTACACCTGCCTCAGACCCCTCATATCTCACGCCGGGGCCGGGATCTTCTCTTTGTGGCGGCAGGCTTGCGCCGTTTGCCGACTGCTGCTGTCTTTTGAGACTTTGTCGAACGTTGAACTGGGACGTTTTTCACAGCTTCGTCAGAGTCTGCACTCTCGTCTTCTGTAATGGGAAAAGAAGGGGGGGGGGGCAGTTTTTTGTCAGTGTTTGTCTTACGGTAACACACAGTCATGCACTACCTAAGCAAGCAATCTCAACCAGCGGTGGGTCTCGATTTCTCTTTACCGTCTTGTTCCTCAGTGCTGGTTTTAGTGGAATCTGGGGGCAAAAGAAAGTGATCAAATGAAACTGAGTGCTCACTTCAAATCAGATATGAAACAAACATAAACTAAAAGATATTGCTTCTAAGGCCTTGAAAGGTTATACGTACTGTTTTGTATGTGATACTTTACATGTTATAGTGACAATTCATATGTGGAATAACTAACTCTTCTACATTTACCTGCTACGGGTTAGACATATGCAAAAGCTGCTGGCAACACAATTCACCTAGCCCACCACACTGTAATGCTGTGGCCCACATTTTACAATTTTCTGAACAGTAGGTGATCAACTGAATTCATGCTCACCAGCTGCAATCACGTCATTGAGCTGTGCACCTTTGGTAAAGAAAACAGAGGGCATTTATTTGTATGTTTATTCACTTAATCCTCCCATTGATTCATACCCTTCTCATCCCTGTAAACAACCGTAGATAATGTAAGACTCACCATTGTTCCCTGCCTCTGCACTTGTGCTGCTTGTGTCTAAATGTAATAACAGTAACACTGTAAGACATCAAGATCATTTCTTGCAATGCTACATGCTAATTAAGGGCAGGGTGAAGTCCTTACCTGCAGTGGCTCCATTGTAATACTGTGGCTCATCTGGGGGGGGGGGAACCGGATGTGGGATTATTGCAGAGCGTCATGTATTATTTTATGTTCTGACAGGTTTGGTTTACATAGACACAGCTGAAGAGTACATGCTAATGTTTAGCTCTCAAACAATCAAAGTGCACAGCCATTCTTCCAACCCAAAAAATCCACTTCCATTTCTGTTTTACTGTACATTCCCTCTATGGGCCTCCAGATGGCGCCGTAGGACCGAGTGTCGCTGGCCACCGTCCCGCCTGAGGAATGTGCCACTCTGAGCCCAATAAAAGTATTCTGCCTGCCTGCCTGCCTGCCTGCCTGCACACATGGCGGGATACGGAGACACCCCGCTGCTAGCGGGAGCCACTCAAGAACCAGCGTGCCGCCCTACAGCATGAAATGAATGAAGAGCTACTCACACCGCCAGGAATGCGACCGAGCAAGAGCCAGCACGGCCCATTCTCTCTCTCCCGAGAATTATCAAGTATCAGGCAGTGTGGAGATCCACACGTCACGTTGCCAAAGTGTGAGTCAGGTTAATTGTTTTCTTCCGTTTCTTTTTTCTCACAGGCAAACAGGCGTGTATTAAAACAAACAACAGTTATGCTGGAGGTAAAGAGGCTTACCCCTGTTTGGGTTTTCTTCAAACCTGTTTGGACTTGACCATGGTGACAACGATAAAGGCCCCCACTCCTAGTCATTCTACAGGAGGGTGTGGATGATGCGTTCGCATTAAAGGTTTCATGTGGGTCAAGTGGGGGCCACTCCCAGACACACACACAAACACACACACACACACACACACACACACACACACACACACACACACACACACACACACAAAAGAAGCTTTGATACGTCCAGAGGGATCAGCCTGTGCCCTTTAGATCTTTTTTTTTTATTTAATCATGACTCTGGGCCTGGCATTCTGGATCTCTACTCACCGTTAGGCAGATTGGGGGAGACGGCATGCATGCTCTCTATAGAAAAGGGATACAACATGGCTGTGACTGGCATGAACTCACTGTACCACAAGCAGCGACATTAACAGATGCTGTGCGACTGTAGAAAACCACTTACCAGTGGGGGCCTCATCTGAGGTGGAGTCCTGGTCTGTGGGAGAGGAAAGCCAAGGCCTTTATTTCGCAGTCACAGCACATGACACAGTATGTCTTGCTATATTTAATTGGGTTTATGTCTGATTGTTATATATGATTATGTAGTATCTGCCTACACTTTTTGTTGTGCTGTTTTCAAAAATTATTGGAATTCTTGCTAAATTAGTAACTCATTAGTAACATTGTCAAATGCTTTGGACAATTTTCAACCCTTTATATTTACCTGTGGACATGGCTTGTTGATCAGTGCCTAGGGCAGACATAAAATAAGCATATTAGTTTCAAAAGACACTTAAAACATGCTTCAAAGAGCTCTTAAAGTGTTCATTCCTGCTGGCCTCTGACGTTTAGCTCATTTTAACTCTCTCCTTGTCAAGCTCCTCCTGTCCATTCCTCACCCCCTGCATGTTCCATTCAATGCTTGTGATTTTTGGAAGGCAGGTCATGCTAAATCAGTATCTAGTCACCCAAGGGCACTCACTGTACCTGCTTCAAGGTCGGCCTTCACCAGTAGGACTCCCAGAGAACAGAAGATGAGAATATTCCTGAGGCAAACAGAAAATGAAATATGGATGGATGCTGAATGTTTGTGATAAGGCACAGAACCCATAAGGACCATATTTAATTTGAGCTGGTCAATGAGAGGCAACATTGCAGACCAGGAAGCACATAAATAGCCTGAGTTTACTCTGAGTTCATATTCCCATGTGGTAACCAAAGACAGTGATTTATGTTGAGGGTCAGAACCCAGGTCTAAAGAGACTTTAACAGTCCTGCCTTTCCCCAGCCAAATGCCTTCCGTGGCCCCTACACCATGGCAAAGAGCCATTTCAAAGTTGTTAGGATAGTCCATATCATTACATTATCATGTAAGTATTTATTTTTATATCATACACACAAAATTGCAACTTATGACATTCATACAATTATTATCCTGATGTGGTTTCATGGATACTGCCTTTTATGTTATGTCAAAACCGTACAAACCCATTTCTGCCAAAGGTGGAATTATGTTAGTAGTCACTCCCCGGCTAAGTTATTTTGGATGCTGTAACAGGCAATACTTAAGCATTGTTCATCACGCTACTATGAAATATGAAATATGATGCAAAAGCAGAAATCACTGACAGTCATCATGGTACCCCACTAGCAGGTTGTAAATTACATTATTTTGTGGTATCTGAGTTCTAAATGAGAGAAGATTTCCTGTGCTCACCTGGACAACATGTTGGGAGATCCAGGTCCTGAATGGTTACAGTACGGGGTTGAATATTGCACCTGGGCTGGTCGTGAGGCATGGGCCGATCCTGTAGCTTTTATACCTTTCCAAAGGCCATCGGGGACGTGGGAGGGGGAGGCCCTCTTATTGTGGAGGGCTTTTGAAAGAGGAGGAGAGAGAGAAAAAAACACACAACTACACACACACAACCTCATCTAAGATTTCATTAATTGCTAGCCTTAATGTAACGATTCATATGTCGCTAGTATACATTTTTCTCTCAGAGGAATTTCTCTTATCCCAAAGGGCATATCAAAGCCAGGGAAAGTGGCTGTCACTTAATTTTTTGCTTGCTTTATGTGACTATCTTATATTTTATGTGACTTCTGATACCCTATTTGTTTCAGAGCAGGGGGGAAAGGAGGGTGGGGAAACTCTTGAAAGTTCACCCTTTTACGCTACAGTGGCTAAAGCGTTGCTAAGAGCTGGTGCCAGGTAACAAGGTCATAGCTCCACACTGGGCTGATGGTGGTGGCTGATGACGGCAGTCTCTGAACCCTGAGATGAGGTCTGCACCAGCTGGACTGACGTGAATGCCCCCAGGTCCCATTTGGGGATTGGGTGTACTTTCAAGCACTTCTCATCAAAGTGGGACAGTCTCATGAGAGAGAGGGGGAATCCCCAGATCACCACTGCAATTGTGCTGCTAAATGCTAACTTCATTAACCCTCCTATTATGTTCAAATTTTACCCACATCTATTATGCTTGGGGTCAATTTGACCCCAGCAATTTAAACCTCCAAAAAATTATTATAATTATTTTTTTTTACTCATGTTTATGTGTCAGGTACTTTAGGTTTGTTTGTTGACTACCTAAATAGCCCTTAAAATTAAAACAATATCCCCACCCACTCCCTTTATACATCCAGAATACATGTTACGCGACTATGGAGAAATATGCAGATCCCCATAAAATCTCACTGATTGACCTAAAATTGGAAAGAGATATCCTTATGGTGTTTTTATGGCTTCATATTATTTCTAAGTACATATTGTTGTTATCTATAACATTTGGAATAAAAAACTATTTCTTTTATCAAGAAAAGTAACAATGTGATGAAAAAAGTTTATATTTCTTACATATTTTATACAATTCATCATCATCATCATTGTTTATTCAGGGAGAAATTGACTGAGCACAGGGCTCTTTTGCAGCAATGCCCTGATTGAGGGCACATAGTACAGAAGAACAATACACAAACAAACCACAACAAAACAAAACAGACAAAATAAATAAAAATTTTTTTTTTTAAAAAACACCAAACAACTCAGAAATTAAGCATAAAAAATAAATAAATAAAATAACATAAAGTAAAAAAAATTAAATCAGAGAATCATTCAAAACAACAGCATTGAGGCACATCCTTATTATCTAAAAGGCTCTTAAATTGGTTGACAGACAAATACTTGGTTAATTTCAACTCCACTTGAATAGAATACAACTCCACTTGAATACAATTAAAACAGCCTGGGGTCAAATTGACCCCAAACAACACCTATGCGTAAAGTATGTGTACAGGACATTGAACATATCATCATGTTAATTTTGTGTTTACCCAGTTGTCCCCATTAAATTAGGAAAAGTCATTAAATATGAAGCAAAACAAATTATGTCAAACATTTATTTAGAGACGTTAAACACTGAATGGGGTCAAATTGACCCCAAACATAATAGGAGGGTTAACATATAATGTGATAGCTACTTCAAGAAGGAAACTTTCAGGTGTCTTAGCCAGCATGAAGAGCTATAAAAAAAACTGAGTATACTCCATCACTCATGCTATCTAAAAAGTGTTATGTCCTGAACTCATTTTGAGTATTGTAGGCTTTGTACAATACAGTACGATCATAAGACCAAAAAGGTTGTATGGAAAGTTTTGGGGAAATGTCAGATAATCTATACACTTTTTAGCAGTGCACTGCCAATCTATCATTTACATGTGATGGTATACATCTGAAACCACTGAACCTAATTTGGGAACTCATTAAAAAAACTTGGCAGACGGAGGGGAATGTGACTTTAATTTTGAACCTGGTGGCCGGCCTCATTTGAGATTTCGCATTTGGAAAAGAGGCAGGAGAAATCCAGCACTGTCTTCGCAGACATGGTCGATTTCACAGGCTCACGCAGCTAAGACTAATGCCCTTGTAGTGTACAGTCTCCTCCAGAACCTCATCCGCACTAGTCACCCGATCTGCCGGGTCTTTTTGCTCTTTATCAGACGGAACAAATGCCAATGGAAAAAATGAATGGGCTGTCTTTAGACAAGACAGGAAGTCTACCCATCTGGGTTTTACCTTTCCCTGGTTTGTATGGAGACCTGGAGCAAAAATGGAGAGGTCTTCTCTGGAGTAGACCAGGGTGAGGGTGGTGATAATAGGAGAAAGTGGTCCTCTGTAATAGAGTTACATCTCACACGTCCAGTGCGGCTGGTATTTAGGCTTTGCTTTTTGCCTCGTATCAAAGGAGCCCTCTGTCTGTGCACTAAAAGGATTTCTCTCTGTAAGTGTAAAAGGATAATTAACCATTGAGGATCCTTCCCTCTGTCACATTGTGGTGTGGCTAACCGAGCCGTTTAGGGGTCTTTTCACACAAAATAGTCGGGAGGAGAGCCTTTGAAAGCTGGTAATGTCAGATATACATCTGCATGAGTAGGTTGGCCTCCTAAAGTTCCAACTTAAGCAGCACTTTTGAAAGGAAGTGAATTTCAACGTTATTGGCAGGATTCTTATTCAGTGAAGAAGAAAAAAAAATAAGAAATGCCATGACTCCAGCCTGTACATCATAGCGTTTAACCACTTGGGAAAAGTTCACGGGTTTATAAACATCAGACTGACCTTGTCTAGTTCTTAATATTTGCTGTAAACAGAGCACCCCACTTTGAATAGAAACTTATTACAATGACAAAATTACAGATTCTTATCATCTTGAGAAAGCCCCAGAATAGTTTGTTTGAAGAAGAAAAAAAAAGAAAGCTGATGTACATTTGTCCTAAATTTAATTTTAAAGGCTGATGTTTTCCAGACAGCTAGCCATCACTATTTCTCCCATGCTCAAATTCCACATTCGATTCAGAGTTGTGTTACATTTTGTAGTGTGATGACATAAATGCATAACACTGTCAAGGTCTGAGAAGAAGGCAGTCTGTCAGAGCCAGCACTTGATCTAAGGATTGATGCCAACCTAGTAAATTAACCGTAATAATTTAGAGGCAATTTCCCTCACTTTCCATCATCATGAAAAATGACACCCCATAACCGGCACATACCAGACAGGATTTATTAAAGCACCGATGGTATTGGATGGCTTTTTAATATAAATTATCACACATGATGCCTTTGTGTTTCCAGTAGATGGGAGGAATAATCTATGGACAGGCACTCAAGGTGCTGTCAGATCTGATGCTAGACAGCTGATCTGTCAAGCTTCACTGGCTGATGAACTCAGTGTTTTGGAGACTTCCTATATCAAACCGCAGAGCTCTCCATGTGAGGCAGTGTGGCACTGCCAAGTCAGATAAGAGGCTTTCTCAGCCCATGCACTCTTGGAATCTACAGCAGGACATCTGCTACACTTGACTACATAAACGTTCTTTGGCCAAGATTCTTAAACAATGCCCAATGATAACAAGTGAAAGATCTTTTGTGAGTCTTGAGACAATTTCTTACCTAGGTGAACTCACTTGATATTTCATGCCGAGTTTAAACTGTTTAGACAAGTATATTCAATAGGTTAAATCTCTTATACAGTATGCAATACAAGTAGCCTAAATGAATCGCTATTTGAATTCCTTTCAATTAATTATGATTTTCATGTAGAGTACTTGTTTCATTGTAGAGGCATTGGTTGTATCTAAGCTGTGACTTATAAAGCTTTATTTTTACTTTTAGTTTGTTTTTTGTAGTGAGGATGCGGTCCCATTCCCCATCAATGTGGAGTTGTTCTTAAGATATTTCACATTTCAGTGTAAAACTTGCAAAATGATATAGGCTGCGTTTTTTTCTAACATAAGAAACTTCTAAAACATTTCGTATTGTTCATAAAACATATATTAAAATGATATACACAATGTGCAACCTAATTGCAGTGGACCCTGATTTACAATGTATGCTTATTTTACACAAAGCTCCACCCAAGTACAACTTACGGTGTTTTTTTGTGCTTGCGCCACCATGAGGTAGGGAGGCAATTCAACACAAGTGCATTCATCTCTTTCATTATAAAACTTGTTTGCCGGAGTCTAGTCTATGGTCTAGTCTGCGGGAGCCGCCATATTGTCATCCCTGAAGAAACGAGAGGTAATTCACTGTGTCTTTCAGACTTGTAATACATGTTCCCCCCTGCCTAGCACTATATGAATGATGTTATTGATGTGTGAAGCGTCGCTAGTATCAGTACTCGGTGCGTGCGAATTTCCGAACGTTTAAAATTAGTGGGCATCCAGCTAGTGCGCTAACTAGCAAGCTACCGCGGTGGCGCTTTTAGCAAGCTATACAGTCAGCTAGGCGTTAGAGCTTTACTCGTAGCCTGGAATTTCTAGATTGTGCCTCTACATTCTGGATAGCACGAGCAATCTTTTGAAGAACCAGCACTAGTTAAAGTAATACATCGTGTTAACTTAGTGATAGTTCAAATGATTATTGTGTAGCAATGGCGTGTAAACTGCCTACACATTATCCTAGACTTTAACCGATTTTCATCATCTGAAGATGGCTGCATCCCCCAAAGCCAGATCCTCCAGTCAATCATGTTCTTCACAAGCAGCGATAACGTTGCAATTTTCTCTTGGTCAGTCGGTAATGTTGACAAGTTGGTTAAATGCATGTGGGTCGTTTTTGTTGAACGAATAATTTCTTAAAACATTAACTAGTATTGTCGTATCGTTCGTCGAGAGACGGTCCGGCTACAACTGGTAACATTAACGTTAACTAGCTAACGTTAGGCATCTAGTAGCTAGCCTAGCTATCCTATCTAACTTATCTGTAGCTCACTTGGTTGTTGGATGGCTAGTCACCTTACTGAGCAAGCTAAATTGCTCGCCTAGCTTTAAGGCCAGCTTGGTCTAAGTGGAGAGTTAATAACGTCTCGCTCATTGTCGATGGTTCCAGTGTATTTTGATGCATTTTAGTTATGCTAGCTAACGTAGGTTACGCCGAGCAATTAACACGGTAAAGAGGCGACTACGTTAGCCAGCTGTATCCTCTTGAAGTCAGTGTGAGCTGGCGCTAACTCCTCGATACGAAACATGCAAGTGCATCTTTGGCAGTGCCGACGCGTTACTGGTTAGTAAGGTAGGTAATGGTGGTTAGCAACAGCAGGCACAGTGACCCAACAAGCCAGTTGTGTTGAAGCAAAAAAAAAAAAAAGCCACTTGTGGAAGAGTGAGTGTTTGGTTACCCTCCTTCATGTAGTGGGTGAAATTAGTTCAACCATTCATCACCCTGGTCAATTTATTGCAAATCTACCTCTAACTCTGCGTGACCATTTTTTCACCGATCTGCCCTCCAGGATTATGTGCCAGGAGCCGCAATAAGTGGTTGTTTCTGTGTATATATTTAGGCTTGTGTTCTTTAAGACCATCCAACATTGCTCATGCTGAATGAACAGATAAAAAAAAAAAAAAAAACACCAGGCCGCAGAAGATCTAGGCCATTATCTTTATGGCAAATGTAATCCACCACATGTATTGTGCGTCTAACACATGCATGATATAATTAATGTTCATGTTCACTCCACACATTTTTGCCTCTGGTGATGCTTTTGGGCAATATTGATACACAGTCTGGGCTGTGCACCCTATTTATCACTCACCAGCTTCTCAAATCTTCTGACGACTAATATTATATGCGCCCCTTCTAACTTTTTAGCTGATTCATGGTTTGCATAACCCAATTCTGCTCAGCATAATGATAATTATGATGACCCTTCTTTCCTCTGTTGTGTCCTCCCAATCTACACCTCCGCCCGCCCACCCCTGTTTCTCTGCCGATGACTCCTGTTGAGCCAACTCATTCAGCTCTGGCGTACGTGATGACACTCCACTGAGGCCCAGAGTGAGGCCAGGTATTGATCATGCCAGCCATGAACTCGAGTGTACATCAGGAGCACTGATCGATCCACCCAACTCTCAAAAGATGGGCAAGGAAGGGGTAGTTTGCCTTTTTGTCATGGTCTTCACATTTCCTAGATTTGAATCAGTGAGTTGAGGAGGTAGAGTGCATGGTGTCACTGGGCGAGCTGTGACTTTGTTTACGAGAGTACATATCTGTAGACAACTTGTTCTGGGTATTGGATGGGAAATAAACCAAAGGTTCCACCCATACCGTTTACGACCAATCTTGACCAGAGTGTATTTCGGCTTCCATGTTTGCCTCCCTTCTCCTCTTAAAGCATTGGATTTGATGGTTTTCAGAAATGATCAAATCTCCCCCACCCACGTTTCAGCGAAGATGAATAAGGCTATGTTATATAAGGCCTATGTAGCCTGTTCAAAGTTTCTGTAATAAACATTTAGTTAGTTATACACTGAGTTAGTTAGTTCCCATCTGTCCCACCCCACCTGCAGGCCAGTGCTTACTGCTAGAGTGAGGATGGGTGTCACCATACACCGACCAGCCTGCCATTGGCGTGTGTTCTACTTTCACTTGACCATCACAGATGCTCTGCTCCCTTGTCTTGGGCTAATATTCCATGCTGCTGCCAGATTGTTAGCATTCAGCCCCCTAAAGATCACTAGCATAGTGGTTCAGAGCGGCAAGCAAACCAAAGATAACGAGATTGGGGCGGGGGGGGGTCGAATCTCCGTTTTGTGATTCTGGAAACATCCTTAATTGATGAGCTTGGGAAGATGACTAAATGGGGAAGGAAAACATTTGGCCGCCTCCCTTCTGTTGCTCAGCTCAGGTTCAGATACGGCTGTTGAGTACGGCTCTTCCTAGGCCTCCGTATGCAGTGGCTTCTGATTCCTGTATGTAGAGTAATTGGATGTAGCCTACTCTTATGCTGAGTGCCACCTCCCACCTCACATCCCCCCTAAGCTCCAGGTAAATAAAGCTGCTCTGCCCTGGAGGTGGCACAGACCTTGTGACCGATCACAGCATGCAGTGACATTTATTTATGAGTCCTGCCTGTATGAAAGTAGATCAGGAGACCTCTTTTGTCTAACTCTGGAACTGTTGGTTATCTCTCTGTTATAAGGCGCTTTTCCTTTGCAGGAACGTTAGACAAGAGATTTATTTTTTTAGACAGCGTTACGATTACCTCAAGGTCAAGAAGAATTCTGCCATAAAGTTGCTAAAGCTCAATTAAATTGCTTCAGGGCAGCTGTAATTACTTGGTAAATGAATATACCAGCGCCACAATTATTAATTAAAGCCTATATTTCAGCTGGTGTTCATTCAGTTGCCGTAACCTCAACAAGCTACCTATGTATGCTACAATTTCTTGATCTGTATGCCGTGTGTAACCTGGTAAATCTAGCTCGGTTTTAAAAATGGCACCTGCTGTCTTCCCCTCACGTTGTGCTTAACCAATAAGCATTAACCATCACTGCGAGCTCCACCCAGCTGATTCAGGACCGCACGGGAGTACCTACCCTGCAGTGGGCACTAATATTGCCCCAGAAAACTGCCCTGAAAGAAGTCCTACAGGGGCGGTTCCTGCAGTGGAAAGGTGCTGGCCCTCTTAATACGGCCCGCGAGTTCCTGCAGTGTATGAGAACTTATTCTCTGAAACATGCAACACAGCCTAAGGTGTAGTTTAAGTTCAAGTTGTGAAAAGCTGTGCGAGCTGGAGCCCCGTGGTCCAGCAACAAGAGCAGGGTTCGCATTGGTTCCACCTCTGCAGTCTCAGAACTATTGAAAACAGGAAATGGTTTCATCTGAGGCGTGGAATACTTTTCTTTCTCTTTTTTTCACCATCCCCTTTTAAAGTGAGTCTTTTATTTGTAAGCCCGTATTTTTAGTTTGTGCACGACATATGCAACGGTGGCTTTTGTGAGTGCGAGGAGGCCGCATGCAAAGTAGGTCATGGGTTTCATGCCTTCAGCGATGTTGCCGTAGCGTGGTGCTCCATGGGACGATGACGTGCATCGCCAGGCACAACTCTAAACTAACTGATGTTGGGGTTTTTTTATACCCCTTTCTTGCTTTCTTTCTTTCTCTTTTGCTCTTTTTCTGCATCCAGCCTTGAGCACAGAGTCACCACGTCCTCCTGGTCATGTCTGGTCCGGTCACCAGCCGATCCCGGGTCTACCCCGACGTCAACACACAGAGGCCGCGCGAGTACTGGGACTATGAGTCGCACGTGGTGGAATGGGGGTGAGTATGGATGGATGGATGGATGGATGGATGGATGGATGGATGGATGGATGGATGGATGGATGGATGGATGGATGGATGGATGGATGGATGGATGGATGGATGGATGGATGGATGGGTGGGTGGGTGGGTGGGTGGGTGGGTGGGTGGGTGGGTGGGTGGATGTTGAATGAAGGTGGCTGAGGGGATGAGTGGGTGGTGCGTGTTCAGATGGAGATGTTTCAGAAATGCTATGAGTGTGTATTCAGTAAGAGGTGTGTTGATGCCAAGGCTGGGACACAACATGGGGCACACCTCCATTTGACGCAGCCCCAGCAGTGGGGGTTATGGATTCGGGTCATTTCCTATTCAATCTCTCCCAACAAGCCCTGAAATCACATCTTATTTGGGGATGTACAGAATGGAAACAGAAGGGGGTTGTACAGTAGGAGATTGGGGGATACAGATACCATGTGGGGTGTGGTGGTGTGTGTAGAGGGCAGTATTGGTTTGGTGAATTGAGAGGATGAAGTGGTTGATGGGGACGGTTGCAGAGATGGTATAGGGTGTGGTTTGGCCTGTGCTGTTAGGCAGTGCTTTCCCCAGCCAGGCCTGTCCTCCTTCCCACACCCTCCCCACTGCCTGCCACTGAGGCTGAGACTGCTGCAGGTATTTGCTTCCATGTGTGCTTGTTTTATGGCCCGTCTCTAACCCAGGGATCTGCTGGAATGCACTGGCCTCTTCACTGCAGCAGGGCTTGCATTCGAACAGCCGCAGATCACGCACTGACATTTACTTTCTCTCTCCATTTCTCTCCCACTTCTCTTTTTTTTCCTATCGGTATATCTCTGCCTATCTGTTTATTTCCCCCTCTCTTTCCTACCACTTTCTGTTTCTCTGTGTCCCTCTCTCTCTTTCTCTGTTTCTGTGTCTCCCATTTTTTTTTCCATGACTTCAGGAATCAGGATGACTACCAGCTGGTGCGAAAGCTCGGCCGAGGCAAATACAGCGAGGTGTTTGAGGCCATCAACATCACAAACAATGAGAAAGTCGTTGTCAAAATACTAAAGGTGAAAACAACAAAAGCACTGCATGGCCTCCATGCCTGACCATGGCTGGAGGCTTTTTATACCCTTTTCAACTCCCCTCCTGGTCAAAAACAGAAACAAAATTGTTATCCTATTCCTGTTCCTATTCCCTCTGACATGGAGGAGCAGGAAATGGAGAAAAATCTGTTATTTTGATTTATTAGTGACTGCAGGCTTTTGGGGGGGGGGTAGATGTCTACAGAGAGAAAATCCTTCTGGATGAAGTCCAACTGTTAGCAACCTAATGAAGCTCTTTTCCCATTCCTGCCTAATCTACCCCATTGTACATGCTTATTTTAACGTTTTAAGGACGAAGGGGGTTTTCTTTAGCCTTTTGCTAAATGCCAGAGATTTTTTTTTGTGTTTTTGCTTGGCTTTTTCTCAAAGCTGTTTCAGTCAAACATGTGCTGGATGTGTGTCTACGCCTGACTAAAACATTTTTTTTTAGCACTATGAATTAAGGCAGAGCTTTTTTGAGCCCAATGATTGTTTCTAACCCTTGTCAAATTTTATGGACGAAGAAAAAACATATTTGCTGTTTTATCCAGGATCATCAAATGGATAGGCTAAGCTTGTCCCTTTGATTTGAATTTGTTGTTTTGTTTCTTTCGCTACGCAGCCAGTAAAGAAGAAGAAAATCAAGCGAGAAATTAAAATTCTAGAAAACCTGCGAGGGGGCCCCAACATCATCACACTCTTAGACATCGTCAAGGACCCTGTGGTGAGTGCCCCGGCAGTCTCCTCCAAATAAACATTACTATCAGTAATCAGGTCACCCGGTGGCAGTCGGCTGAAATGAGTGATTTTAATCTACCTCCCTTCTTGCCACCTCTCTCTCTGTCTGTGCCTGAACTTTGTAGTCTCGGACGCCAGCGCTGGTTTTTGAACACGTTAACAACACAGACTTCAAGGTAAATGCTACATTCTCTATTGTGTGCCTGTGCTCTTTTTGTACTCTATACTCCCAACACGTGAGTGAAATAACCAAACCTTTTCCCTTTTTTTCCCCCAGCAATTGTATCAAACGCTATCAGACTACGACATACGGTTCTACATGTACGAGATATTAAAGGTAAGCGCTCACTTTCTGTGTCTGCTTTACCAGCCTCTTTGTCCCTTTAGATGACCAGGACGCCAAAATACGATTAGATACGTGTCCGAATAGTCCCAATGAAAACGATCAGTTGTATATTATGTTTTTTATCTTATTTTCCGTCTTCCCTCCCACACAGCCACCCCACCCCTCTTTATAATATGAGCATAGTACTAAACTGAGTTATAAGACTCATGCACGCTTGGAAGAGCAGAAGGACTTGAGAGAGTGTTAAGAGTAGAGATAAAGTCTTGAAAGACTTGCAGATCTTTGTACACATGAAGGCGTGCCTATATGAATAGTCACTCTGGTTACGGCTAAGAGGCCTTGGATGCTGTGCATGGGTGCTAGGGACCGGCGTCCCCCCCTGGCTTTAGCTTAGTGGTAGCCACAGGGATTTAGCCGTATGGCGAGGGCTTCGCAGAGGCCTGCTAGCCCCATATGGAGCCGACATGTGTTAAAGTCGTGAGGATTTATTTGTGGACGGAGGCCCGCCTGGTCGCCTCTTCTCCTCAACCTCGCCTCTCCCCTTTTCTCTCCCTCACTCTGGGGCCCCACCGCTCGTGATTCCAGCCTCAGCTGCTCTTTGTTATGAAGTGCTCGAAAACGGCACCACTGGTCATCTTTATATTTATACCCCGAACACACACACACCCACGGTCACACATATATATATACACACACATACACACACACCCACGTACACCCACACCCACATACACCCACACACACATACACCCACACCCACACACACATACACACACACACATACACATACACATACATACACACTCCTTTTTTCCCCAGCTGCCTTCATGTTGGCCAGCCATTTACTCTTCTTGGTTTCGCCGGCGCGTGTCAAAGGCTCCAGTTTGTGTGACACTCCAGTATCGCAGCGTATAAAGAAACAAGGCCCTCACTACTCTCATTTCTCCAGTAGTCTCCTGCTCTGCTCCAATGGGCTTTTTTTTTGTAATCTCATTGGCTGGGACGGATGCCAAAATAGGCCCCCACCTCTATTGATAGGCCGGTTAATTGGTCATGTGGGGGTTGGGAGGTGAATGGGGGGGCGATGATGACTTCTGCCAGACTCAGGTGTGTTAAGCTGGATCACTGAAAGCCCAGGGAAACGGGGTCAAGGCAGTCGGTCAGCCCCTCCTCCATCCACACCTATTGGTGTACAGTTACTCTGTCACCTGAATATGTGATGTAGCAATGGTTGCTAAGGTTAGACATGGAACTTGATGTGCCATGTTGGCAGATGGCAAATGGAGTGCCGCCCCCCCTTAGTGTGTTCAGTTGACTTCTCTTGTGCAGAATGTGACTTGAGCAGTTTGTCAGTGTCTTTTACAAAAAGTTTAATGTTGATGGGAGGAGCATTTCTAAGTTTACAGTCTTTGGCAAAGAACAGTTGAAATCCATCTTTTTGCCCTCTGTGTTCATAGGCCCTGGACTATTGCCACAGTATGGGAATCATGCACAGAGATGTTAAGCCACACAACGTCATGATCGACCACGAACACAGAAAGGTAATTTTCTTTCCTGATTGGCTTAAGTCTAGTACCTGTTATCTGTGCACCCATAGCCCTGATTTGTCAGTGGTGAAGATTCTCTACATATCCTCTTGTTCAGCGCTTCGTGTTGGTACTAGGGATGTCAAAAAAACAACAGTGCCAAGTAGCCTTCAGGTAACAAAGAAAAAGAAACGACTAACATTACAAAAAAAGAATAGTGGCGTGTAGCCTTCATGTATTTAAAACGAACATTACTGGGCTTAATTACGATCAACGTGTTATGATGGCGCAGCATGTCAGTTGTGGTACCTAATAAAAAAAATATGTAAATGGGACTAAAGGTAAAATGACATTTCAGTCATCACTGACTAAGGAAACGGCATAGGCCGCATACACAGTATACTAACACACACACACACACACACACACAAACGCGCACACACATGCCTCCTTATACTAAGTGCAAGCACTATCACTCCAGCTGCACCAGTGATCTTAAAAAAAAAAAAAAAAGATCTGTGTTTTGTGCTGGTAGGCGTTCTTCTTCCTTAGCATTTAACAGCGTACTACAAACACTTGTAGGAGTATATGCTGCCCCCGTCAGGTCTGGAAGAATTGCATCTCCGGTACCTACGGTACTGTAGAAAAACAAGTAGTCAGTTTTTAGAATTTTGGCATCGACTTGGTACCAAAGCATTGGTTCTGGTGACATCCCTAGTTGGTACCATTTCTGAGGGTTTAATTGTAACTTTTCATTCAGTTGTTAGGGTAATCATGTTTCATTCAGGTAAGACTAATTTAGAGGCAAAGTTTGTTTCCCTAATCCATCCTTAAATGGCCCAGGGAACCAATAACACATTAATTTGCTGGCAAAAACCATTTTGCCATTTTGCACCCTTGACTGACAGTGTGGTTTTAATCATGAGGTAACATGACCTAGCCAAAAAGTTCCTTTAAATTATTTTTGGTTTTGTATTCTTTTTATCTGAATTAAATACTCCCCTTTCTCATACATGCATATAGATATACACGTATTGGAAGATTGACATGCTTCTGTTACAGTGAATGTAACACACCGACCGTAATACTTTTTCAGCAGCAGTGTAATTGGTTTATTAAGTTTATTAAGACTGGCAATAAAGGGTCATATAGCGACTCCACCAGAACGCCATGGGTTCAGGTTTGACGAAGCATATGTGGATGGAATGATTCCTTTAATGGTTCAATGACCTAACTGATCCCTGTTCTTTGGTCGCAGCTCCGTCTGATAGACTGGGGTCTTGCAGAGTTCTACCACCCTGCCCAGGAGTACAACGTGCGAGTGGCTTCCCGATACTTCAAGGGCCCGGAACTGCTGGTAGACTACCAGGTCAGACACACACAGCTTCTCCTTTTCACAAACACTAAAAAAAAAAAAAAAAAAAAAAACATCTTACTGCCACCTTTCTCTTCTACTCACTGTTCATCCTTAGGTAGATGGGCCCTCTCTCTGAGCCAGGTTGTGCTCATATATCTTCCTATAAACTAAATGGTTTTCCTTGCCACTATATCCTTGTCTGCATCTGGATGTTTTGTCTTTGAGGTCTTTAAAATGCCTTGAGGGGGTGCTCATTGTCCAAATACAAAATGTAGATAAATAGCAGTGTTTCCCTCGGGTATGAAATATACTTGTGATGGTAGCTGTTTGAAAGGGCCGGCATTACCTGCTGGCACAAAAATGGTCAACTGCATGCGACAAAAGACAAATGCGTGACGCAATATTTTGATTTATCGAATATTTCTATTAATTTCACGTAATAATTCACAGTACCAACCCTCCTTCCATCTACCCACATAGGAAGAGTAAGACAAAGAATAAAAACAAAGATGCCACTGTTTGGAACTATGCTGCTTGGTCACCTGCTGCTGTTTCTAGCACACTTGGACCTGCTGCTGCTGATGCTGCTGCTGCTTCTACCTCTCCCTCAGCATCTCACCACTTGTGCCAGCAGCTTCACTGACTGACTGGCTGGATTTGAGAAGAAGCTTGAACCTAATTTGGCCTCTTCATTTCGTGTCTCTGTTGAATGCTATTATAATTTCACGTGAAATTAACTGACGCATTTAATGATTGAGGCGTATGCATTTATTTATTGCCATTTTTCACACTAAATGCTAACGTTGGGCAAGTTACCGGAGGTGTGGTGCAGCGCTCTTCCTCATCCTCTCCTCACACCGTATCCTCTTAAAATCCTCTTTAAAAAATATTTTTAAATACTCATTGCTGCTGAATAAATGCATGAAATATTATGTTTAATTTAATAATGTTTAATAACCTTAGGTTAAGTTAGTCTTTCTAACTGCCATAGCCCAAAGACTAAATAACTAAATTATAATCTTTCTGGGATTTAGCCAGGACAATTTAGCTGCATGTGGCACAATGGTCATGTTACGTGTGCAGAATACACTCTTGAGTCTTGTCGCTGCCAACGCAGCATAGTTGCAGCTTTCTTTGAGAAAAGCAGTTGCTTTCTCAAGTCCGTGCTTGTAAAATATCTATCGTGTCCACAACTTCGAACGTAATACCAGGGAACCTCTCTCTGTGTTCCAAGCATGTGCGATTGTCAGTAGACCATTCTCGTGATGGCAGAACGAACAGGTGTGGGTGTGGTAGAGAAGGTGAGATTGTGCACTAGTTAATCGCAGATGGCTTCGTTCTCTTGGACAGATAAAAAAAATATATGATGTCCCGCCATATATGCTTTGACTGCCGTTAATATACCTGGGTGGCTCGCCCTAGTGAAGTCTTAAGTGTGGGAAACACTGAATACACTTGTGAGTTTTTAATTTGTTTCTCTTTTGTGTTTTGTACAGATGTATGACTATAGTTTAGACATGTGGAGCTTAGGATGCATGCTGGCCAGTATGATCTTCAGGAAAGAGCCCTTCTTCCACGGACATGACAACTATGACCAGGTACGCCTATTCACATGTGCACTGGTGCAAACACACACACACACACACACACACACACACCCACCCTATTCCATGCAGAGCTTTTGTTTTGTACTGGTTTTATTTTCAGACATTCTATAGAACGTTTTATGTATTCCGCCACTGGTTCTGTTCGTTTTGCTTACAAACATGCCTGGCCACCAAGTGGTTTTCCCTCAGTGGAACAGGTAGAACCAGTGTTACTGCCACCTGCTGTCGGAGTCTCATCCTTCACCTTCTCTTCTTCCATGTCTCTCCACCAGCTTGTACGAATCGCAAAGGTCTTGGGCACAGAAGACTTGTACGACTACATTGACAAGTACAACATTGAACTAGACCCCCGTTTTAATGACATCTTGGGCAGGTGGGTTTGTCTCTAGTCCTTTTCACATGACATGTGAGAACTACATTTTTAAATGACTGTGGGTGAGTCTTCTGCCAGAACACAGATTGACCAATAAAAGTTTGTTAGGTGCCAGGCCAGTAACGTATAGATACTTTCAGAAATGTCACTAACATGGAGTGTATTTTTCACCTTGTGCCAGTACTCTGCAACAGTACTAAGAAATGAATCTGTAATGTAAGGCGTCTCTCTGATCAGACCATTGCAGTGACTTACATTTGGAAGTTTTGTGTACCGAAGAATAAAAAAAGAAAATGCAGTTGCACAGTTGAAACTTGGCATAGCCTCCTCTGTCACGTGTGCTCATCTCTCTCTCTCTCTCTCTCTGTGTGCAGACATTCTCGAAAGAGGTGGGAGCGCTTTGTGCACAGTGAGAACCAGCACCTGGTGAGCACTGAGGCCTTGGATTTCCTCGACAAGCTGCTGCGTTACGACCACCAGGCGCGCCTCACGGCCCGAGAAGCCATGGAGCATCCATACTTCTGTGAGTCTCCCTCTCTCTTACCCCCTGGCCTGTGACCCCACTCACCCTAGACTAAACAAACACATAAAAAACTGTTCCATAATGCAGTTGAGACCATCTTTTGTTTCCATAACAACTTGCGTTGGGTACCTACAGTTAGGTATAAGTACTAACCAGACACTTTTAGGACCCATGCGGTTCAGTTTAATCAAAAAATATTATGGTTTACCTGTCGTGTCATTCAGCCTAGCCTATTTCACTGTGCTTGATTACGCACATTACGTCTCTTTACTGCGTGTCAGCATCAAAGGTTTTGGCGCCGTGTTGACGTCACCGTTGGTGCACGCAATCACCAACATTCCAGCGCCTTAAGGGTTCTTATTTCCTGCTCCTGTGGCCAACCCTTCACATCCCTGATCTGTGTGCTTTCCAACTTTCGGGGTCACTCTTAATCAGCTGAACACAACTGACTGTGTTGTGTTCCTGCGAGAGGTTCAAGAGCAGTATTTCAAAGATATTCCGTGCAGGCTGGCCCTAGGAGCGGGACCTGAGTTAATGTAGTCCTGGTAGTTTATTGCAAAAGTATTTTCCATGGAAGCACTACAAAAATGAACAGATGAATTTGGCCCATTTTCTTCTTTTTGATCTTCATTATCCTAGTACATGCCTACAGCTGTCATGTCATTGGGTGATGCTGCTCGCGCTGATGTTCTGAGTTGTGTGTGTCTCCTATCAGATCCCATAGTGAAAGACCAGGCCAGGATGGGCTCCACATCAGGACTGTCAACGGGCTCCACCCCTGTCAGCTCGTCCAGTATGATGACTGGTACAACAAACACACACACTCACAGCCACATGATTACAGTTACTGGTCAGCCATAGCTTGAGTTCCTGTTTTTGACATAAAGTGGAACTGGGAAAAGTGCACATGTACTTGCCCTCATGCCATACATTTCTGTGTATAGGCTCTTAAACAGCCAGTGGTTCAGGCCTATAGCTCTCTATTTCCCTTGACCAAGCTCAAGTATCTGCTAGTTTTGCAGGTACATAGGGAAGGGAAGACTGTTATCGCCAGTTATGTTAAAACTGCTGGATAACCCCCCCCCCCCCCCGTCCTTGGTTTGTGTTGCAGGCATCACGTCCATGTCATCCTCTCAGCAGCCGCTGGGCAACATGGCTGGCTCCCCGGTCATCTCGTCCCCCAGCGCTCTGGCCACACAGGTTCCCGCGGCAACGGGGGCGCAGCCCTGAGCCGCTGTGTCGATGCTGCTGTCGTCGTCAACTCCCCGCCCTCCCCCTACCTAACCCCCCCCCGGCCACATTTTTACGTCGAGTATACCGAACCAAGAGAAGAGAACAGACAAAATTAGGTTCCTTTTTTTGTTTTGTTTTATTTTCCATACAATAATTATATATTGAAATTCGGGCACAAAAAGCAGATGGTGTTGCGTCTGTGTCCGGATTGAAACGAGTGTAGCTGCGTTCTTTGATGATGACAGTGTCTAGAAATGCAACTACAATGTAGAAAATGAAAAATGGATAATAAAATTTATTTTATATGTCCCTAAAGTCCTTTTCATTTTTGCTTGTGACTTGTGTTTAGGGGGAATGACTTGATTCCATTTGTTTTGCTTCCTCTGCTAGTTTCTTGGGCTGCTATAATTAGGTGGGACTCCATAACAGATTATCCTTGTCCTATATTCCTCTGGTAAAGATGTATAGTTGTATTGTAATTGAGCTGAGTCATTTTAGCAGCATCTTAATACATTGTTAGTTTAAGCCACTATGAACCAATATAGGTCAATAGGTTGCATTTTTTTCTTTCAATGAGAGTCGTAAAGAGGATACTAAGAAATTGCATCGTTAACCACTTGACCTGTCCAGTGTCATACTCAAATGATTAAATCGTTTTTAAGCAAGCTCGGAAAGGTTTGTCTACAGCTCTCGAAATATAGTTTTGTGTTTAACTTTTCTGTTTCTTTTTTCAATCAAAAGTGTAATCTTAGTGGGTCTTTCTAAATGGAAGGTTTATTATTCTTAATCAGGCCTTTGGTCCTTATAGCCTTTACTAGGATTGGGGTTGTGAGAAGCATTGGGACAAACTAGCTCTGACGTTTAATTAATGTTCGTTTAAGTGACGTCTGTCACTCCTCTCACCCACGTGGGAAGGTCATGACGAGCTCAGCAATCGCAACCTTCCTCCGGTCCACATTCCTCAGATACACCACTAGTTGGAGGAGGGCCAAAGGAAGAGAACACTCCTTCATCGTTGAACTTAAACAACCCTTTTATCAACAGCGACGAAAAATGTTTGTATGGAATGCTGCGGCAGCGGACCAATTTGCTGTCTCGCTGACCACACCGAGGGGATTTTTCTGTCGATGGTAACATCTTGTCCAGAGGGATTGCGTTACAATAAGGGTTCTTCTTAATATGATATGGAAGACCTTTACTTGGTAACGCAATACTACTAGACCTAGATTCCTCATAGCGCAGAGGGTATGGTGACACCTGGCAAGACATGTGAATGTGAACGTAGGAGAAAACATCTCCCTGTCCTCAGCAAGTCACTAATGACCTATATGGCTGCGTGGCAACTTAATACTAGCATTCCTCCAGCAGATGGCGACAATGTCTGCGTATTTCGGTGTAGTGGAGCAGACCGTCGCGGAGAAACCGTTGAGCTGACACTCATGGTCCGCCTATGAGTCAGTCCTTGCCCGCTCCTGGTGTGGTCATCCTCCTCCTCCTCATAAACAGTAAAAGAGTGCTGCTGGCAAAGGGAGGGTGCGCATCCTTTTATTATTTTATTAATTCTATACAAGTGAAGGCAGATCCTTCAAGGACAACAAAATAAAGGCAGAAAAAGAGGCAAGAGGAAGACATGAGCGACGTCCTACCTCTCCAGTGGAGAAATCTGTGCTGTTGAGGAGCAACAGCCGGCTTCAAACTGGCTGGCTCATGGGTGCGAAGGCCTCCGTGGAGGGTGTGTGTGGTGTGTGTACTGTGTGTGCGTCTCTTCCATGTGGGTGCTTTTCAGTTACTTTTTATGTTTGGCTTCATTCACACACCATAATGCAACGGAGGCACAAACCAAACAAGAAAACCTGAGTTCCCCATGGACCCAAGCTCAGAGCAGAAAGGATAAATTCAGAGGCACCCCCACATGGATAAGCACACCTGTCAGCACTCTGCCTGAAACTTTCTCACACACACACACACACACACACACACACACACCCTCACTTTGAGAACCCTGACATTTGGTTTCATCAACATTAAAAAAAAAAAAAGTTGTTGCACTACATCCCACATAGAATTCCCTCACTGCAGTCATGTGACACAGGGCTTATCCTCTTCAAGTGCTAAACTGGCTGTACTGAACACGCTCACAAACGAAGCACTGAAGCATCATGAAGTATACCAGCACAAAGCAGCATCGTAGCATCTCCACAGCAGGTGAGCAAAAAGGGGTTTTCTTTCCCAACTGTTTACAATTCATAGACAAAATGAGAGATAGAGAGAGAGAGAGAGAGAGAGAGAGAGAGAGAGGCACAATAGAATACATTTCCCATATGTCCCACGATTCACATTTTGTTGTCACACAGCTAGCTCTCACTCTTACTGACACTCATCAAAGGCAAAAGTCAATTTTTTCCCCTTCTATGATTTGTGTTGTTCAGGAAGAGGGATGTTGGTTGACTCAAATGCAGCCAATCACAGAAGATCAAAGTAAGGTTTTTGTGTGTGTTGGGGGGGGGTCAACCTGTTGGTGCATGTCTAAGACCCAGGATGGCTTAAGGCAGAAGCGCCATCATCTCCAACCTCTTGGCTGCAGTCCAATTTCTGGGAGCACAAGCACAACTGCTTCCCCCTTTCTCCAGAAGTAAGCTCAGACCCCATGGAAGCTCAACTAGACCCTATACCAGTTCGCGTTGTCATTGTAGAACAGCAAAGTGCATCGGGAGGCTGTCAAGTCATTTTTTTTTCCACATCGGTTCAGATCCGTATTGTCTGTCGGAGGGGGGGGGGGGGGGGGGCTCTTGCGGCCCACCGGGTCACATGATACAGCATTTGTTCTTGAAAATGTGTGGGTGCTTATAACGGAGTCTCTGTTTGGGCCGATATTTCTCCAGGTAGGTGAGCTGCTTGCTGTTAATGGCTCCTCTGCGCTTTCTAGAAAAACAAGAGATGACAACTTAGAAACTCAATGGCAGTGACAGCAACAGCAGCAGCAGCAGTCAATGTCATTATTATGGACCTGCTAACTTACTATTCAAGATATGAGTGCGGTGGACTGAGGAACACTCAAAAAAGTCCCTGTCACAACCAGACGCAGAGGACTGTTCCCATGGAGAGGAGCTAGAGAGGGAGCGGGGGTTACAAAATACTCACTGTCGAATGAACTGGATGGCATCTTCGTATTTCATTCCGCTCTCAATCAATGCCAAGGCCACAAGGACTGGAGCCCTGGTGAAAGGTTTAAGAAAAGATGGAGAAAAAGGGATGCAGACTTGAATGCCAACTTTTCTCTGTGTGTGTGTGTGTGTGTGTGTGTGTGTGTGTGTGTGTGTGTGTGTGTGTGTGTGTGTGTTTTTTGGCCCTCTCCCACCCACTCACTCTCGCTCTCTTTTTCTCTGGACACAGCTTACGCTTGCAAATAGAAAAGGAGCTGGAAAACTAGATGAAGCATTGTGAACTCGCTTTTGCAAATCCAACTTTTTTTTTGCCACCACAGTCACGATCTACCAAGGGGGATGACGAAGATGGTTTTTCATCATCTATCGTTTCTGGGCAGGTAAAAAAAAAAAAAGAACAGGATCCAAAATAGATGCTGAGAATACGTAAAAGAACATTAATTAACAGAATTCTAAGAACCCTCAAAAAGCAGTTTTTTGGGTGGTGGTGGGGTCTTCCCCTCCCCCTCCCCCTCCCCCTCCTCCTCCTCCTCCTCCTCCTCCTCCTCCTCCTCCTCCTCCTCCTCCTCCTCTGTGGATCTCACAAGCCCGCAACAGGACTTCACCTCAACACGCGGGGAGAGACGGCAGATCGTTTCCCATCTGAATAATATGAAAATAAACAAGCCGGGCCAAGAAAACATTGGCACTCTTTCAAGAACCGAGGCCCGAATCCCAGAGGAGGGGGCTCAAGTGCGTCAGAGGACTGGAGGTTTACCGCCCCGAAAAAAGATGAGAACAGCACTGGGCAGTCCTCCTCCCCTTCCAACGTCACTGTGCTTCTCTCCCTCCGTCCTCGCGCTCCCTCTCTCTCATTCCTTCTATCGCTCTCTCTTTTTTTTCCCTGCGTTGCAAAATGATCGTAAAAGAGTGTTCTTTGAGAGCGGTGGGAGGCGTGTGGAGAGGCGCTCTGATGCAATACCACGCTGAGTGAATGTGGAGGGGGGGGGAATAGAGGGAGAGAGAGAGATGGCCTTTCAGGTCTTCATCTCCTCTTGGCTGAGTTTGATTTCTGCATTGTCGTTTGTTTTTCACATGGCCCTCACAATACGCATAGGACACACCACAAGCACAACCACACTCTGGCAGGAGACTGGGGAGGGGTCAGTGTGTGTGTGTGAGTGTGTAAAATATATATATATATATATACACACATATACACACACACACAGAAATATATATTACACCCACATGGGTTGGGAACACCAAATTCAATTAAAGAGTATTAGCTCCAGTCAGTGTAGGCCAGTCCCCTCCCACCCAACCTCTGCCGCCCACCCCCGACTGCCCCCACTCCCCCTGCGAAAAGGTCACAGAAAGGCCATACGTGTTTAAGAGGGACAGTAAAAACAAACGCTCTTTTTTATTTTTTTAAGAAAAGAAAGTCTCTTCCTGTTTCGTCTTCAGGCCTCACCCCTTGCTCCTGCTAATAATACAGTGGGATTACTGCCCCAGAGGGGGCACTTCGGGGGCTGTTGACTTTGGCATGGCGCTGGCAGCCACGGCCGAGGGGTCCGGCGCAGGCACCTAATGGCCGTCAACGGCGGCAGCGGCTAGCAGAGTAGAGGCCATAATCTAATCAATCTCCTTTGGAAGAGTTAATAGGACACAGGAGAGAGACAAAGCCACCGGCTGCCACTCACCTTCAATGAGAGTTAGCGATTTGCAGCGACAATTAAGAGTCAAGTGGCCGCTGCAAAGCTAACTAAGCGGGACGGGTCTAGAGGTCCATTCGATGCGAATACTGAGCAAGGCCACAGGCTGACTACCAATGAGAGAGAAGCCAGCGTGACACATGTTCCCGAAAACAAATGATACATGCATGTTGTCAGTCATTGTAGCTAGCTTACAGACAAGCTTTCCCTGAGCCAACTGATGTCTAGCCTAGTTGTTTGCTTCCGTTACTTGGTAACCACAAGTCAGGACCGCCCATAAGCGGCCAGCGACACGGTGTATACTGTGTGAACGTAGGGTAATAGTACACTGCATAGACATGCTGAAAAAAAATATCAAGTTGTGAGAGAGTGTGACAGAGTGTGTGTGTGTGCGCGTGCATGCGTGCGTGAGTGCGTGCGTGTGTGTGTGTATTTGTGTTAATGTAGGCCTTCAAATGCATTCTCATTCGCCTATACCCTTGATAGCAGATGCCACCCTACAGGTCAGCAATGCTCTGTGCTTAGCAGTTCCACGGTGCATGGCAGAGCCGCGACTCATTTTGATTGTGTTCTGCATGCTGAGTGAATGTCAATACCCTCTGACATACATACCCTACAAAGCTTTCATGAGTGTGTCAGTGTGTGAGCTTCATGTGCAACTGAGTTACTATGTCAGTTTATATGCATAAGTGACTGTCTGCTCAAGACCTAATGTGTGTTTTTGAGAGCGATTCAGGTGTATGAGCGAGTGTGAGTGTTACTGACCTCCCCAGTCCCGCTACGCAGTGCACTGCCACACAGCAGCCGGGCTCCTCCAGGAAGCGGCTCCTGAGCAGACTCAGCCAGTCCTCCACGATCTTGGAGGGAGGGGGCGCGCCGTCATCAAAGGACCAGTCCTGACACAGGAGACGGAGACCAGCAGTCAGGAAGGGGACAACACCATAGAGTTGTGTGTGCTCGTATGTTTGTTTGTGTCTGTTCGTATGGAGGGGGGGGGGGGGTTGTATATGTACATGCGTTTTACACACACACACACACACACACACACAGAGAGAGCATCTTCCTGCATTGTACCTTTGCTATTATGACCCTAAGGTGAAGGGTGAGTCACGCGGTTTCATTTATGAGGTGGGGGGAATTCCACACCATTGACCCTACACCCCACACACACACACACACACACACACACACACACACACACACACACACACACACACACACACACAGCACCGTCTTTGAAGTGGCACATACACAGAAACCGCACAATAACCAACATGTACAAACACACACACCCACTTGTAGCTCTGACGCAGGCCTGCTCTGATTAAAGGGGCTTACTCATGGCACCGGCAACAGAGATAACGCTACATGCAGATTACTCATCGCCAGTGGCTGCTTACTGATGGACAGCAGAAAGCTAGGCAAAAGCTCAAGGGCAAAACACACACACACACACTTTACAACCTAAAGCAGCCACAAGCATCAAACAGATGCAAGTAATTTACTGTAAACCAGTTTAATTGCTACAGTCACACCTCCTGAAGGTGTGTGGAGCCTTAGACAAAGGGCCTTTGATGGCAGCGAGGGAAGGAGACAGCTCCAGACAGACAGACAGCGTGTAGAGATCTGGGAGGGAAGGAGACAGCTTTGGACAGACAGACAGCATGTAGAGATCTGGGAGGGAAGGAGACAGCTTCGGACAGACAGACAGCGTGTAGAGATCAGGGATGCAAAAGGTGGATCTCCTTTCTGCTCTTTTCCTGGGCATGCTGGAGTGGGTGGGTGGGTGTCTGCTGTGACGTAAATCAGGACAGGAAAACAGCCGTGGCCTACTTAGGAATCTGAAGAGGTGGGTGTGTGTGTGTGTGTCTGTGTGGGGGGAGTGGGGGTGGGGAGGTGATGTATGTGGGGGTGGGGGGGGGGGGGGGGGGTCACATTCGCCTCCAAAAGCAGCGGGACGCGTCGGCGCTGGTGGCCTCGTGAATCCTGCACACTATTAAAAGGCACGTGTGGAGCTCACGAGGAAAGGGCTAGGCACAGACACACACACACACACACACACACACACACACACACACACACACACACACACTCCACCAACTGCTGTCACGCACTAAACAAAGCAGTGTCCAAATGTTCCTGTGAGTCTTAGCACTCAGAGCCATGCTTCTCCATACCCAACTCCCCACACATTAGATCACACACTCCCTCTCTCCCTCTCAATGGTCTTAATCAGCTGCAAACACCTGATTCGCTTCACCAGGGCCTTTAGAACCACCTGATGAGCTCAATCAGGTGTTGGAGCAGAGAGAGGGGGATAAAGTGTGTGTGTGTGTGTTTGTGCGTGTGCGTCTGTCAGTTCTCAAGAGCTGGAAACTGTTGTTTTGAGACGCTAAGTGTGTCTCAAAAGTGAGTCGTGAGTTGCCGTCTCTGCCACATAACATGTTTTTGTGAGACTCTGTCTCAATTTGTCCAGAAATACCCCACCGTTTGGGTTAGCTATACTGGAAGCACAAACAAACAAAAACACACCCACAATTAAGCTACAGGGGGCGAGCGACGACAGAGTCGTGCTCATTTTAGCTTTTTTTTTTCTTCTTTTTTTCAGTTATTCTTGGAGATTCTGATTAGTTTGACTTCCTTCCTCGTCTTAATGGAATGAAGCTTTCAGACGTTTCCCACAGTTCTCTTTAATATGTACGTAACCCTGGGAGGGTGTAGGATGAGGTCTTCCTCCAGCAGCCAAGGCCTGGCCAGTGCACTTCGCAGTTCCTCCCCTTCCACTGATAAACACAGTGGCAATGACTCCATGTTGCTTATGCAACAGCATGCCCTTCAATCTCCCTCCCTTTCACTCGTTCTTTCTTTTCGTATGCCCGCTCTCTCTCTCTCATTTGCTCTCTCTATCCTTTTCACACTACACATGCACACACTGGGAGAAAACATGTCTGCAGAAAAGAGAGTGAGATGAAAAAGCAAGGACAAGGGAGGGAAGGGAGAGAGAGAGAGAGAGAAAAAAAAATTATTGAAGTGGAGGCCACACGGAGAGAGCGGGCTCTGCTCCACGGCTACCATGGCAACCTCGAAACGTTGCGAAGGGGTAATAAGTAACACGTGTGACTGACTGGAGAGGAGAAGAAAGGAGAGGAGGGGAAGAAAGGAGAAAAGAGGAAGAGAAGAGAGGAGAAGAGAAGAGATAGGAACAGCAGAAATGTGGTGAGGGGAAGGGAGGAGAATAGAGAAGAGAAGAGAAGAGACAGAGAAGAGAAGAGGCTCTTGATGCTGAAGCATCAAGCACAGATATGTGACTCACAAGAACCTGCGAACCTGTGATGAAACGAGAAGAGTGGCGGGGAGAGCAGGACACACACACGCACGCACGCACACACACACAGTTAATGTTTTCACACGTGTGTTTGCATGTGCTGAAGAGTTTTAAAGACCCTCTGTCTCTGTTTGCTCCTTTATCAGTCTCTTTCCTCTCACAAGACAATACAGAACAGACCTTCCGCGTGTCATCTCTGATGCTTGTGTTTCATAAGCTCAAACATCCACAGGTGGACACCACTTCAAGCAAAATCTCTAAACATTTTCACGCAACACATTACCTCATACAAGACAAAATGGCTACATTGTTTACAAAGCATTTCTATTTTTCTGTTTTCATCGAAGGATTAAAAAGCGTTTCAAAAGCCATTGAGAAGACCCAGCAGACAGTATGTAGACACACACACACACACACACACACACACACACACCAAAGACACACCACCAGTGTTCATCTGATGAAAGACATCACTAGCATCCCTGTGATGTGGTACACTACAAACACATCGACTGCAACAACAAGATGTTAGCCAACAAATTTGTCTACTTCCATTCCTTTCATCTCCCCCAAAATCTGTTCACGAAATGCTACAGGCTGACAGAAAGGTGACGGAGGGTGATGGGTGAAGGGGGCATCTCCAGGCGTGGTGTTACAAACTCTCATTTCTGTGACCTCCAAGTTCGCCTCGCCTTCGCCTCTCTGCTGATCATTTCAACTCTTTTGCATTCCCACTGTGGTCATACTTAACAAGCGTGCTGCATTCGTGCCTCCCCCCCGGCTTATTATGCCAGGCCTCGCGTTGTTCTCTCATGTCTGTGTTGTCCTTGCTTTTCCTTTCCCTAACACCTTCTTTACACATTCCCCTGCTTCTCATGCCATTTCTCCCTCCATTCCTTTCTTACTGCTCTTCAACATGCATGTCTGGACTGCTGTGAACAAACCCAACCACTCTCTGTCCTCCCTCCTCCCCGTATCACTCTTTCACTCACTCTCTCTCTTTCACTCTCTTTCACTCTCTCTCTCTCTCTCTCTCTCTCTCCTCTCCTCTCCTCTCCTCTCCTCTCCTCTCCTCTCCCTCCCTCCCTCCCTCCCCCCCCCCCCCCCCCCTGGACTGCTGTGAACAAACCCAACCACTCTCTGTCCTCCCTCCTCCCCGTATCACTCTTTCACTCACTCTCTCTCTTTCACTCTCTTTCACTCTCTCTCTCTCTCTCTCTCTCTCCTCTCCTCTCCTCTCCTCTCCTCTCCCCCCCCCCTCCCCTCCCTCCTGTGTTTTTGACAAGAGCACCCTTGCCCCCCCCGAGCTGCACGTCCTCAGTGGCGCCGATCGAGAGCCACATGGCGCAGCAGCAAGCCACTCACCACCACTGTGATGCCGTCCTTCTCCAGCGGGGTCTTGTCATAGGTCACCTCACACACTCGAACCACCGTGGTGGCGCCGTACTTCTTTAGGTCCTGGAGAGAGTGAGAGAGAGAAGTGGGAAGAGGAGGGGAAGAAAGGAGGGAGAGGAGCAACAGAGAGAGAGAGAGATATGAGAGTTCACACCAGTGTTGAGTGGATAAGAATGTCATTGACATATCGGCAAGAAAATAGCTGTGTGCGGATAGACAAATAGATATTGGGCGCTGCTCAGTGAAGTGCTTCTAGGAAGCGGGGTTATTATGATGTGTTGCTCTTTATGGGAACTGCTGAAGAGGGGAAGGACCATGTAAAGGACTGAACTGTGCTGAACTCCATTGTGCCTCTGCTGTGCTTGGCTGTGGAGAGTCGAGTTGTACTGCCCTGCTGTGCTGAACTATGCTGGTGTGAAGAGGAGGAGGGTGGTGTGTGTGTGTGTGTGTGTGTGTGTGTGAGAGAGGGAGAGAGTGTGTGTGTGTTGGCGGAGGGGGGGGGTCCCATTGTCCGCTGCACACTCCTCTCCCTGTCCGTGCCATGTGACCGAGGCAGCACTGGGAAGGGTCTCCATGGCAACAGCCTGGGCTTTGTGGATGCAGCGTGTTTGTTATAGAGCTGGGCCTTCTGTGGCCGTCTGCGTTAACTCGCTCGCTGGCTTCTCCACTGAGCAATACGCGTATGGGGAGTAGGGACAGGGAAAGGCAGAGGGCCACGCGATGGCGGCGGCAGCAGCAGCTCGCCTTTTCTTAGGGGATGGTTGGTGCGTGAGCGCAGATGTACAGCCAAATACGGAGAAGTGTGAAGCCAAAGCACAAGAAGCAGGATGGACAGGGACAGGGACAAAGAGAGAAAGAGGGCGAGACCGAAACAGAGGAATGAAGAAGAAGAAAAAAGAAAAAGAGTGAGATAGCTACGACAAGGCAGAGAGGATAGAGGAGTGAATGGAGGGGACCAGAAGGAAGAAAAAACAAACAAATAATGGACGAAGAGATGGAGACAAAATCATAACGACAACAGGAGGACGGGCAGCAGGAGGAGGAGGAGGAGGAAGAAGAAGGCAATGGACAGAGGGCAAAGGAGAGCGAGGAGAAGCGCCTCACCTCGATGAAGCTGTTTAAGGTGGAGTTGGTGGGGTTATGGGTGATGAGGAAGCGCATGTTCTTGTAGCACACCTCCACGGGAGCTGGCCTGTTCATCGGAGCCATGCTTGCTTCAGTGGCAACAAGATCTATGTATTTACAAAAGCGTCCAAAAAAATTTAAAACACAGATGACACTGTTTGGCCAGAGCAAGTCCTCTGTTGGCTGACAAAAAAAAAGGCTTTTCCACGCCTCAGGATCTTCAATATCTTTTTATCGCCTTTCTGGTTCTCTTCGTCTGGTAAAAACACAATCTTATCGAAGTCCTTAAGATCCTAGAGACTCTTGTCCCTCTGCTGAAAAGGCAGCAAGGACAGTGGCCCCATCCGGGGAGAAGGCAGGGCACTGAGGGTGTGAAGAGAGCTTCCTCAGGGGCCTGGGAGGTTGACGCTGGTTTTCAAATCCACAGATTTGGGGTGCAGGGGGGTGCCAGACGTGTCACAAAGCCCACAGAGTCACACCCGGGGATGTTGCGCGTGACAGTAGTCTCCAGCCCTCTGCAGGAACGCCATCTACGACAGACTGACAGGAGGATGGGGCTGCCGGACAGCATGGGCGTAGAGGAAAGAGGAGTTTGGGGTGAGAGAAAGGGGGAGGGGAATTAGACAAGTGGTATACTTCTAAAATGTACAGATGTGCAAGGAAACAAATAACACAATCCTTACCACTGGGGTTTTAAGAAACATTTTAAAAGTATTTTGTAACAAACGCAGCAAAACCTATGATTTCTGTCACCAATCAGTGTGAGATTTAAAACTAAGACACAATCTATTTCGTTTTATGGAATTTGTATGCCTCAATTGTTTGCACAATTCATACTCTAAAGACGGCTAAAACAAACAAAATAACTGATTACTAACTAGTTAACTAATTTTATTAGCACACATCCAGCTAACACTGCAAAGACAATTTTATGAAACCGTTATTGCAACAAAATATCCTTTATTAGCGATGCAGCCCTCTTATGCAAGAACTAGGCTATTTTCAACGAGTTAGATGGGCTACATTGTTGCCATATCGTTCACATTTTCAAAATGTAATTAATCAAGTTATTTAGCATTGTTCAGCGTTCTTAGGGTTCGCTTAAAGTGCCAAGACAATTCATGCCCACATGGAACTCGGGTTTTCGGGTGCGGTAACCATCTGGTATAGAACTTGAAATCCGTGCAACAGAAAACCCGGTGCAGACGGAAACCCAGGCACCACTCACATCCTCACCTCTTTTGACTTTCCAGAAACCATGCATGAAAATGTGATACTTCTCTCTGCCTTCTTGTCCTGGTTAATCATTCGAACACACAAAAAAAATCTTTCTGAAAATATCTCCACAGATATAATAAAACAACTTGTTCGCTTGGCGGGCTACTGTTCTCGGTGCAGCGGCGTAGCTGTAGGCGAGACACACCATCCGGCTCGGGGCTCGGAGGCTCGGAGGCACGCTTGGCTTTACGGCAGACGTGGCCAAACCAGGGTCTTTTGCTGCATGCAGTGTGCTCTGTCTTTTGATAATCCTTTCCCGTAAATTACATTCGGCTATTGTAACGCAGCCTCCCAAGCGGGATCATGCCTTGTCTACGGGAAACCATAGGGACTAAACAGCAGCAGTCTCTAATACAAACAAATCCTGTCGAGGCTGCCCGCTCCACCACACGGGGCTAAGCTAACAGGAATCTGCTCGTGTCATGCATGGGGTGTCTACCTTACCCTGTAAGAACGCACAGGACCACCCATCGCACACCCATTGCTCACTGAAGCAGTTTAATATTGAGTAGCCTGGTTACATGCGACCATATTTAAAATGTAGTAGCCTATGTTGGCTACGTGTCCACATACATGTTCCTCTTTTGTCCTGCAGAAGTAATGACGACAGTAGGGGTAAATCTTGCCTGGAAGGGGTGTAATGGTCTAGATTTTAATCTCGTAAACTAGTTGTCGCTGCGTATTAGTTGGGAAGTAAGGGATATTAAACCCTTTTGCCGAAATACCTAGGTAAAAACAAGAAGAAATAAACAACTGCCTTTTCCCTACAACAATTATTTACTGTGCCTGAGAAAGTCACTGCACAATAAAGAGACATTTCACAGACATAAGTAAAAAGCAAATTTAATGAGGTCGACAGGAATAATGCCCACTAGTCACTTCTTTGTTAAAGACAGCTGTAAGACACCAATGCCACCTGTAGCATATGACTTGTCATTATAGCCAGTGGACAATTGGTTTCCAATCTCTCCTGTAACCGCATTTCACTTTAAATGGATGTCACGATGGAGAATGTTCTGTCTTTGCAGCTCAATCCCCCCCCCCCCAAATCATTCTGTTTCCCAGCCTTGTTAAGAAAGCAGACAAGCCGTTATTCATCACCTAAAATGAGGTAAAATATAACTCAGCAACCTGTGCAATTGTAATGAGCATGTGAGTGCAAACAGGTAAACAAACACAGATAGGTCTTCAAAAGACACCATCATCAGAGGGTGTGATCCTTTGGAGGTGGTGGGGGACAGGACAAATCCCTGTAGGTTATAGTATGCTGACAGAGGTGTTGTGAGAAGTTAATTGGGTGACACTGTGCTAGAGAAGCTGTACTCAGGTAATACACTGGAGTTGCACTGGATCTGTAAACAGCAACAGACGTAGTCAACTACATATGGTGAGTCTTCAGATATACTACCGCACCAAAGTCAAGATCAATTACGCAGCTTCTTCCCCCATAAAACAATAGGAACATTTCCACTGACAATCTTAAAAAAAAAAAAAAAAAAGCACTGGTCCCCTTACTGTGCTGTTGTACATTAAATAAATAAGACTGATTAAAGTAGCAGAGCAAGTAGTGAAGCAGTAGAGTTTAACTGACAGCCAGGATTTTGGAGGGTTGGGTTTACTTCAGGCCACCCAAAGGAATGGTTCCGCTTCGCCACACGCACCGCCTCATCTTCACCAGCTGCCAATGCGATAGAGTGTGCAAGGAGAAAGTGTGCAAAACAAACTTGGTCTCGGAGGGTCACCTGTGCGCTGAGCCAGCCGCTCCCGGTACACGTGGCCCCTCAGGTCACGTTGCGGACCCTAGCGGAGCGGTTCCAAGGGGCCCCCCAGGGGTTTATTCCTGCTCCAGACGACACCAAGATCTCAGGATCTGGCACCTCAACAACGGCATGCCTCTGGCCCACATGGTGGAACCGATAGGTCGTGTTGCTATTTTCATGTCAAGTCAACTGACTGCACTACAAACTGTGACTGACCTTTAAATGTTAGACTTTGTTGATATTGATGGACCTCTTAAAAATTATGAACTCAGTCCATTTCAGGAAGAGACAAGTACATGAAGTTCCAACACTGTTACATTAAGGTCCTGAGGGCTAGGTAGTAACTCAGCTCAGCTTAGCTGGATGCGGACTGGTCCAATCCAGGCAGACGCTTGCCTTTAACCTATGTGTCAGGTTGCTCGGCCCTGCACATGATGGCCAGGCCTGGAAAGTCTGTTTTGACAGGAGGCTCTCGCAAACACTTCATGGTGGTGATGAGGGTGGACCTGGTGTGCTCTCTGGCACTTGCATTCTAAAAATAGCTCCAGCAGCTGCCCTCTGATGCATTTAGCTGGGCCAAGACGTAGGGACATAGGAGGGTCTTGTTTTGAATTCATGTAGGCCCAGTGATACTCAAATGAGACGTCTACTGCTGTTGTGACTGATAAGATGTTTGCAGCTCATCTCGCCATTCCACTCATATTGACAAAAGTTGATGGACTTAAAATATGTGACTAAATTAAAATGGCTGTATTGTACTCTTGAAGTGTGGTTGAAGCAATAATTTGCCACCTTGATCAAAGTGTCTTCACTATTCTAAAATAAAAGTCCTCTTGGCTCCAATTAAGGAGGTGCTACATTTCTAGGACCAAGTGCTACAGCGCACTTTTGTGGTGCAATGGAGTTGGAAAATCCCCATGGAGACAGAGTTGCATAAACACAGCAAACTCCCTCGATGGTGGCAAACTGTGAAACATTTGGGGTGAAAGGTTATGGCCCGGTGTGCTATCGTTGGAGGAACTCTACCCTACCCTGTCCTTTTAGGCCCCGACATACACACCGGTCCGCGGGAATGCGGCTGGCCTCTGAGCAATTTCAAACGAATGCAAGCACTGCAACATCAGTGTGCATGTCAAGGTTTACGTCAGACATGCTGTTAGCAAGCGGATGCACCCCCTTATGTACAGCATGTAAACATGTTTCTCTGAAGGATGGGGATCTTGAGAATTTGCAGAGCAATTCATCACCTCGACTTGTAATTAGGCAGAGGAATTTCTTTTCCAAGTCATTGTGCAAGTCAACCTCTTTTACCCACCAACGTGGCTTAAAGCACTTGTCTTCAGATATAAAAGCAGTAATGGGGAGGTGCACTTGCTTTACAAGCCACCAAAAGCCATAATCTCATTACTCCTAAAATACTTGGGCTGTTGAACAGCTGCACATTAGATTGGCTTTTAATAACCTTCTAAGTTCAGTTCCCGCCAGTGGAAAATAGGACTGTGTTGGTGCCATGTGTGCATGTGCATGTGCATGTGCATGTGTGTGCGTGTGCATGTGAGTGTGTGTGTGTGCGCGCGTGTGTGTGCGCGTGCGTGTGTGCGCTCCCTAAAAGGCCTTGTGGTCTTCAGGTTTCATGTGGCTCTGTTGTGATGAAGTAACTTATTTGGAGGGAGTGTTGCAACCCCGCTTCGAACCAATGGGAGGAACTCAAATGGTGTTTTTCTTCCATCTTTGTTATTGAACAGCTTGGCATTTAACTTCCTAATAATACTGTACATATGACAGGTGTCACAGCTGCAGCTGCTAACACTCACAGCAATCTATTCGGTCAAAGCAAAAACACCCTTGTATGGTATAGGGCAATAGTCTACAATAGCCAACTTTCCTTAAGTCACACAGTGGCCATTATTCCCTGCGCAAGGGAAGAAAGACATTGACCATCTTATGTGCCCTTACAGGAAACAGCTCACTTTTGGTTAGACTTGGTACTAACATAATGTGTATGGTGCCAATGTAAGATTTGAAATGCATTCACTTTGTCCTTGTTTGTACTCTGGGAAACGCAGCTGTTGACGCCATATGTGGTCCACACCTCAGGGCCAGATTAAAAGAAATTATGCCCTGCAAAACGCAAGTCACTAAATGATTGCCGTGGAGTTACAAAGTGTTGCCCCAGTTGAAAATACAGAGGTTCATGTCAGCTCACTGTTGGTCAGCATAATAACTGGGCTGAAGCTTTGCACTTGGCATTTTCACCTGGGTGTGACCTGGTAGGAAAACGCCACACAATGAGCGGTTGTTTTGAGCTGGGTTCTTCCATCTCAGCAACATGACAAACTGCCTGCACAGCCTGAGCTTGAAATAAGCAGGTCAGATGCAATCACAGTGTACCGCAACCGGGCCCCCCCTAAAACGTGCACTTCTTAGTGGCCTCCCAGATGTTCCATTCTGGAAGTCCTCGAGAAACATCCCACAATGCCATGGCCGATGTGAAACTTACAGTGAGGCACGTCTGATTGTTTATAAAAACGGGTCACTTTCAAGATGGCTTTTGGCTGGTTCCAGTGAAAACTGTCTCCTCTTGCATACCCTTCACTTTGCATTTGGCCTTCGTACAACTCTGCAGATTTCCCATCAAAGAAGTCTTAATCCGTGACCTCAAAGCCATGAGTCGAGTCAAAAGAGCGTTTCCAGACTAGTTGAAACAGTGATGGAAGAGGAGTGGTCACGTCCATCACAGATCAAAAAAAAACCGCCAAGGCCCAACACTTAAACACCCAGGTGCGAGACATATAATTTCACTCTACGCAAATAAGATGTTTTTAGGGGGTCACACAAGAAACACCCATTAGCTAGCAATTACTAACCAGACGCTTCTTATTGCACTTTGCCTTTTGTATAAGCAGAAGTGAATATAAAAAACGACATGAGTCAGCCTTGAAAAATAACACAAAGCTTGTTTTTGTACTGAATTTGTTTTTAACCTTGGGATCACTGAACCGTTTTGTGTGTTTGGAGGATGTGAGCACTGCCTGTACAGGTGCAGAGCAGCCCAGCAATGGCTTCCTCAGATGACACGACTCTTATTCATTCTCTCTTATTCACACAGACACCATTAGAGAATTGCATTAGTATGCAAGCAAATGTAAAGAGCAAATCACATCCTGATCAGTCCCACTGCTCTGAACAATCTGCAAATTAACCTTTCTATCCCCTCTCTCTTTCTTGCTATTTTGTTTCTCCGTCATCAGACTTCACAGAATGTGAATTCCCACAGTAATCAAAAGGTCAGGAATGCCGAAATGTGGCGGATGGACGATGGAGAATTCCGCCACAGGAAATCCCGTATCCGATCTCCAGGGCCCCATCGCTGACACTCACTGAGCGTGCTCAAACCTGTGGGGACGGCCCTGACAGCAGAAGGGGTCAGTGACACGTCATCTGTCACGGCCAATGGCTCCGTTCCCCGGAGGAGTCACCCGCGCTGGACCAACATCTGCTGTGAAATAAGGTCTTCCATATCAACCCTAAAACTTGGCTCATTCGGTCACAATGAGAGCCTGACCCTTTGCTTTGACCTACTGGTGAAAGGACAGACCCTTTGCGGTGGTACACACTCCCTGATTGCAATATAGAATTGGGGATTGCGACATTTGTGCAACTTTATCTTTCAGTGAATCATCATACACATATTTGTGTGTGTCTGTGTACGAACAAAGTTTGTCTTAAATTTGGAACCTTGCTGAACATGCCTTTTATAAAGTCTATAAAACTCCCGGCCTAAAAGAATCCCACATATTTAAGCTGTGATACGGAACTGGGTGGTATGTAGTGCATTCCTGTCGTACGTTTTTTTTTCTATTGGGACATTCCCCTGATCTGCAGCTGGGAGGTTTCAAACGCCACACAAATGTTATTCCGATGTCAGAGGTTTTCCTGTCTAAGACTCACAGCTGGACCTTCAGTCTTGTGAAAAAATAAGAGGAAGGGGGGGTGGGGTATACCTCGATACTGATTCCTGAGAGAAACACACACACACACACACACACACACACACACACACACACACACACACAGACACACACACACAAAGCCCTTTCCTCAGTCAACACGCAGTCTCCCCTGAGTGTGTGGGTCACTTCACCACAAACAGTCATGTTCTCCGCTGCCACTATTCTCCCCAGTGAACCCAGCTTCGGGGTGAGAGTCTGTGCATCTCTCCAGGACTGCCACAGTGAACTCCACTGCCACAATCATGTCTGTGTTCAATTAGTGACCTAGAATGCCAGCGTGAAAAAAAAAAAAAAAAAAAAAAGGGCCTCCACAGGGACTCTCTGCTGGGGTAGTTTAATTGGCCGCAGCTCAAATCTTGCATCTTCGCTTTAGCAGGACTTTTCCGCTCAACGCATGCTATCTTCACTGTTGTTGTTTAACCCCCCTGCAGAGCCAAATGACTTTACAGTGTTGTGACATTTTCACAGAACCCCCTTCCTCATAAACTTAAACACAATTTGCTCCATCAGCCACTTTCTCATTGGGCACACGTTCGTACCCTGAAGAGGTAAGGCAGATGAAAGCTAAGAGGTCGGCTAGATGTTACACTTCATTCAATTTCAATCTTGTTTGTTTATGATGAGCATAGTTTTGCTTTACAGAGTATGAAGCCTGCACCCCCTAGAGCAAGCACATAAGTGATGGTGGCTGTGGAAAACTCCCTTTAACAGGGTAGCTGTAGAAAACGCCCTTTTAACAGGAAGAAAGCTCTAGCAGAACCAATCTCAATATCTCAATGGGGTGATCTGATGCTGGCCATTTCAGATGGCGAGTCCAAAATAAGGTAAGAACCGCTGCAATGTGACTGCTGACAGCAGACACTTATGTCTACGACATATTAGTGCTTGAGCACTCGGGAACCGGAACCCATGACCATAGAATTGACAACTTTACCAATGAGATTCAGCATTCTTGTCTTCAGTGCCACCATGTCTGACAAAAAAATGCAATCTCCCACGCAAGCTTCGAAGTGAGGGAGAGAACGAGAGAATGAGAGGAGGGGGGGGGGGGGGGAGGTACAGTAAATGAATCCAGCCTCCTCGAACGCTTCCACCCATTTTTCCCCCTTTTTCTCCTCATGATTTAATCACAGACTTGCGTCACAGCAAGATCGGGCAGCCAGCCATGGCCCCCAAATGGATTAATTAGAGGGATTTTTATTATAAACACTTCATGAGACGGGAACATTGAACAGCCACATAAAACACAACAGCTCCAGGGTCTTAGAGTAGCCAATTGTTTTGCAAACAGTCTCCTATTCAAAACCTGTCTAAATAACGTCCGATTTGACAGGATATAACATACTAGCCATTCATTGTTTGCTACTTCTTATGATGCTACAGTATCCCAGCAACAGTGTACAGGGTGCAGCGAAAAACGCATTCCCCCTGCTTTAATCTGGAAAACTCAACAAAGGGAGCAGTTTTCTGTTACGGGTGCCAAAGTTCTTGACGTGTTCCTCAATAAATCCGAAAACAAAAGCAAGATCACTTTTTCCCCCTTGGCAACATTGGATTGCTTGTTTTTCAGCATGAGCAGTCTGTGTCGATTCCCCCAAGCAGGCCACCATAACCACATCCGCGTGTCATCGTCATTTCAATACTCTGGCCGCTTTAGAGAACAACCACCACCGCTTAACTAAACTGTTACAGCTCTGCAGGTGGAAAGGCAGGTGAGGGGTTAAATGTAGTTGGGGGAGTTGATGCCCGATGCTCCAGGGGGACCCTCTTTTACATAACAGCCTCTTACCTAACCCACAAGTCTCATCGCCCTGACTACTTCTCCAACTTTGACACCATGTATGTTCCCTGTAGGCCCCCCCACTCCTACGTAACCTGTTATGACAGTCGCAAACACAGCCAAGGCATGATCAAATATCTCCAGTAAAAAAAAAACCTCAGCAGTGGAGCTGACACTGTAGGTTCTTGCCTCTGCTAAGAAACAAAAGGGAAAAAAATTCTGACCTACTTACCTGATCTCCTGCTCTAAATACTTCTATCTGGCTCGACCAGTTGCACGCATATTGCCGGGGATTTCTGTGCATGTGTACTGGGACAACTCAGGAGCCATTTTCATATGTAACTTGGAGAAGCAGTGAAGTGAGGTATATCTTCTCGCACCCGTTGCCCTTTACGGGCAAAGACCACCCAGCTTCAACAAAGCACATCAACCCGGCTGAGGTGGGGCACAGATTAAACATCTCCACTGGTGGAAATGATTAGCACAGGATCAGGGAGTTGTAGAGCTTAACACGGACCTCACCATAAAAAAAAAAAAGGAAGAAAAATCAGCAACACATTTTACTCGAAGAGACGACTCCGTGGCATGCATATCTGCGTGCACACATCCTTTGAACCACACCAGGAAGACTATTTGTTTTAATGCCAGTCAAGGTAGAAAAGGGGTGCTGGTGGATGGTGTGGATAAGTAGGCAGTACACTGGGCTGCAGTATGTAAAATAGGATGCTGATTGTTTCCCGGATAGTTGCTAATTCTGGAACTCCAGAATTGAAGTTCTTAGAATATGTTCCACTCAAATAATAGCTTTTCTCCTGAAGGGAGAGGCACTCTCTCAGGGAGACGATACCCAGAATTGTCATCGGTAAGATTTTAGCAAATTAGGGTTGCCGGGGTGGATTCTTCTCTGTGAACAGCAACCACTGTTCAGCCCACTGGTGTATGACTGAAGCTAAACCTCAAGAGCCAGCGCGGTTACTATGAACACTACCGCCTTGAGACGTTCGCCTAAAGCAGTGCTGGGAAGGGGGAATAACCGCTGTCTTATACAAGTGCGTGAGGGATTAACTCTTTCATGTCTATACGGAAATACCATGTTTGTCTCCCAGAACAGAAACATAAATGCCGGTTGGATAGACCCTGCAAGCAAACCTACACCAATCCCTTCAGTTCATCGTATCCAACCCGTCAGTTAAGTGGGAAATATCGTCGGCAGAATCAATGGACATTCATACAGCCATTGCCGGTTTGTCATACAAAATGCATTATATCTGAATAGCCTACCTCATACTGACATTAATGTTTTTGTATGAGTGTGGACAAATTTGTTTACTACTCTGCCGTCTTCCTCAGTATACTCACATCAGGATGCCTTTTGGCTATACATTTAGCCACATGCATGCACATATAGGTCAAGAAACCTATTTCAAGCTATATGCATCAAGTAATGTTTCATTAACATCTCACTTCCTGCCCAAGGGTATTTAAAAACAACAGCAAAATATAAAGTTATTCTCTTGCATCACTTGGATACTATCCCAACAAATAGGAGTTTGCATTGGGGCCTTCTTATGCAGGGACCAAACTCAGATCAGAGTAGCATTAATCATAGACTGTCTCAATCTGCTGGGCTTGTATGTTATTCAAGTTTGTTTGTTTGTTTGTTTAACCACCATGTCCCTTCAGGGCTATTGATTTATAAACACATCTATGAGTCTGAGGAAAGAACATGGAGAATGCATTTCACCGAATCCCTCATTAACGCATGGCGGGTTATGGACTACGTGCAACTCCGCACTGGCAGTTTGATCAAAGCACATTCAAGGGGCAAAGAACCGCCACTACCACCGCAGCTACCTACCCCATCACTCTCTGTGTGTGGCTAACAACTGTTTATCAACATCCCATCATGTGACCTCAAACCAGTCTCGGGTCAAGTGTTGTTGAGATGCTCATCAGTTCTGGCAAGGCCTTCAAAAGGCAGCGATGGGAGTGTGTTTATTTAATCTCTCTCCATGGAGGTGGATAAGGATCCTGGGCACGAAGAAGAGTGGGGAGGAGAGGAGAGGTGGAGGAGGGGGAAAGGGGGATGCCATTACTCATGTTTACACAATTTTACATCTCCAGTGGCTTCCGAACTCTCGTGAAAAAAAATGATTCGTCCAAACCAAAACTCCACACTATACAGCACTGTCATCGTTCTCCATAGGTAGTCATTTGATAATACTTAATTTCATTGCAGGGCCTTCGGTGACCCTATCAGTAGAAATATACTGAGCCTAATTAGACAGACTATTCTTTTCAGATGTTGACATTATCCCATTCAGTAATGTTGTTTTTACTCTGCAAACTATATAGCCTATATCAACTCTAATTAAACAACCATTCCACATGTAATGTGCTGACAAGTAATGGACTGTGCCGTAATAAGGAAATGGAGGAACTCACTCAATGTCCTGTCTACATATGCCATTCACACGATACAGGGAAGTACAGATTGTATGTGTCTGAAAAAGTTCTCATTGAATGTTCACAGAGTGCACAATGAGGCACAGTAAATCTAAAATAACATGGGAGATGTTATTAAACATATTAAAATTGTAAAAAAAAGTCACTTCTGGATAGAGAGCTTTAAAGCGTTGAGAAGAAGGATGCTACTTAGCTGGTTCTGAGTCATTGGGGGAACAGAACTGCGGATGTTGCTATGAGAGTGGAGCAGCGGGCAGTATATGTTTTGAAATGACCTCTTGCTGTCATGTCTAGCACTGGAGCTTTCATTTTCTCATGTCAAATCCTAATCTTCATGCTAGCTATGATTCTTTCCTTACGGGGAGGCCCAATGACAGACCTGTTTGACCAAGCGGGAGCCCCAAAGTCAGGGTCAGTCTGCAAACTGAACCATCGCAAGTTGTGTCAAAGTCCAGCACATCACTCTGAGCACAGAGAGAGAGAAGAGGGAGAGAGAGAGAGAGGGAGGGAGAGAGCTTTTTCTGGCACGGGAACAAGAGGTCATGTGGAAGTATTTATTTGGGGGTCCTCTTGAGGGAAGCTCTGTCGAATTCACATCAGCCCTGAGAATGCACTCGCTTTTTTCCCCCCAGTTCCCCACAAAAAAGGAGGAATGCTCTAAGACCCCTCTTGTGGTGAAAGTATATCAAAATTTTCATGCAAGCCTTCTCATAAACTGCTGTGTGTCAACAAAGGGAAAAATGGGCTCTTTTGAACCTCTTTTTTCCAAAAGGCTGTCACAAACAAACACTGTAATAGCAACTATATGCGGTCTTGACATGAAGTTAGTATTTCCATCATGCAAGATGCTGCTTTTGCAGGTATGTCACTCTGCAAACAATACGCCCAAGCAATCAGTCAGCACACTCAGGCTTTGTAGATCTCAATCATCTATGAAAGCCGGACCATTTTTAAATTACAATGGTTTCTGTTCCTTAAAAAAAAACTTTCTGATTACAGTGATTACAATGTTTTTCTTTCAGCACCTCTCACCAATCAGTTTACACGGCAGTGAACACAAGCCGTTAGTCATATTTTCATCAAAACTCATTTACTTTTTAATTGTCTAAACCTAGCAAATTAAGTATGACCAGTATGTAATTTTGCTCAGAATAACTGTGCATTTGAGAACTCATACCCATATTTACACACAAAAAAACATGCAATTTCTGTTAGATACCACCTTCATACACCACTATTTCATTCCAAATGTACACATCACACTTTTCCGAACGCCACCACCCACTGTAGCTGCAAAACAGATCTCAAATGTATACACAGAAGGGTGTTCTTTAAACCAGAGGAACGGCACTGCATGTGTAAAATCAAAACCTTTTTAAAAAGAAACTAAGTCCTTGAATGTAGCTGCCACAAGGGTCCATGACCTTAAATGCGGTCTCACACCTGGCCACACTTCAAATACCCCATCACACTGAAGTGAGCATGAATACAGACTCTAAAAACCTGACGCTGCAAACAAACCCGGAATCTGACGTTTGTAACCACTGTTGTTATGTTCATGAAAAGTTGTGAAAATCCTTGCAGTATTTCAGCAAAGGAAACCCTGCTTGAAACACTAACCCAGTAACGTTTCCTGTTGAGAAATATCATTTCCCAGACATTCCTAATCCCCTCATTAGACCTGGCTATTTTACGTCTGTGCATCAAGCAAGATTTAGCGCAGCCTTGTACCAGAGGGGAAATGTCAGACAGAAAGCAGAATAAGCTTACTTCTTGATTTTGACAACAATCTGGCTACTTTTGTCGTTAGGCCTATTTTTTGGTGGCTAACCAAAAGAGCTAAGATACCTCTGTATATTTCAGTCGACTGCTTGGGATAAAGCCTTCCCACGGGTGAGGCATCTCAGATTAACAACACAACTGTCGATGAAATTGTCAGTGAAACCGGTTTCAGCGAGACAGCAAACTCCTACGATTGACGCTCATCTAAGAATAGCACAAGGTACATGTTACATTTAGGATAACACTACAAGACAGTGACCTATCTTCACTTTGATGCCATTCTGAAAAAACAGAACTTACCGGCGCTGTGTTTCCTCAGACAACTGAAACAACTGCTGTCAAATACAATATCTAAGCTTCTTCCCATGTGATTGCTCTGGCAGACTAGTCTTGGTGAAAATGCGGTTCCTCCCCCTGAAAGGCTATTCTACGTTGGAGCGCCGCCTTGTGGGGATCGAGAGAACGCGGACACTGGTTGAACCTCAAAATGACAAGAAACTGCAAACTTTTATAATCAAATATTATATTACAATTAATTAAAATAGATTTATCAAGGTTTTATTCATTTGTAATTCATGCTTATGGTAGCCGTGAGAGCCTTACCATGTAGCCTAACTGATGGATGTCAAGAAGCTCCATTTTTGAGGGGTTTGATGATCTTATGATTTTTAAGGAAATTTACACCAATTGAAGTAGGCCCTATGTCATCCAGCATCATCACCTACAAGTTAACCAGTTAATGAATGTGAAAATATGTTACAAGAGATTTTTTATAGGATTTTATAGGATAGGTTACTGTCCCTAGAGTAGAAGCCCAGAGTATGGATGATCCCTGTGGAACATTATGCTTGCACTTTTAATGTTTGTATTGATGTCCTAAAGATGATCAGCTGTTCTGGAGCAAGAATAACTATCAGTTCATTACTGTCCTTAGAAGGCTTGTAAAACTGCACTAATTAGTGCCAAACAGAACCACCAGTAGGGGTAGCTGCAGCGAAATGTAAGCCAGTTTAAGCTCCAGCCCCTGCCCCCAGTGGGGTATTGACATGCTAGCCCCTTTAACTCTTAAAGGTATTCAGACAGACCTTCAATGGTGCCCATTTTCACCTCTTTAGAGCGGACAATGCATACACTAAATAGGACCTCTCATGACAATTAGTGAGGAATGTTAGGAATTAACAGCATGCAGTAATTTCATCAAAATGGCATGTAAAAGTGCGTAAACAGGAAATAGATTCTAAATGTATTAGGCTAACTTTATCATCATAACCATGTGTTAGCTTTAATAAAGGATAGATAAATAAAAGTACATTAATGTATGAAAGTAGGCTACATAAACAGAAATGGGGAGAAATCCTGTATAACAAAAATGACTTAGATTGATTGTTTTCATTAGCCAAGTCTTTCATGTGGTTGAATTCTTTCTTAGTGTATAATTCTGAAAATCGCCTGCTGATGAGGGCATTTTTATTATTATATTACATTTTGCTATAGTGTGTTCCCCTGATTCTGTCAGATTGTTGTCCACATACATTTACATTTTGTCATTTAGCAGACGCTTTTATCCAAAGTGACGTACAAGGGAGAGAACAGTCAAGCTATAAGCAATAGAGACCTAGTGTAACAATAAATACTATTTTACATAAGAAATAGAAAAAAGTGCAGGAATGTAACTACTGTAAGTGCAAGTTAAGTATACTTCTTAGATACACATATGTCAGTTGTTTTCTTCCAATAGTGAAAACCTTTCACATGGCTTCATAGGTATGACACTATGGCTGCTGCAGTGCAGTCCATATAATACTCTCGAAACAACCAAGAGTACTGGTTACACAGGAGTAATATAATCTGAAATTATGCTCAGCAACAGCTAACATTTCTTCAAAATGTATTTTATTAGCAATTAGCAATCAGCAACGACCAATTTATGTGGAGTGTTGGACATTTACATTTACAGACTTACCAGCCAAGGACTAAAAACTTCTGAAGGTTGTATAATTAGTTTAACTTAAAATACAGCTGTTGCAAGAAAAAATGTAAATATATGTTGATTGTTGAATTAAATAACACATTGCTGAAAGTTACTGTTGTACATTTGTCTAAAACTGCAAATGATATGGACCTACATTGCTCAATGCTCATGAACCGTTTCAGTTTTCTGCAGTCTATGTTTCATAGTAAACTGAATCACGTAATAGTGTTAATTGGAAGCACCAGGCGCCAAGGAACCTCATTTTACGCAACCACAAGGGGTGGTAGATGGTACTTTGATCAGACTTCGATGCTCTCGTATATGCACTGGTTCTCACTAGGCTAAATGCAATCATTTCAAATTCAAATATTTCCACACTAAAACATTAACGTTACTTCTGCACATGCAAATGTTAACTAAGGTGTTCCTTAAAGAGCACTTATACGCAAAATAACTATTTAGCTTACCTATTGGGCATGCCCACCTGGCCACCGACGTTTAACACCTTTTGTTGCCTGAAAAGCTTTCGCTTGGCATGGAATGCACACCTTTGATTGGTCTGATCTAGGCTATATGGCTGAATATAAACCCAAAGGTTACACACTGATTCAGTCCACTTTTTGACGAGGTTCAAACTTGTGACACTGCTTCTGCCGTTGTTTGTTGGATCCACCACGTCATGGAACAGACATACAGACCACCAGTTCTGAAAAAGGAATCCACCTGGACACCACAGAGGAAATACAAACGCTATTCAAAGAAGTATAGCACCTATCTTGGTTTAATTGCGCATGTCATTCAAAACTCTCCGAACAAGATGCTGACATTTGGACAGGTAAGTTTACGATGTTCGCAAACTGTGGTAAAATGGAAACATGTTGCTCTCCCTCTCACACTGGTACTTACAATTAGCTGTATTTTATCTTAACAGCTGATGGAGAGTTTGACCGCATTTGTCTCCGGTGAAAGAAAGGGTCTGGAAAATAACGTCCGTGTTTGTTTGTCATCCAACGACTGCTTTGTGAAGGTGTGTAGGCTACTTGACTAACTTAATCACATTTTGTATTATTATTAGAATTGGTTCACTTGAAATAACGTAATCTACAGTGCCCAATATATTATCTGACGCAGGTTCCGGTGAACCCCGAGTACCCAAATGCAAGACGGAACTACTGGAAAGTCGACGAAAGTCGGATCACGCCAAAGATGCTTCGCCGCCATTTCAGCGGTACGCGGGATATTTGGACAGGATTGTCTTCCAGAATTCGAGCCGAGTCAGATGCCGTGGAGACCAGAGTCAAGTCGACAGAAACGCCACCTGTGTTGGAGGACAAACGCTCTGCAAAGTTCAACAGCTCGTTTTCTATTGAATCGCTTCTTAGGAAAGACCCTGAAATTCGCTCTACGAGCACTCTAGACACTGATGCAACCGAAGATGTCAACTTTTTACGCAAGGGATGTGTCTATTCTCCGAAAGAGAAGTTTGGATGGGGTATCAAACCCACGGCTTCATTTGGAGACTTTCCAGAGAATGACATTCACAGCTACCCACAGTGTGGTTGTCTGACGTACCACGACCCATATGACACGAAACGTGATGTATACACGCCGGACGCCGACAAACTCTGCAAAAGGGCGCGCCTGTCTCCTCCTATCGTTGTGTATCCCACGGCAGGTATATCTCCCTATTTTAATCACGAGCACATGTTTGCCCTGAAGAGATGGTCTCTCAGTGCGAATACATTTGATTCCAGGAATTTTTGATTGAGCTTTGTTTCAATGTATAACAATGCACTCCGTAGCAAATTAATTTCTAGGTCCAATGCTACGACATCCAGTTCAAATGCGTGACCATAACTTTATTATACTCGAATTTAGCTTGAATGAATGCCTTACAAGTTTTTTTTGTGTGTGTGATTTTGTCGCAACGAAATGTACCCCTTCTATCGTCGTACTGCCGTTTGTCTTGGTCATTGATTTTTAGTTATTCATATTTCAAAATGTTGGAGATCAAATGCTGGGTCCCACAATACAGAACAAGAACATTTAGGAAAATTACTCGTTGCATGGTGCTGATCAAGTAAAATAGTAAGAACAGTTAGATGTACACGATGAACACTCCATACATATCTCGGAGCCCTGTGTTTTTGCACGGCAAATTAATCTAAATGATGCAAGACCTTGTGTGGTACCAAGAGGGGACTGGGTAAGATGACTCTTTTTAACAGGCCATTTCAAATTGTATTTGTGTCTGCATGCTCTTGACACTCATTACTGTTCTTCAGTGAATGAATGAATGAATGAATGAATGAATGAATAGATATGTGTGTGTGAGTTGTTTTGATGTGAGTATTTTACTGCCAAATATATAGATTTTTCCCCTGCTACATTTTGTTCCATCTGGTCTTTTTTTTATTTTTTATTTTTTTATCCTTTTTCTCTGTAAGGACTAGATAAGAGGGAGTAAGTGATGAGAGTTGGTACTGAGATGAACAGGAGCAGCTGATTAAATGTTTAGCAATATACAAATATCCTGGAAGTCATATTTTACATTATGCTGGAAACTATTATTTTCTTATGATTACATATTTTTATTACATATAAATTCTGTGTTTATCATTTTTATAAAAGCAATAAGGTGGCATTTGTAAGTGCCATTTTTAAACCACAAACTGGTGCAACTCTGATCCCTTATGTTCCCTACCATTAATTCCTTCAAAAAAAAGTTGATGCTCATTGTTTGAGATTAAACAACTATCTACAATGATAGAAGTTCTTGCTCTAATTGTATAGAGGCGGTCCCATGGCTTGTACTCAGGATAAGACTGCCCCCTTTCTTTCAACAAGCTGCATCAATCATTATCACTTCACGCAAAGTTCACATAGGCATTTACATTTACATTAAACTTGTGTTTGCAATTCACAAGACAACTTCTGTGCAATGTTAGGAATTCACATGAACTCAATCAAGATTATTAGGTTCATCCGTCCCAAAGGTTTAATCAATCCACCTCTTAAAATGCCACAGTTTGCCTAGACATAATAGGGTAGGATCAGCTAAATTAAAGGTTAGAAATGTTGTTCCTTGTAATCGCAATAATGAATTAATTGTAAAGTTAGCTAAGCTAATGTTTCTTAATATTCACATGGACAAAACACGAGTAAACGCATGTATGTACATGCTAATGTGTTGTGGTGTCCGCATTGGCAGTGCATTTAAAAAAATGCTGCGCATATGTGTCAACTTTAGAATGTTTCTTTCAATTTGTTTGTGTTAAATCACAGGCTTCTTGTTTGTTCAAGATATCAAATGAAATGAGGATATATGCACACCTTTTTTTATATATATCATTCCAAATACACTTCTGGGTATGTTATCAGGGGCCCACAAAACCTTCAAGAAAAATGTCTCAAAGACATAAAGTCTTGCATGGTCAGAAATTGTGTGTACAGGTGCATCTCAAAAATGTAGAATATTGTATAGAAATATCTGTAATTTAATTCAAAAAGTGACACCTTCATGTATTCTAAAATCATTACATATAAAGTGGCATGTTTTAAGCCTTTTTTGTTTTAATCTTGATGATAACGGCTTACAGCTCATGGAAATCAAAAACCCAGTATCTCAAAACATTAGAATAAAGAATTTAAAACACAGAAATGTCAACCTGAGAGGAGCTCTAATCAGCTAATTAACTAAAAATACCTGCAAAGGTTTTCTGAAGCTTCATTGTCTCAGTCTGGTTCAGTACACACAACCACAGTCATGGAGAAAACTGCTGTCCAAAAGACACTCATTGACACCCTCCATGAGGAGGGTAAGCCACAGAAAGTAATTGCTGAAAGGGCTGGTTGTTCACAGAGTGCTGTATCAAAGCATATTCATGGAAAGTTGACTGGAAGGGGGAAAGTGTGGTAGGAAAAGGTGCCCAAGCAACAGGGATGACTGCAGCCTTGAGAGGATTGTCAGGAAAAGCCAATTCAAGAACTTGGGGGAGCTTCGCAAGGAGTGGACTGAGGCTGGAGTCAGTGCATCAAGAGCCACCACACACAGACGTGTCCAGGAAATGGACTACAAGTGTCACATTCCTAGTGTCAAGCCACTCCTGAACCAGAGACAACGTCAGAAGCGCCTTACCTGATCAAAGGAGAAAAAGAACTGGACATTTGCTCAGTGGAAATTATGCATTTCATTTGGAAATCAAGGTCCCATAGTCTGAAGGAAGAGTGGAGAGGCACAGAATCCAAGTTGCTTGAAGTCCAGTGTGAAGTTTCCACAGTCAGTGATGATTTGCGGTACCATGTCATCTGCTGGTGTTGGTCCACTGTGTTTTATCAAGTCCATATTCAAGGCAGCCGTCTACCAGGAGATTTTAGAGCACTTCATGCTTCCGTCTGCTGACAAGCTTTATGGAGAGGCTGATTTCCTTTTCCAGCAGGACTTGGCACCTGCCCACAGTGCCAAAACGACTGGTAACTGATTTTCTGCCCATGGTATTACTGTGCTTGATTGGCCAGCCAACTGGCCTGACCTGAACCTGATACAGAATCTATGGGGTATTGTCAAGAGGAAAATGAGATCCACCAGACCCAACAGTACAGACAAGCTGAAGGCCGCTATCAAAGCAACCTGGGCTTCGATAACACCTCAGCAGTGCCACAGGCTGATTGCCTCCCTGTCACGCCGCATTGATTCAGTAATTTGTGCAAAAGGAGACCTGACCAAGTATTGAGTGCATAAATTAACATGTTTTTTTGTGTTTTTAGTTAATTAGCTGATCAGAGCTCTACTCAGGTCGGCTTTTCTGTATAGTGAATGTTTTATTCTAATATTTTGAGATACTGGATTTTTGATTTCCATGAGCTATAAGCGGTAATCATCAACATTAAAACAAAAAAGGCTTGAAACATGCCACTTTATGTGAAAGGATTCTAGAATATTGAAGGAGTCACTTTTTGAATTAAATTACAGAAAAAAATTAACTTTTCCACGATATTCAAATTTTTTGAGATGCACCTTTATATATGTGTGTTGGCACACCTTAACTAGCCTAATAATAATAATCTGGCCTCAGGAAACTGGCCAGTCCTGTTTTCCGATGGGTTCCTCAGGTTACCTTAATTGCATAACGGATAACTGATTGACACACTAAGCAACATATACAGTAGAATACCTTTTATTTTTCTTTGTATTGCCTGAATATAACAACAGGGTGGTACATCTCTTGTTAGGTTCACAGCCTAGGAAAGTCCCAGAGGCACATTTGTTTGTCAGAGCATCTGTGCTGATGTAATCAAACTGTAAAGTCAGGTTGCTTAAGTAAGCCAATAGACTATCACTTGACACAGGGTGAACTATTGTATCCCAGTTATGAGGTTGTAAAACAGTAAACCACAAGATGGCGCCCACGTCATAGGACACGAAACCATTGCTTCTCAAATTCAGATATGGCACTGTCAGCTAGTGAACACTAGATGGCAGAAAATGCACTATTCACAGAGCAAAAAATGGTTCATGACACCTTGCCAACTGTCCTGGAAAAAAACTTGCTTCCTTTTGCTCTGACAATGTTCCCCAACTCTGAGGAGTGTTTTTTCCAGCAGGACAATGATCCATGCCACACTGCCAGGTCAGTGAAGGTGTGGGTGAAGGACCACCAGATCAGGATCCTGTCATGGCCAGCCCAATCTCCAGACCTGAATCCCATTGAAAACCTCTGGAATGGGATCAAGAGGAAGAGGGATGTTCACAAGCATTCAAACAAAGCCGAGCTGTTTGAATTTTTGCACCAGGAGTGGCATCACCCAACGGCAATGTGAAAGACTGGTGGAGAGCATGTCAAGACGCATGAAAGCTGTGATTGTAAATCAAGGTTATTCCACCAAATATTGATTTCTGAACTCTTCCTAAATTAAAAACTTAGTATTGTGTTGTTTAAAAATGAATATGAACTTTCTTTATATTATTCGAGATCTGAAAATACTTCATCTTTTTTGTTATTTTGACCAGTAGTCATATTTCTGCAAATAAATAATCTAAATGACAATATTTTTATTTGAAATTAGGTAGAAATGTTGTCAGTAGTTAATAGAATAAAACTGTTCAAAAATGTTAATTTTACTCAAACACATACCAATAAATAGTAAATCCAGAGAAACTGATCATTTTGAAGTGGAGGATTTATTGTCTCGGGGTGATTTGTAGCACTTTTAGTTCTCAGAGATTCAGATTCATAAAGATGCAAAAAGTAGCTGGCAAGAAATGCTGAAATGCCATTTGCTGAATGTGTTTGTGCCTGTCTTTGGCAACAACATATAATCAACTAATGTACAAGCTGTTTGAGTAATGTAACTGACTGAATGCCACACAAAAGCATCAGGCAGTGCTTGTTCTTCAGAATCCAACTGTCACTGCATACTGAAGCAGGCCTCTGCATGTGTTGACAATACTAAAATAATTCAGTCAGACATTCCATGCCAACCACTTGTTCATTTCAAATAGTTTTTGCAGTTTTGAGATCCTGTGCAAGAAGTACCACAGTCGCGTGTCTGTCGTTGTGCCACTGTTGTGATATGATCGCCAGGCTATTGGACCTAAGGGGCCCCCAGGGCAGCAACAGTCTTAGTGCAGAGCTCGTCAGGAGACATGTGTGGGAGCTCAGGCTGCCGTTGTCAGCATTCACTGCCTACAGCATTCTTGCATTGGACAGGATTACTGACGACTGCCCTAGATTAAGACACCCCTCCACCCCCCCCCCCCCCCCCCCCCCCCCCCCCCCCCCCCACACACACACAAACACACACTGACTGATCAGTAGAGATTACAGAAAGAGCCAGCCTGGCAAACATTCAGATAGCCTGGCCCATGAGACTCTTTGACGGGGGAGCAACACAGACCACACAATTCCTCATCCTGCATTCTCCATTCTTGGTGCTGATCTACAGCTTTTACAATAGATAATTATTGTATTGTTCCCCCTCTTGCACATGATGTGGTACAGTCTATTGTATCACAGGCATGCAATATAAGTGTGTGGTATGTTTTTGAGTAAAAAAAGCATGGTATTACTGATTACATTTCTGTTGTTGCCAGATGGGGGCATCAAACAGGGGGTTTTTTTTGGCCTCAAATGTTTACAGACCCTGAGAAATGAATTACATGAAATAACGTAACTCATATGTAATATGCTCATGTGTATTCCTGTAAAACTGATTCATTTATTTGACTTTCATAATCCATAACAAAGAAATTCCTAAGCATTACAGTGACTGCAGTTCTGGGTAGTGTCTCCATTATCTCACTTTAAAGGATAATCTTATAATGCATGAGTAGACAAATTCACAAGTTCACCAGCTAATCTCCTGTAATTCTGAAATGAGAGGCAAGCCTGTAAACAGTAAACAAATGATCATTATAACTAAACAGATACATGGAAAAGGATCTATGTAGTAAACCTGCAGAAAATATCCTAATCTTGCAGTGCTGTACACATGCCTTCGCCAACCCATGGGAATGGCTCAGGCTAATGTCAACACAGCTGCATCAGAGCTACTCCAGCCAGAAGGACTGTCTGAGACATGCACAGACTCCCCTTCAACAGTGGTGTCAATGCGTAGCCAGACACAAACTATCAAAAGCTAAACCGACCCGAAAGTAGGCCATGTGCCCCAAGGCAACGGGAACGAAACCGTTTTGTGAGATTCTGTTGCTGTCTTCACAATAGTAGGCTATACAGTATTATGCATGGTTGACACGAGTGCCACTGTCCATTTGGATTGTAACACTTTAGTTTCACTCTGCTTCCAGCATAAACAGGAAGGACATACATCTGGGATATCACACTTAAACAACACTTTTGTTTTTTCCAAGGGAAAAGAAACCTTTAAATTTGACAGCATGTTTTCCCATATACATGACATTTCTGGTAGGTGAAGGTTGGTGTGATATTTGTATTTTTGTATTTGTATTATACACATGAGTGATAAGTTACTTTCATGTTTTAATACTTTCTGGAAGACATACAGACTAATGTGATTGATATTGATCTATTTCCTATAGCACCCCTTCGCTATGGCTGTTGTCACCACAGTTTTTCAAATTTCTCATCATGGTGGGCAGGGCCAGCGTGACCCTCCTGTGCAAGGGTGCCAGATATGGCAAAAGATGATCATCAGACGATGGATGTGCTGACATGGGTGTTGCTAGCCTCAGAATGTACAGAAGACTGTACTTTAAGCGACGAAAATGTTAGATAAGAGAGAGGGAGGACACTCTTGGTGTTTTCCACATCTCTTCTTGTGTCCTTCAGGTGCCGTTTATGTTCTTTCCGTTATTCGAAAAGGGACATTTTGTTTTAGGACGTGTTTGTCACACGCAAAAACACTCTAAACCAAAATTATTTTAGAATTGAGAGAGGATAGCGCTCTAACGGGGGCAGGGCATATAGTAAAGTGTCCAATGGCAATTCGTATTTTGATGAGAATGCGCCCTTAACCGATTGAGCCACTGGAATAGGTGCAAGAAACCATTGACAACGCTTTTAGCTTGTCCAAGCAGAGGGTGGCCAGAAAAAAAGACCAAATGTGGGACGAGTAGTTTGTTTGTGTGGGACATGTTACCAACGCTGAGAGGTAACCGAACATTTTTATATAATTTCTGTACTAAACTAAATAAGAAACTTTTCCATTCTGCCTCTCGGTTGGTAAACACCAATAGTGTGTCCTCGAGTCGATTCCCTTCTCAGTCATTAGATTAAAGCCAGTCTTTTAGAAAAGCTTGACTATGTTACATTTGTATGAGCCAGGTTGCTGCTTTTGAATTGAATAGAGTAGAAGTTATCTCTATCTCAAAATCAATGCAACGGATAAAAGAACGCATCCGTGAGTTCTAATTTCTGACAATTAAAAACCTCTCCATATGCGGGATGCGGGACAAAGGGCCAAAATGTTATGCAGAACAACGCAAAGCGGGACACCAGGCCACCTTATTCAAGCAGGAACAAACTGAATTTGTCTGTTGTGCGTGTCACGACTCGATCACGATGCGATATTATTCATTTTTGGGCCCACTTTAAGACTGAGCCCGGGTGCGTCTGCGCCTGATGGTGGGCAACCTGTACGAATGTGTCCAGCTTTGAGAAAACCAGGTAATATGTAGACACTGTTGCAAGTTAATGACAAGTGTCAAATTATGAGCCTGTGACACTTTCATCATTCACTTATTGCATTTAACTCCGGCTTGTGTACTGTTATCACAGCTCTCTCAACATCCAACTTACAGTTCCGCATGAGTTTAGTTTCCTTGCCAAAGTACCAGGGCATTAACCAAACTGTATGCATTGTATTGTTTAAACCTTCACTGCAATGCCAACATACATTTCAACGTCATGGCTACAGAATGTTGCTAACATAATGACAACCATGACCGGTGGGTACTGTAGTATGCCACAACAACACGATCAAAACACCATCAACGAAAAAGTGGTCTTCAAATTCGCACTTGTGCACGAGGTGTGTTACACGTATCCACTTCAACACCAAACCCACAAAGTCGGGAAGGTCAAAAAAGGGACAAAAACCAGACAGACCGCATCGTAAAATGATAAACTGTTCTTCACACACTGCCCCTGGAGCAAGACGGATAGTTGAAGTCTGCCCCGCCCCATAACACTACAGTCACGTTCTGCACGTCTTCATCAAGCTACGACGTGTAGAAAGTCATGTCCGGGAGACGCCTTTAGCATATGACCGTAGTACGAGGAAGATGACAATAACAAGCGTGGGTAGGGACCATTTCAGAAGAAACGTTCGTTGTAATTCTTACTTAAAGTTTGTGTTGTCGTCGTCCCTGTTCAGATCAGTGTCAGATGCATTCAAAATAACTTCCTCGTCATATTTGACATGATGCTACGTTTGAAACTGTAAATGAAATAATTTGAATTAGGCTGGGAAACTTCGCGTCACTTCACTTCAATAATAGGCCACATATTTGGATTTTTTTTTTTTTTAATATTGTATGACTTGGCCATTCTAAATTATCTCTCTAACCCACACTCATGCATACACACTTCATATTGGACCATTGCTGTGTTATCAGTGTCGGTGTGTTCCACCAATATGTCTGTAGTATTGGTTAATCCAATACATTGTACTTCAGTTTATCTTTTGAATTTTTTTTTTAGAATTCCATGTATGGTCGCCTGTGAAAGACCTTATGTTGCTGTGCATTTTTGCTCGTCCCTGAGTGCAGAGAGCATCGAGTTCCAAGCCACTGAGGAATGTGATTGTGCGATATAGTCAAATGAGTCACCCTCAACTGCGGTCCTGTAATTTTCACACTGCACAAAGTCAGGAACATTTTTTTCCCTGTAAGTCTCATGCTCTGTTAAATTCATGCCCTCTTTTGATTTCTGGGCACATCTGTACTGTAGTAGGTACATGTTATTAAAAAAAAATTATGTAACAACTTTTATAATGTATTTGAAGAATGTATGGTAACACTTTATTTGGATAGTCAACCCACAGATACTTCACAGACGTCTTGTTGAAATTCAAGCTCAGTATTTCTAATTGTTCAATGAACATCACAAACCCAATCCCTAACCCTAACCTTAATCATACATTGTAGTTAACAGAGTTTCAACAGATCCAAACAACAGTTTGTTTATAAACTGAGCATCTGTAGATGGTCTATAGAGGACCATTCAAATAAAGTGTGACCAAAATGACTTCTGACTCTGATTTACTCATGATAACTGATTGTATCTTGGTTTAATATTGTGATTGTGGTTGTCATTTGACTCATTATTGATTGTTGACACTCGTTTGACACTATTTTGAAAATTCTGTAACCTGACATTGGATATTCTCTCATTATCAATATACCAATTTGTGATCCCATTTTTTTAATTTCTTTAAAAATCACCTTTATGTGTTACATAGACCTACAACTTTGATGTCATGTCTGTCATTACTGAGTTTCTCCAGGTTAAATAAAGGTCAAATAAATAATAAAATAATAAGAAATTATTAATACAAATATAATGAATACAAAATATTGCCTGGCTCTTTATGATTAGATTAACTAGGCTAATGGCGCACCTCTGACAATGAGTAACATTTGATTTACAACCTTGGTGCCTGTAATGTAATGATGATATGACCTTGTTTCCTGAGGTGGAGTAAGGGGGAGAAATCACCCAAACATCACATGAGTATCAGCTAAGATATCAACAGAATGATTAACAGACTCTAACCCTTTTTTATAGGGCATCTTTGTTAAGTCTCTGGTGTTTTGTTATACATAACGCTAGTTTCTGGACTTAACATTAGCAACAGCCGTGTTATCCCGGTCAATGGCAGCTCTGATGCTGCACAAGACTTGTTGTGAGATACTAAGCAATTTCTTATTCTCTGTATGGCCTTCATGAAATAAGAGACCCTACCCACTGCTGTCTTAAGCCTTTAGATCTCTTTCCACCCATCCATCCCTGCAGGCTATAGAGGACATCATCTTTTTTGATAGACTCCCCCTCCCCCTTGATGTGGGAGGTGAGTGGCCGTTTGACCAGACCAGGCCCTGGTGGTTGCATAATTGTCCCCTCACTGACCCTTCTTCTGGGGGTAGTTCTACAAGCCCTGGACCCTGATGCCCCCTGCTAGAGCAGAGAGACCTGCAATGGCTCTTGGTCCAGCTGTGCTGGAGAAGACGTGGTGTTTACACATGTGCTTGTTTTCATCTGAGATTCCGGCCTAATTTTCCTGTGTGAGGAATAACAACGATAGAACCACCTGTGACACAGTGGGGAAGCAATTCTTTTTTTCTCTCTCTTTCAGTCCAGCTTCCTCCTCAAGGGCATCCCCCTTTAATTGATACATGATGGTCTAGGGGACAGATGAACAATTGATTCCTGGTTTTCTCCTTGCTAGTGACTATCATGTGGCACAAACCACAAGGACTTGATGGTAAATTCTCCAATAATAAGCCAAGATACACGAGCAAGTTCAAGGCACTCCTCATTTTTTTTTAAACCTTATTTCGTTGATTAGGCACACTTTCAGAAAGTTTCAGACAGTTTTTCTGCTTTAATCTACAGATATCTTTTTTTACAGACTTTTTTTTTTGGTGTACTTTTTCCAAACATTTTAAAAGGCTTTTACTTGATGTTGTTTCCTATCTCCATCTGATGGGATTGTGGCTGTTATGTAAGATCTCAGTTTGCATTGATGTCAGCTTTGTGCGGCGAAACCCTTCTTGTGGCTATGGAGTTACGGATGCGGCCAGTTGTCACAGAGCCCCCTCTTTCTGGTGAGGAGGTAGGCCACACTTGGAAAATCACATACAGGCCTCCTGTTAAAGGTCATAACACTAGATAACAACACAGCTAGGTAAGGTGCATTTTCCATTTCAGTAAATGGTAGTGTCTTATCCAGCAACACAATGACCTGTAGTAAGGATGCATTACTAGCAGCCAGGCCAGGTTTGTCAGTGGGTGAAGGGGGGCTGTGTTCCTGGCTTAGTGTTCTCCCTAAAAGTAACATTATGCAGGAATTTGCCAGTTTTTGAGGTATGTTTTTATAAGCAATTGCTTTTGATATCATCTTCAAATGTATTTTGATGATACCTGGTCATGTGAAGGGCAGATAAATAGACCTGATGTTTCCAATAGCCCTCCAGGCTATGCGCTATCTAGTTCTGTGGTGCCAGATAGAACACCCCACCAAAATGTAAGAACATTTTTCACAGCGCAACATTGCTAACTATATTACCAAAAGACACCGGTTAGCATGTTAGCAAGCTTTTATTAGTGCCAAATGGGCTGTTGCTCGTGTATGGAAGGTTTTTGGAAGCGTTTTAGGTAGTTAGCTTACTTGTTTTAGACCAAAACTCCATAATGTTTTTTTTTTATTCTTTGCACCGTAACCCAGAATGGCTGGAGAGAGAGACATCCAACCATCATATGTAAAAGCACTTGTAAAACCAAGTGTGGGTAACCACAGCCCTTGGGACTGAACTGATGGCAGCGTGCCATGAAACTCAAATTATGAGCAGCAGAAGTTATGGGTGGGAATGGGAGCCCACAACTCTCAGCCACAAAACTGAGTAGATTTTCTGAAAAGTAAGTTTGTTCAGAGTTCAGAGTATTATTGATTCTGCTTGGGAGCCCTATGTCCAAACTCCACTTGCTCCCCATGCTTACCATTGTCGAGGAATTGCAGGTAGTATTTCTGATCTTGTAATTTCTAGGTACTTTTGCATTTAAAATGTGAAGTCGTTCCATTGTGACTGTGCAAAGACATTGTATTTTAGGTTAAACTCACATTGAACTAAAAAGACCTGCAATAGTTTCACATTTTCATACATACAATGTAAATTATTCATTAGTCAGAGCAACATGATTTACAGTTTCAAAACCATTTTGTTTATAACTAAGCTGATGAACTATAAAAACATTGACTGCCAAGTGCAACTAGTAATTCAGTAACTAAGTGAATAAACATGAAAGTGATAGCAAGATAGCAATTATTTTTCCATGTTATCACAGATGTTTTTACACCAACAAAGAGGGCCAATTGTTGTTGTAGCTGGGTTGGCAAGATTATGTTATGATCTTGAAACAGCCTTGTCTTCTTAGACAGCCAACCTAATTACAGGTATTGCATCAATAAAATCTTTATTATACATGACCCATGGCCAAACTATTAGAACCATCCACACGAATGTTGTCACCAATTGCTGGTCGACAGTATCATATACTTAGACTTCTAATCCACATGAAATTTGATATGCCCGTAACCCCACATGTTTTATACGGAATATAAGGTTTGCGACCTTAGGTGTGTTTTTCCCTTGGTGCTAGCGCCCCCAGAAGTGGGGAAGGGTCAAAACACTTTTTGGGCTCGGAAACAGCTTGGAAACCGTTCAGCCAAAAATTATAAAATGTCAAAGGCAAGCTCAACTTTTGGAGGCACATTACCCTATAGCTCATTACAATTCATTTGTGAAGGGGTGCCACCTAGTGAATAATGTTCAAATAAAAAGTCTAGCACTTCACCAGCTAATTTAAAAATGTTGTATGCTTATACCTTTTGTATGCTACATTTGCATCTCCTAAACTTCAATTCGGCTTGCTCAACAAAATGGCCACCAACGGCCAGTCAGAATTCAGCAGCCAATACATGCCTGTGTGAATGGCCAATCTTAATGAAAAACAAAATTCATGTCAGGAGACTGCCCTGATACCTTTTCATTAAAATGTATTTTTGTACATACCTTTGCAATCATCCTTTAGCCTATAAACATGCAAATATACATGTAACATGCAGTGCCATGCAACATACAGTAACACTTACGTATCTAGAAGCAACCCCCAAGCCAGCCTTGGTCTAATTCAAACACTGCTCTTGATCCAAACGGACAGACTTTTTGTTGGCCTGATTAACAAAATATATACAGACAATATTGAAACGGACGGCTAGCCTATACATAGGAACAATATGCAAGGTCATACAGGATGATGTGAGGTGAAGTATTTGACTCAGTCACTTAATGGACCTGTCCCTGTCTCCCCACCAATATTGAAAACACAGAGAGGCCCTTGTAGCTCCTTCTGAGAATGACTCATGGCAAGAATTGTGGACGTGAGGTGGTGACAGTTTCGAACTGTTGCAAAATGTTAGCATAACTCATTACATTGCACCAGCTATGTTGACCAGCAAATGTGTGTCAAGTGACAGTCTGCTGATTTTCACACAGCTTGCCCTAAATTTTCTGGTGAGGCGTTAATAGATTATCTAAACATCCTGAGGACGTCAAGAAAAAAACAGAACGCGGTTTTGGCTTTTCATTCTCTAGTTTATTATTCACCTTCCTTCAGCTATTTGACAATGCCCTTGATCCAACAACATTTTCAACCCTGTCTGGCTCCAAAAAGATAACAACAACTTATTGCTTTTCTCCATGCCATACAACATGTTTTTGATGTCTCTTCAACCAATTTTTCATTAGATAGAATACCATGTAATTCTGGTTGGTGGTTCTAAATTGGAGAATGGAGAACCATTCACAGTTTTTTGTAAAGGTAGTTGTACAGGCATTAATATAGGCCTTAATATGGTTCCTCATTAAAGGTCATACTTTCTGAAACTCTGTTTATCACTGGATGCTTCAGGAACATCAGAAAATCACTTTCTGTCAGTCTAACTCTTGACGTGTAAACTCATGGCGGGGCTTTCCCATGCAAAATATTCTGACGACAGCCAGATGAAATGGCACGTGCTGAAAATCACAAGAGGTATTTACCTATCAGTGACGTACCACGGCCAAGGCTCGCCCATTAAGTGCTTTATCCATCCAGTCTCACTGAAGTCATGTGTGTCTGAATCACTAGAGCTCAGGATGTTACTCCTACATTACATCACATTTCTTCTGAACTCAAGCAGATTAAGCCAGTTCTTACCACTTCTCAGCCACCAGCTAATACGTGAGAAACAAAGCGGTAAAGGGTATTCAATTTGGAAAAACCAGACCAACAAGATTAGAGCACACAAACAAATAAACTTGCCATAAGGAAAAGAGAAAGAGAAAGGCATACAAAAACAGTTGGCACTGATAAAAGTCTTTCTAGCATGCTAATTCATGTCTATTGTCATGCAATTCAAAACAGCTAAGTCTAAGGTAATGGGTTCTGGGGACTGTCCCATGATTTGCACTTCCAGTTTTTTTGTAATTTGTCAAAAACCAGTGGAAGAGTGTAAGGCAGGAATGGATTCCTGATGAAAAATCACAGGTGTCAGGAATGGACCTTTTGGAACGGAAAAAACCCAGAGGGCTATCTCCTCTGGTTAACTACTCATTTGTCGGGGGTTAGGTGCTAGTTTATTGTGCCCCCAATACACATGGCCCAGAGGCTGTCGCAATTGTTTAAATTCTCACCCCCCTGCAGAGACTCTTATCTCAGACCTCTGTCTCTGGTTCTCTCTCCGTACTTTTCCGTGCTGAGGTGAAACTAAGGACAGAGAAATTAATGTAAGAGTGTGAAACTGAAATGTTACATTGGAAGATGATTTCTGTATAATGTTTGAACTCATTTTAATGGTCTCAATCTGAGTGAGAAAATTGTCTCAGTTCTACAGCTGTATATATTAATTAAAACATGGATATCAGAGACCTGATAATTCTGGTCTCTGTGAGAGTGCAAAGGTATTTCTCTTTGGAGGGGGTACACCCCAACTTTGTGTGAGAACTCCCTCCATTTGGTTGTTAATGTGTGATTCTCATCTTGAGAAACCCCTTATCTATGGGGGTAATTATTAGGCCAGATGGAGCAATAAATGGGTACTTAAGGGGAAGATATTCATAGAACCAGGAACATTCTGTATCCAGATTCTGTATCCAGTAGTCACTTCTAAGCAGCCAGGTATGTTCATGTTCTTTAAGTGTTTTTATGTTTCATGTGGTGTTTTAGACTTACATTCTTCACTTTAGACTTGTTGGATTGTAAACTGTAGTAGTCACTTGTACCTGACTTAATACACTAGTAATTCTGACCCACTGTGCCCTCTTAAGAAATTCTTAACTAGAGAAGTACTCTTAGGTTCTGGTATTTCCACAGATCAGAATCAGGTTTTATTGGCCAAATAAGTTTGCACAAACAAGGAATTTGACTTGGTAAAGTGGCTCTCAGTGTGCTTACACAAAATATACATTACAACACAATACAAAACAAACAGTGCAACGGTCTAAGAAGTTTAAGAAAGTATATACAAGGCGGAATGGCTATATACAGGAGCTGTGAATTGTAACACAACAATAGTGCAAAGAAGTGGAGAGTGCAAGAAGTGCAGGGATAAATATACTGTATATGCTACAGTGGGTTAGCTGTTCAGTAGTGAGACGGAGAGGGGGAAGAAACTGTTTTTGTGTCTGGAGGTTTTGGCGAACAGTGATCTGTAGTGTCTACCAGAGGGGAGAAGTTTGAATAGGTTGTGTTCAGGGTGTGCAGTGATTTTTCCTGCCCGTTTCCTGACTCTGGAGGTGTACAGGTCTTGGATGGTGGGCAGGTTGGCACCGATGATCTATCCTGCAGACCTGACTGTCCGTTAGAGTCTATTCCTATCCAGTTTGGTGGCCGATCCAAACCAGACAGTTATTGAAGTGCAGAGAACAGACTTGATGACTGCAGTGTAGAACTGGATCAGCAGCTCCTGAGGCAGGTTGTCCTTCAGACGCAGACGCAGGAAGTACATCCTCTGCTGGGCCTTCTTGATGATAGTGTTGATGTTGGGTTCTCACTTCAAGTTCCGGGAGATTGTGGATCCCAGAAACCTGAAGGATTCCACAGCCAACACAGTGCTGTTGAGTATGGTGAGGGGGGGCAGTGCTGGGTGACTCCTCCTGAAATCTACTGTCATCTCCATGGTTTTAAGCGTGTTCAGCTCTAGATTGTTGCGACCGCACCACAGGACCAACTTCCCGCCTATATGCAGTCTTGTCATCATCACGGATGAGGCCGATGACTGATGTGTCGTCTGCAAATTTTAGGAGTTTAACAGATGGGTCTACTGAGAAGCAGTCCTTTGTGTAGAGGGAGAAGAGCAGTGGGAGAGCACGCATCCCTGAGGGAGACTGACCAGGTGCTGGATGTTATTTCACCCAGCCTCACCTGCTGCTTCTTATCTATCAGGAAGTTTGTCTTCTGTCTCTGAAAGAGCTGGCACACATCCTCTTCACAGACCGTCAATGCCTGTGGGGAGGCAGGGGGGAGGTGATAACAGGAGGTGCAGATGATTGTGTGAAGTCTGAGTTGGAGCGGGTGAGGGGTGTGAATGTGGGGTGACCAAACATGCAGTAAAACACATTCAGATTGTCAGCCAGTTGAGGGTTCTCCATGGAGTGGGGGGAGGTTTTCCTATTGTTAGTGATGTCCTGCAGGCCTCTCCACACTGACGCAGGGTCATTAGCTGAAAACCTGTTTATCAGCTGTTCAGAGTAGCTTCTCTTTGCTACTCTGATCTCCTTAGTCAATGTGTTTCTGGACTGTTTGTATAGGATCCCGGGCTTCAGGTAGTTTCATGCCCAAAGTGGCCACAAGCGTAAAACTTTGAGGGTACTGGCTATCTCAACTGGACTAGACATGCTACAGAGAACTTTTAATTGTATTATATAGCGGTGGTTTGCCAACCAGCCTCTGCACTGGATCGAATGGTTATACGGAATCGTACTGAAGCCTGGCGCCCGTCACTGAACCAAGTCGAACTAACAAGCTGCAAGGTCCCGTAACAGGACTGTAAGACCTCTGAGTTAGATCCAGAATAGTTTCAGCCTGTGTCGGAGAATGTGTCAAGATGTAAATCGGCCGTGGCAATATCCTAAGCGACACTATTCCAAGACAAAACAGGTTATTAAAAAGTAAGGGAGGAATTCATATTACAGACGATAGGTGTACAAAATAATGAGTTGGAGATCAGCCTGCACAACCCGGTAGCAATTTACATTAAAAGCTAGGAGCTAAGGCTGTGTTCCTAATAGAGTGGAGTCAGACAAAGAAAATGGAGTCAGATTAAATATGGTTGTACTAAGAAATGTTTTAATAAATGTTACGTTTCCAGCAAAGCGAGGAGAGAGACGCATCCACCCAAACCTTCCAGACGCCTATTCCCTTATTGGTCTAGGAAATTACGTCTTTACAAGAGGGAAAGGTCGGTGTTTATCTCCTATCTTTGGGAACCCCTCTGTGCAACCACAAAACTTTGATGTCAGTGTTTGCGCTGGAAAAAACAGAACTGGGTGGTATTTGCGCTTGTAGGACAGTGCAAGCCAGAGATCACCTTTGACTAAACTATCCCAGTGCTGGCTATGCAATACAGATTAGAGAATTTTTTTTTAAGATTTGTTCATGGGGGAAAAAGCATGTGTAAAGCATATGGAGTATCTCAAATGTTAATGTTAATCTCAAATCAACCATTTATTTCAACATCACAACAACGCAGTCAAAGTCTATTCAACGTTAGGTGTGGTGGTAGAAATGGTGCCATGGTTGGCTGCTTCCAGAAACTTCTTCTTCACTGTCCTGAAATGACAGGTGTTGCTGCCAGGAGTAAGAGACCCTGTGGTACGTGATGTATCGTTGGCTGAGAGAGGCCTTCCTGTTCACACAAACCAACTAATCAGTTCAGGGTAAAGTCTGCTTCTCTTATCTGCAAATTTTCACTCTTTGGCCCACATTCCAAGCTCTCATACGCTGTAAACCTAGAAAAATAATGATAATATTGGATAAATCATGAGGGTGCTACCTCTGAATCATAGTGTCCGACCTTAAGCAGACACAGGTGCTGCAGGCATGGCTGGATCATGTCAGGGACTCTTGAGGCATTGCCAGGGCCTTTGTCCGTCTATCGTCCATCATTACTATATGAGGGTGGCTTCTCTGAAAAAGTAGAAAGATATTTTGCCCAAGTCTGTTTCAAACATTTATGGTTCTCTTGTTAATTAAAGACTATTGTATTGCCTATGTGTGTGTGTGTGTGTGTGTGTGTGTGTGTCTGTGTGTGTGTCTGTCTGTCTGTGTGTGTGTGTGTGCCTGCTTGCTGAACGCCTCCACTCTGAATGCGTTCCTTATCAGCACCTCACATTAGCAACCCACAGAGGCAGCATTGTATGGAAACAGAGGGTTTTCTCACAGACATTCTCATGCAAGAGTTTGATAATGGTGCCATGGAAGAAACAGCACTAAATATATCCAATAGATGGCATATGAATTAATGAGTTTGAGCTCTGGCGTGAGAGGGCTTGCTCATGACTGCCAAGCCAGAGATAGAAATAAACCAGTGTGTGAACTAGGAGCAGTTCAACGCGTACAACACAACAGGTGGCTCCGCCACACAATTTGCTGGCTTATCACTTAAATAAGAGTTTCAGAAAATATACCAGTTGAAGTGGGTGTATACGCACGCCATACTCATTCTCATTAAATTAATTCGCTCGGTTTGGATTCCCTTTCATTGTGTTCGTTATTTTGGTGAATCAATGTCTGACATTAAAAAAAAAAAAACCAATATCACTGCAAGTTCACTATGGTTAAAGCAGAACGTATTTTCTGAGAGAAAACATGAAACTGGTACAAACATGATACAAGCGCACTACAGTCTGAGAGGAGAGGGATTCTTATAATCTCTGAGGGAAAAGGCGCAGTTGTCAGACGTATTGCTACACACTGTTGTAGCTATGTCATCACTTGACATGCAACTCCTAGCAACGCAGCTATTACAAAATATAGCAGAATTGCCCAATAGCAGTGGGATAGGCGCCGAGTGGGTTGGGCTCAACCCAACCAAGCCTTTAAAATTACCAGTTGCGGCCTGTGGCAGTTAGTAGTGAAATCAGCACCACGGGTCTTCTGCCTCTTAATCGATAGTTTATATTTCGTTGGTGGCTGTACCGTCCGTGTAGCGAAAATTTAAGGACACTCAGTGCGGATATTCCCATATCTCTGGTAAGCCAAACAAATAAAACATGTTTTAAACTTAATTATGTTTCATTGTGTACATGTGGCAAACATGCATGCACTGACATGTTTCTCCTGCTGTAGCTTGAAGACTAAAGAGTTTTTGTTGTTTCATTTTGCGCGGAAATGATCAAGTTCAGCCTGCTGTGTACATGAGTTATGCCAAAGTATGTTGCTTAGCAGTAAAATACAATGCGGTGACTTTATTCTCATCTTGAATCATTTCACCCAAATGCATCCTTTATACAGGCTCACCATTTCAGTGGGGGGTTTATGACTTAGGTTGGCACTTGTAGCTGCGAAGTTGTTGTTTACACGCTTCGCCATTCACTGTGTATTCACCCCTTTGTTTTGTCTGTTAAACTGAGACCCCCTGCGGACTATTGTAATGCTTCTGGTCGCCATACCAACATTTTCTGTATTCTTCTCTGTTCAATCTCGGTCTCAACTAGCTAAGCTGTTTACTGATATTTTAGAATTGAGGTTTTGACAGATTAAAATGGACTTCTGTAAGATTAAGGAAGCAATCATTGTTCCTGCAGATGCTTTGCTTGCTTGGATTTAACCTATGCAAGTGACTGCTGTGCAAGTCTGGCCGGAATTGAGATTTTGTGAAGGGGAGGTTTTGGTCTCAAATCCAGTCCCGGGGTAAACACGTTTGTCTGATAAGAGCAAAATGGGTGCATCTCAAATAACTGACATGCATCTTTTGGACTGCTGTAATGAGATTATACTTAAGTTTTCCAACCTTGTGCAATACGTAGTATAAGGCTTACGGCAGTAAATATACACCAGTCGGACCAGACTGGATAAACAAATAGGTCGCCACAATGTGTTTGAGTTCATGTGAGTGGTGCAAGGGGACTTTTAGTTAATTTTATGAAGAATTCTTGTCTTCTGGTTTTATCGCTTATTAATGTAAAGCAACATCTTTGTTGTTCTCTGACATCTACAACTTTTATTTGAAAATGATTTACTGTGACCTAACGTTTACAGTGCTAAACCTAAAGCACTTTTGAATGTCAGTAACTTTTAATTTAAAAATGGGATGCCCTTTTGAACAGTGTTTTCTGTTAGCAACATCATGGACATGGAACATCCTCCTCTGTAAATGATAAATGACACCGTACCTTTATTACAATGCTATAACTACTAATATCCATCTCCGGACTGTTAGCCATATCCATCCCATCTAGCAGCTGACTGATAAAATGCCCAGCCCTGCGCTGGGCCAGGTCGGTACCGGCGTCAACTACTCTCTGTGATAAGGCGTGTTTCTGAAGCTGTTAAGGACCATGCCCAGAGCACGCACTACTGCAGGTGCTGTACAAAGACATCGCAGACCTGTTGCCAATTGCCCTGGTGTTGTTGTCTAGTGCCCAGGTAAAATATTAGCCAGGAGAGGCCATAAAGGCACAGTGTTTGAAAACAGCAGTTGACCCAGTTGATTTAAGACTGCCACCTCAGCACCATTTACAAGCTACCCCAGACACTCAAAAGTGTTTGTTTTTGTTATTGGTGCAAAGCCGCAGTCTATATTGGTGCTTTTGTCAGGTTTCCAGTGATATTTCCAGCCTCTCATGTGAACATGCCACCCTTCTCAAATGGTTCAGCTGTGGAATTTGTGTGGGAGATGAGGCCCAGCTCTGACCAACAATATCATGCTAAATCACGCATGTTTTTGTGACATTTTATTTCAGTTCTGCGATAACCTCTCAAGCGACAAAACAAGTGCCATGAATCGTGACCTCAGATGTTTTGCAAGTTGCGTAATAGACCACCCCCCTCTCCCCCTTAAAAATAGAGAGCAATTCTTTCAATTCTTTTTTTCACCCTCTAATCTGTGGGCAGATAAAACACAAAAGCGCTCATAGTTGTTCCCGCACGCGGAAAACAGCGAGAAATGTGGAGAGAGAGAGAGAGAGAGAGAGAGTGCGGCTTGAAAGGGGGCAGCATGGAAGCGGCTGTGTCACTGGCTTCCTGTGTGCTCTGGCCAAGCCAGCCGCAGAGGAAGAGCCTGACTCGTGACCTTTCCAAACCTCCTGCCAAACAAAGGGCCTGTTCAGACCTCTAATTTGATTTACATACGCCGCAACTGTCTCCCTCTCCTCCATTAAGGCCCTGTGATTACCACCCATCTCTGCTGTTTGATTGTTTTTTTGCTCACTCTCCCTCTCTGTCAAAATTAGAATCGAAAGGGGGAGGGGGGGGGGGTAAACGTATTGAGCTGCATATAATGTATAATGCACTTTTGTAGTACGACAATGGAGTAGATTTAGCTCCTCATAAAGTCCTTAGAAACAAATATGCTTCTCCTGTCATGTTCTGAGCATTGGCTAAGTCACCCAGTAATGCCATGTCAACCGAGTTTAAATCAACAGTTCTGTGGCAAGCATGGCTGCAACCTGCATGCTTGCATTACTTTGTGCTGCTTGTCTGTGCCTACAAATGTGGCTTTACACATATTTCACGATCACGATCACCCTTATTTTTATTAGATAGTTCTCTAAAAGCGTGGTAATAATCCCTTAAATGAACTTGCCCCTACAATGTTGCATTAAACACAGCTGTTTCTTTTCCTTTGTTTACAAGAGCATTTTGACATTTTGGACGCACTTCCTCAGATGGAAATGCCTGAGTGAGTGGGAGGATAGGCTAGCCCCATCCCAAATGGAAGTGAAAAGGACCGAGTGAATAAAGGCAACCTTTTTGAATGCAGGCATATTTTCTAGTTAGGGGCAAAAACTGAAAACAACACAAACACAGCACACAATAGCAGGAGGTGCAGAGATCCTCCTGTGTGGTTGTAATTTGAAACTTCCTTTTGTTGCCTTTCGAGGGTGGGGTGTTGGACGAAGGTAATGGGAAGCTGTCAGACTCGTAGAAATAGCTCCAAATATAAATAATGCTCCAACTTTCCGTTCATACGAGTTGTGTTCTAATCTATGCACGGCTTTCTCTCTCTCTCCAGGCGACTACAACACTAAGCATGGATGACATCCAGGTTGTCGAATCAAAACCTCTGCTTGCTGACAAGGACTTGCAGGTATGTGTGCTATTTCTGTAATTGGTTAATTTGGTTCACACCTCTCTCCACTTTCACTGCATTTCGGTGACTGTACAGGTGTTATTTGTCTATGTGTTTGTGTTATTGAAAGATGTTTGTTGTTGTTGTTGTTTTAGGGTCTGAGAGAGGCTGTTCAGAAGCTTGCAATCAAGGTAAGGTCCTCTGACACAGTGGCAAATTCCTATCCAAAATCAAAAGAATCCAAAAGTTCATACACACGTAAGGGTCCCATAACCGTAGACCACTTGGTTTATTTCACAATATGCTCAAGGCGTTGTTGTTTTCATTTGTCTGGTGCCCTCTGTTGGTCAACAAATGGAATAGCAAGCATCGCCTGTGAGCCATTTCTGATGAGCTGACATGGGAGTTTAAGGAGGGCTTCCTATGAGTGCACACAGAAATACACATAGCAGCAGTGATTACATTGTCAATGGTGCTTAGAAATGCTGTTTCACACAGTTATATCATGCCATGAGGAGCTTTTGTGTATCAAGGTCATGACAGATTTGAATGTTAATGCACACAGCTTTTAATTTTTTTATGATGCACTAGTTTACTCACTCACTCATGTATAGGACGGAGACAGTTTGTAGTCTCCACGAGAGGGGGTTGTCATTTTAGACCCCTTTCCAAATTTCAGGACCACGGACAACACCCCACAGAACAGACCCCGTCACTCTGTGGGGTATTGTCCATTTTTTGCATGTTCTGAGGTAAGCGGACAATAATCCACAGAATGAGGGAGTCTTTTTCTGTAGGGTATTGTCCAAGTTTTTATTTCAGAAAAAGTGTTTTAAATTTTTGTCAGAACCTCAAATAGCGAGTATTCTTAAGACTCTGCTAAGGGCTGCTAACAGGGCTCTGCAGACACGCCCATCTGACCGGCATCCCCCGTGCTGAACCCCGTGGCAGATTATCGCTCCCTGAGGTTTCCAGGGCAGGCGTAAAGTCGGAGGCCCGTCTTTAGAGTGGTGATGCAAGAATTACTGTGAAGCGACGCAGCCATCTGCCAGAGCCTCTTTAGGAGCTTCAGAAGAGCCACTTCTCCTCACCTTTAAGGACTTGTCAGTTTAAATGGATTAACGGAGGCGGAGGCACGTTGGGGTGGGGTGGAAGTGGGGGTGGTGTTAGAGACGAGACGAGACGTGTTTACATCGTTGGGCAGTCAAGGAGAACTATAAGATGTTGACCTCGCTTCTGGGTAAATGGGTTGCAGAGCTTGGCTGGGGTTGGGGTTGCGTAGCTCTTTAGCCAGAGGCTGATAGAACCGGTTTGTGAGTGTTGTTTACTGTGTGTTGATTATTGTCCAGACCTCATGGAGTGCCACGCGTGCATTGGCACAGAGGGTGCCCAGGAAGTTGTTCAAAGTGTTTGCCAAAAACACGAGGATTGCCAAAAAGGCAGCTAATTTTTGGGGCTCATATGTGCAGTGTCTTTACTTATTAGTGCCATCATTACATTAAAAACATTACAATTTTTTGTGCTGACTGTTCAGTGTTTCTACATTCCATTCATTTTGAACATTAGTGTTTGTTTTTCCCAGTTGATGTTCTGGTTCAAAAGTCATACTTTGACCTCTTGACATTGCCAGTCAATTGAGAGGGATCCAGAACTTGCACTTGTCACAGTCAATGACAGTAGCATGCAACTCAATTATGTTGCTTGTTTATCGTTCACATGATCACATGACAACTGGGCTACTATTAGTTCAGATTCTTCCAGTGTCCCTGACCGACTGAACTGTCTGACATTCACGGCTGATCCAATTTGCGGATCTCTTCAACTAGAATTAGCTTGTTTTGATCAGGCTGCAAAGCACCATGGGAGTTAGGGGCTTATGCAGAGGAGTAAACAGCCGGAGTATAAAATGCAGCGCGCAGACTAATACCAGCTAAGAACTCTCTGAGGTTTACTAGCAACTGGATCTTAACCTCGCCTACCTATCTTCATCCATTACTTCATACTACGAGCTGCATTAGTCAAACAGACAGCAAAAATGGTTCTTGAAGACTCTGAGATGGACCTAGACTTTGACATTGAGGTGGCAGTGAGTACCGCCCTTCATGAATCTTCACTAGAGTGTGTTTAGTAAGGAACCAGATGCACAGAGAGTCAAGTTGCTGGATTACTAATACCTTTGGATGCAAGTTGAAGTTGTCACATCAAACCGTGTCAATGTATGGAACATGATACAGGGTGGCATTGAATGGACTGTCTATCCTGATTGATAAACTTGAAATGGCATATGGAATGGCAGATGGAAAAAATGGCTCAATTGTTCAATATCAATATTATCCGTAGATGGCTGCTTAGAAAAGTGAAGATCTAAAGACGGAACAATGGCAGTCTCTTATCAGATTTAGTTTGTGTTTGCAGGAGCACGATGTGGAGACTCCTCATGGCCGAATCCACTGCACCATGAAGGGAGTACCCAAGGGAGACCGGCCGGTCATCCTTACCTTCCATGACATCGGCCTGAACCGTAAGACATCTCATTCTTTGCTTTTTTTTCACACTAAAGTTTCCTTTAGGCAAAGAAATATCCTACAGATCAAGCCTATTAACTCTCAGTTGTGTTTGGGAGTTTATTTATTAATAGTATCCAGTAGTCTAGTCTCCATGTGTGGAGTCTCTCCTCCTTATATAGTCTTAACATTAAATTATTGAAGCCTATTATTTAAACCTATATGGTAAAATGTTGAACTTTGTATCAACACATAATTATATTTAGTGACATATTGAAAGCATATTTGATGGCATATTGAATTTTTTACATTAAAGTTTATGCCAGTATATTGAGGATATTTTAAATGCAACTAGGTTTTGTGTTTAACATCTAGACCACTCATTTCTAACATTTGTATTTTGTCTGTTTTCCCAGACAAAACCTGCTACAGCACCCTGTTCAACCATGAGGACATGCATGAGATCATGCAGTACTTTGCCGTCTGCCATGTTGATGCACCGGGGCAACAAGAAGGTGCCAACACTTTCTCCACTGGGTGAGTTGGCACAGGAAACTGGTCTGCAAAACAGCCTGTCATGTCAGGGGGGTCAAAGTCAAATGTATTTCTAAAGCACATTTAAAAATAACTCATGTTGACCAAAGTGCTGTACAATGGGGTATTCCAAGTACCTGGTTTAGTGATAAACCTGGGTAAGTGGTAAACCTCCAAATAGAAGAGCCGTATGGCTTCATTCTCCCTGCAACACAAAGCCAAAGGGCTCTTCTTTCAGGAGGATTACCACTTATTCTGAGTTAATTTACCCCGGTTTATCACTAAATCGGGTACTTGGAATACCCCCCTGAGCTACTGCGCTTATCTGTCTATTGGCACATATGTACTCTTGTACCATAGAGTGATAATAAACCGAACTTTGTCCGTTTTTTGTTTTAAATTATTTTGGGCCTTAACACTTAATGCTGACCTAAATGAATTAACTGTCAAAAAGAAAAGATAACTGATAGTGGCAACTTAATAAGGATGTTTTTGCTGTTACGTTTTAATAATAACTATTACCACTCTTGCCCTTAAGGTATGAATACCCTTCAATGGATCAAGTGTCTGAGACACTTCCCCTGATTCTCAAGCATTTTGGGTAAGTAACGCTAGATTCAAACTGAACAGACATCTTATGTAATCAAGCAGCCGCTGAGGTGTTTGCTTTGTTTACTCGACTTGATTGTGTAACCGGCTGTTGTTTGCGTGACCTTGCAGGGTGAAGAGCGTCATCGGAATGGGGGTCGGAGCTGGTGCATATGTCCTCGCTAAATTCGCTGTGAGTTGTGACGTCCTATCCTCTCTCTCGCTCTTCAACGATTAGAGTTTTTAATCAAACTGGGATTAAAAGTCCCACTTGTTTTTTTCCAACCCCTTCTTTTCCCTACATATTCTGGCAGCGGGATGCTGCATATTGTTGTTGGCCTGTGCTTGAGCCTGTGGAATGTTCTAGATCTGAGAAACACCAAAGGGTCCTCACACCAGGGATCCTTTGTCTGTTTCTACTTAGCTTCCACAAAATCAGTCATCCTGGTGCACAGGCCCATCTGTAGGATTTCAATGCGATGCCTTGATCATCAGAACAAACTCAGTACTCTTCTCCCCTCCAGGTTGATTACCCACAATTGGTAGAGGGCTTGGTTCTGATCAACATCAACCCATGTGCTGAGGGATGGGCGGACTGGGCCGCACACAAGGTAGACAACACATTGCCCTTCTAGAGCCATTTTCCTCACTAGTACCTACACTTAAACCAGACGGACTATTCAAATATATATTATCTATATAGATAATATGGGTTATATATTGTTCTTCTAATGTAATGTCGTGTTTCAGATCACCGGCTGGACCCATGCCATGCCAGACACGCTCATCACTCATCTTTTTGGCAAGGTGGGCATGATTTCAACATCCTGTATGTCTCTCTGCTAATGTTTGGATATAGTCCCTCATATTTATTTTTGTATTGATGGGTATGGTTACTTTTTGTTGGCAACAGGAGGAAATTCAACAAAACCATGATCTGATTGCGACATACCGCCACCACATCTTGAATGACATGAACCAGTTCAACCTGCACCTCTTTGTCAAATCCTACAACAGGTAACATTCTTGATATCTGCATAGTTTCATCATCTAATTTTCATCACCTAAATTCCAAACAGATGTCCATGTGACTGAAGCTAACACTCGTGTTTTCTTGTAATGTTAGCCGCAGGGATCTGGAAATTGAGAGGCCAATCCCTGGTGGAGCCATTAACGCCAGAACCCTGAAGTAAGTATCTAGCTCAATCGAATCTGGATGGTTGTTCTACCTTATAGAGAGGTCAACACTGTGAGGTGCTAAAGCTGAATGCCTGTGTTCCAGGTGCCCTTCTCTTCTTGTGGTTGGCGATAGCTCCCCCGCAGTCGATGCTGTGGTAAGTTTGAGCTGGCTCTATTCTCTATGTTACTTATTGAATGCTCTCCCAAACACTGGACTGTTAAATAAATGAGTATTTTCAAGTGGCCAAAGTCAAAATGTTTTATAGACTCTTAGTGAAACATTCACAACTACTTGCTGGCATGTTTCAATTAATCAGTGAATCAGATTTATTGGATTTTTTCCATGTGTCCCTCAGGTCGAGTGCAACACCAAATTGGACCCAACTAAGACCACTATTCTCAAGGTGAGTGTCCTCTTTCCCTCGCGGCGCAAATTAAAAGCCCCAGTCGAAATCGCTCAAGCTGATAAGATTCCGATAGCTCAGCACACCCTGGTGACTTATTTACTTATGTTGGGCCAGAGCTGCGACAATAACTCGACCCTGGGGTCAAAATCTATCCTCGCTGACCTACTTTGCATCCGAGAGTGTCGGCGTACGTGCCCAGAATTGGGTTTATTGCACCCCAAACAACATGTCTATCAGATTCTAATAGGCTGTTTGGGAGCGGGAGAGTGGCGGCCCGCGGCCATTGAGAGGGCAGTGAGGGGTGGCGAATGTCCTTGTTGCGGAATTGTTGAGCTAACATGCGTGTTCTATTTTGTCTCTTTTTTTTCCACCTCCATCCTCCCTCTCTTTTTCCAGATGTCAGACTGTGGAGGCATGCCCCAGGTTGACCAGGTGTGTTGACTGAGTTTACGACAGATCTTCACACACAAACAAACACACACCCACACACACAAACTGGGCTAATGATAATCGCTAGGGGAGTAGTGCTGTTTAAGAGCATTAGCAAGAGTAGTGGCGTAAAACTGTAACACCTGTTACCAGCACCTGCCACGTCCTCGCCTAGTGTCTCGAATTACAGGAGACAGGATAGACAGCATAGTTATCCATTCACATTGCGTCTGACCCACAAACTCAGTGATAGCCAGTCGAAGTAACATTGAGAGGCTAATCTATAATCTCTTTCTCCACAGCCTGCCAAACTGACAGAGGCTTGCAAGTACTTCATTCAGGGCATGGGCTACAGTAAGTCACACGTACACACCCCAGCACATCATACACATCCTTGATGTGGTCCAAATCCAGCAAGTGAAAATGTTTTGTGCAACATATTTACCCTATTTTGGGTTTATTTAATCTGCCATCCTGTAGTAATACTATTCTATTCTGTTCTATGAATTAGAATATTTTTTTCCCTTGATATCTTTGTTAGAGTCAGTGATTAGACTCAGTGAGTCACCTTAGTGAGTCCATACCCACCAAAGGCTGACTTAAAAGTCTGAATGACTTTTCTAACTTCTAACTTTTTTTCTTCCCTCTGCAGTGCCTGCCGCCAGCATGACCAGGTTGGTCCGCTCCCGCACAGCATCTGGCTCCAGCGTCACCTCCTTCGATGGCAACCGCAGCCGATCCCACACCAACGAGGGCAACCGGAGCCGCTCACACACCAATGAGGGCCCCCGCAGCCGCTCACACACAGGCGACCACCAGCGTGTACGCGCCCACACGGAGACCATGGAGACAACCAACAACAGCACTATGGACCAGGCCACGCTCAAGTCCGCCGAAGTGTCCTGCTGAAGTGTCGTGTGTGTCCCCCCCCCAACCTGCCCCCACTCTCCTTCACCCTTCCCCTACCCCGTTTTTTGATTTCTGCTGCACTGCCACTAACCATCAACCCCCCCCAGGACTGGATGCCATGTGTCTGGCTTGACCCCCAATTGACTCCCACAACACTTCAAGATGCGGAAAAGAGTCTCTATGCCAAAGAGTTTTTATTTTATTTTATTTTATTTTATTTTGTTTTGTTTTGTAACGGGTTACTCTCTCTTCTAGCGCTAAGCTAAGGGAGAACCCCATTGTACTGCTGTCAAGGGCTAAACCTCTAGGCCAGGACAGCTCCCTTTGTCTGCCTCTCTGGAGGCGGCGATTTTGTTGTTGTTAGCGGCAGTGCGGCACAGGGATGTGGAGAATGCCTGAGAAAGTTGTGCTTGCGTCACTCAGACGGCACGCAAGCTTGTACATTTATCTTCCTCTTTAATTACCAATGTACTTTCTTTTGGATTCTTATTTTAGCTGACTGTAGTGTGGTGTCGGACATCACGGCTTTCATGATGATCGGTAAAGGACTGACATTACTGATAATTTGTATACGTGATTCATTTTCTGTATATGTAGAATTGAAACTCTGAAGGGAAAAAAAAGGAGTTGAGCAAGCTTTGGGAAAGTAGCAGTTTCTTCAATCACTATTCAACTCTAAGCTGTAAAACTAAACAGACTAATTTTGTCTCCATTTGAAAACTAATGGAAGTATTTTATCACTTTTAGGCTAATTTCCACTGGGGTACAGACATTCTTAAAGATCGCTAAACATTCCTTATCACTGTCAATTCTGTTTTGCAATCAAACCAACTAGACTCCCAGCACAAATGTCGATTACCATTCCTGTTCTCAATCAAACAAAAACTAAACTTAACGACTGTAGACTGCACAGCTTGCTATTGTACTATGTATACTGAATTTCCGGATAATTGCTTCAGGAATTGTTTATATGTTAAGAAAGTCATTATATGCATTTCTATGCAATCAAGCACAAGAGAACAAAACAAATGTGCCATGGAATCCTTCATACAGACTTGCTCATTTTCTATTTTATGTTGGTTTGGGAAGAGCAACCGATAAAGATCTTGTTGAAATGGATTAGTTAGTGAAGTTACTTACCAAGTATGCACCTCTGTACCTTTTTCTACTTGCACTACAGCAGTACTTGCAAGCTTTGTAGAACACCTACCCATGTAAAGACATACAAAAGCCTAATGCAGAAAATTGTATGTATTTTAATGGTTTAACAGTTTGTATTTATTAAAAAAATAAAAAAAAATATGTAACTACACTTGCGGTATGGAGTGTTTTCTTCATATTCATATAGATGAGTACCTTTAAGCAACCTTTAAATCACCTTCAAAATATGGAGGTAGGAGAGTTGGTACATAGAGATTAATAAAAAGAAATGTAGTTTTATGTTTTGACTTTTCTAGCCTTTATCCGATAGCACAGTGAAAATACAACAGGAACTGAGTGGGGTTGATGTGGAGAGGGCTCAAGGAATGACCTCAGGCCGGAATCGGACCTGGGTCCTCGTGGGCACTGGACGCGTGTGTGGTATGGAGCGGCGCCACTGCCGCAGCACTATGGCTCCCTACTATAAACACTTAAAAGCACACAGCTGCATGGGGTGAAAGTAAAGGAGACCGAACATTTAACTATGAATCTTCCTTTACATAAAAAAAAGTTACATACATTACACTGGCACTTTGTCTGGCACCTTATGTCACTTTACTATATTTCTATATAGTATGTAAATATACACAGTAATAAATTAGAGCTCGAGTGACTATATTAAAAAGTCAAGATGATGCACTTTCATTTTTACAACTGCAATACTTACATGAGCTGTACAAGGTGGGGAGTATATACTTTGTTGTATGGGGATTGAGCATCTAAAGACCTTAAGTGGGCTATCTGGACTAACTTAATGATCTTGTCTTGTGTCATTAGTGTCATTTACCCACATAAACATTTACATAGCATTCATATATTTATACATTGAATATGAAAATTATATATGAAAAATGAACACAAAAAAAATATAACAAGTGGACATGGCTCTATCTTTTCCACATAAGCCTCCTAAAGGGAACAGGGATCCATGTCCCTATGGTGTGGGTATAAATGCACTTGAGTTGGCCGACAGCTGGCGTGTAAAAAGGCTTAGTGTGTGAATACTCCTTCTGCCACCTCCTCTGTCAGTTCATAATCTCCGAATACTCAAAGTACTGCTCCAACTCAGCAAAGAAGTCATTAGGGTTCCTGCAGCTGAGGTTACAGAAGCACGCGTTGATCCACAGGACCTGCCAGGTGAAGGAGGCTCCATTGGGGCACGCAAACTCCACCTCCACCGTCTTGGACTTGTAGGGGATGCAGCAGCGGTCATCCGTGCAGACCCCGCAGTACTTGGGCCAGTAAGCTTTCTTGCTGGTACAACCAGAGATGGTGAAGTTGGATGGCCGAGGCTCCCGGTAGATGTTCAGGCACTTCTTCCCTGGCTGGGGAGGAGAAGGATATGGGTGGGTGGATTTCTGTTTCCGTTCCCGTGACAGAAACTAGTTTACAGAGACTAATATGGTCAAGGGTTTGTTTACAGGTGGCTGTATAGCAAGTTTCAACAGTTTAGGTGTCAAAAAGTAATGTACTCCCTAAAAGGACTAAACCCATGACCTTGAAGGTGAGGTCACTATCAATCTAAAGACACAGTCCTCCGGCATTTCCTGACTTACCCTGAAGTGTTTGGTGATGTCCACATCGCAGGGCCTGATGTTACAGAGTCGACTCTCCTTGACCATCTCGCAGCGCTTGTTGGCGTTGGTGACGCGTGTGGACATGCCTCGGCCGCAGGTCCTAGAGCAGGGGCTCCAGGAGGTCGTCTGAGTCAGACAGTTCTTGTGCCAGCCGTCGTTCTGATAGGGGGGCGCTGGAAACAAACAGGGGGGATATGCCAGTTACAGACCAGCTGTTCACGGACATGGCAGTCACACTTCTTCGGAGGGCCTATCAGACTTACAGGTCAAGAGGAAGTGATATTCTCACGTGTTTCGTGTTTCCCTCTCCAGAACCGTGATTATAAGATAGCTACACAGCTACAGTACAAGGCCTACTTCATTTGGCAGATAACTTTCCTGTGGTTTTCCTCAACTTGCAGGCATAACAGCACATACTTACTTGATACATTTAAAGGTGTCTAACAGTACATAGAGAAGACACAATTTGCTCAAAGTACATGAAATATAGCTAAGAACCCACTGCCCTCATTCTACCCCCGACAGTTCATCTGCACCTTACCAGGGTGGCCCAACCCCTAGTTTAAATCCTACAGCTCAGGGGAGGTTTTAAAAGACGGAGGTTTAGAATATCCCTTCATAACACTATTGTTGAATTCAGTATATAACCTTGCAGTAGCAATCCATTGCCTACACACGTTTTCCAAGTTTACTGAGGGAGGGAAATGGGCACTGAGTGGCTTTTTTTCCCTTGTGTTTGTTTTGCAGCTCCACCCATACAGCTCCACTCCCAGTCAGCCGCTCCTACTCAACATGTGTTGGCTTCACCCTCTCCGCTACAGCAACAGCGGAGAACTTTCTGGAACGGCCCCAAACAACACAAACACTGCGTTACTGATCCATCGCGTTTGCGGCTTGGCATCGCATGCTGTTCGGATTAACGGCTCTCTTTTTTTTTAATCTTTAGTGCAGAACCACCTGCAAGTTTTTGAAACTTTGATAAAAGATTCTCTGAAGAAAAGGCATTCCTGTGCAGCTTTAAAGCAGCACTCAACACAACAGGACTCTATTCATTTCCTTCTTTCTAAGCAGAATGACTAAACTGTTTCAGAGAGAGGGCTGGAAAACCAGCCCAAAAAAACAGGAGGGAGAGAGAGCACACAGGAAAGGGATTGGCTGGCCCCTAGGTAGGAAGATCAAACTCCCATAACCCCCACACACAGCTAGATCATGCATACACGATGAAGGCAGTCCTATGCATGAAGGGTATGTAGAGATGTGCCCCTGCCTGTTTAAACATCAATGAAATTTCCACCTCACAGTCATACTGAAACATATCAAGATGGCTGTATGCATCCATCTTGTGCTTGCAGCTTTGGCTGCTGCCATTGTTTGTAAGATTGATCATGCAATACCATGATAAAGGCTAACAGTTAAGGACGGTGTCTTCCTAAACAAAAGAGCAATTCATCTGAAAGTCTTAACTTTTGATTTGAGCTTACTTTTAGCCTGAAATCAGTGGTACAACATTTGTTTTAGAGAAATCAGGTCATAGAACATCTTACATGAAAAGTAAGTCGACTGTCATTGATAAAAACATTTTTAATGCTTGCTGGCTTTGTTGGCCTTTGATTGTTTTTACCATGACAACTGTCGCTGATCTAAAAGTGTAATAACCATAATTTTGATTGAAAGGATATTTCCAGAAACTCACACTGACCTCTTTAGGCTGAGGGCATGAGCCCAGGGTCAGAGGTCAGAGGTCAGATGTGCTCAAACCTACCCTGCATGGCGTGCCTGGGGGCTGTCTTGCGCCCCCTCCTGGGCTCATCGCAGATCCACGTCTCGCAGCACTGCCCAGGGATCTTGACCCGGCGCGGGGTCTGGCACCACACCCTGGGTGGCAGGGACTCATTGCACAGACCCAGGCAGCCGATGGCGCCATTCACGCAGAGGCACTGGTATTTGCAGTTGGGTTGAAAGCTCTGGCCATTGCGGTAAATTACACCGTTGTACTCACAACCAGTGCCAACTAGATCTGCGCAGACGAGAAGAAGAGCACACTCATGCAGGAACAGATAACACCTACCTTAATATAATTTTCAACTTCAACCTCATTTGTTTATGCTACACAGCTAACATTGACCATTCTCTCAGGCTGTGGTACAAAGCCTGTCAGTAAAACAAACTGCTATGTGAAAAAAAGAGATAACTGAAGGACTAACATTATTTGGCAAAATATTTAAATATCATACTCAGCAGTGTTGTATTTTTCCACTTAGAGATCAATGTACGAGAATATTACTAAACAACAACTACAATAACACAGATAGTACACCTGGCAGGTCAAATATACTATAGTGTCTTATAAAAGGTTACTGATAAATGGTTTACAAACACAATTCATCATTCAAGTTGGTGGAGTTTTGTACACAAGGGTTTAGTCAAAAGGATGAAAGGACGCTATTAGCATAATCTCTTAATTTGACTGACATCCTTGTAACGAATAGCTGTACTGACCCCCCTCCCAGTGTGTCTATATTTTGTGTTGACACTTACATGCACACACTCCCTTTTCGTACCTAGGCTTGTCTGCGCTGTAGTCACAGTACAGTCCCCTGTGGTGGTCGCAGGGGTCTTTCTCGTTGCACTCCTCACGCAACTGCTTAGCGCAGGTCTTGCAGCAGTCGCAGCCGTCCGTGAGTAGGCTCACCCCGAGAGCGCACGTCGGGGCCGTCTTGGGACAATCGCATGGCCACTTGCAATACGGTTTACGGTTGTACGGCTCCAGGGCAGTGGGCTCTGGGGTGGGCATCGTAGCGTTGGAATTTTGTGAGAAGGCCTAGATGAGGAACAAAACGAAACAAAGTTTTGTTTTAATGTGTCGAATGTGAGGTGAAAGACGGCAACAACCGATTAACATTTCGCATCCATCCTCAAAACATTGAGCAGTTAAATGTTCTTGGGAGGTTCTTGAAACGCTGTTTAACTTCGGGTCAGATTTATATGAGCTGCTCTTGGACAGGTTCGATATGTTCGATAAATTCTTCAGATGAAACTGGCTTTCGCCTATCGGTAGCTCTTGTGGGTGGCCAGCTGAGCGCCACCTGGTTTCTGATGGCCCAATATGGATGTCTGTACTGTTGAAAGAATTTTGTACTTCGTGTCTGGCTCTGCTTTGAGATGACTTTCTGTGTGTTTCTCAGCAGAAGATCCTACGTCAGTGACCTCAGGTATCCCCGAACTACTGAAGTGTGTTGTACTGTGCTGTTTTCATATTCATATTCGGCATGGTGCTTTTGAGAACGAAAAAAGTCACACCATTTATTGTTAAGCAACACCCAAATATGAATCACCTCATACCTTAGGGACTGTTTACCGCCTGAGCCTGTTTTTGACAGGCCATGGAGTGGTTGTGTTTAATAATCCCTGCTCTGCCGTGTAAAGGCAAATAAATGAGACTGATGAAGGGGTATACCACTGAGCCTACACTTCGGGGAGGATGCCTTTCTCAGCGGCCACCAAACCTCTCCGTCAATAATCTAGGTTGGCTACCCAACACTCAGCTGCAGTCAGACATTAACACAGTTAATATTCCAAATCAGCATGATTTAATTATAAGCCTGACGTCAACGATTCTTTGGAGCTCTATATAAATGCAGCTGTTTCCTAGTCTTGGCAGACCAAGAGGGTGAGAACAGTAGCACAGAAGAGAACAGTGTTATATTTTGTTCCCACGACCACTATAATGTTTTAATAGCTGTGGTTAGATTGGGCGCAGCGAGACAACCAAAAATGAGTTCACAATCTAGAGCGCATTTGGTGCCAGCGTATACGGGTCACGGCTGACGGGCCCCTGGTTGATGCCTACTGAGACCTTTACATTTCAGCAATATTTCAGTGATGGTATGGTGACGAACCTGTGCACCACCATGTGAAATGTCAACAGCTCTGAGAGGTTATAGCCGCGGGCCGCAATGACAACCTGCTCACTGCGTGGGTCACAAACGCATGTCTTCCAAAGAGAATGGCGGAAACTGAATAACTTTTCAACTGTCACGGCTCTCATTGTAAACCGTTATTATGCGATAGTTGTAGATATTTGGGTATTAGATTTGACCACGCGGTGGCACTGTACTCAAATTTACTTAACATCAGCAACACCTCACATGGCCCCTAGATGACACGATGCTGAATTGTTGGAATTTTAGTTTATTTATTCGTATCTAGAACGTTAACGTTTTTAATTTCAGTACCATTACTAAATAATGTATTGCAAAGTGGTAATACTGCATAAAATACTGTTTTAACAGCAAGTATCCGTTGTTAAAGTCCGTTCTTTTATTTAAATAATTGGTGATATAATAGACCTCATATTCAGCCTGGGATGCGATAGAACATGTTATAGGCTGACTTCCTTGATACAACTTCCATTCTATGAATAGATAAGATAACACGTCAAGAAAATCATAGAGGAGACCAACGTTTCTCCAATGTTTTGTTGACAGACAACAGATCAATTCTTCACATTATTGTTCACAACCACAATACACTAAGTTATTCGACTGCCGAAATATATGAATATCTAAATCTGAGCGTAAAAATTGGATGATTACTTTTTAATGCCTACTTGACAGGTTTACCACCCCCTTATGCTTGTTGGTTGGGGCCACACGTGTTTGCACCTTGGCTACAACAGTGGATTATTCCGAAAATAATTATTAATGTTCTCCTTATTAATAGTTATCTTAAGTGCTTCCCGCTAACCACAACATCGTCGATCACAAGAAAATTACAGCAAAGCAATTACAAAACGCTTTTTATCTCTCACCTCATGAATTCCCGCTACAAGTAGAATCCACGCCAGGAGCCAACTCATCACTGGATCCCAGTATCAAAGTCATTGAATCCGGAATTACATCTCCTTGAAAAACAAATGCTCCCTCTCTTCACAGGACTCTTTCATTGTGCAAACTGACATTTTCCTAAAGCGCGTCTTTTGAGCAAAGGCTGTGTTATTAAAGTCTCTGTGACGTCAGGGTTAAGGACAAGCCCCGCTTTTTTCCCCCTGCTATGGGATAATATTTCCTCGGCGCTCTGCCCCATAGACGGTCTCACTCAGCTTCTGACATCGTGTGAGACGGTTAAACGGTATTGGGTATCCAAACTGAGCTCCTTCCGTGAGATGAGCATCATGGCAAAACAAAAAGGAAAAGTGCTTTGTCTGTTGACTCCACTGTGAAGGAGAACGTATTTCTGATGATAAAATAACTACTATATACTACAAGGAATAATATTTAATCCTAGAATAAGTGTGTTCCTTTACAAAGCATTATACCTGCATGCAAGACTTTTTCAGGGGTTAGGCATACGCCAAGGTTAGGTATCTTATTGGCTACATGGACTTTGTTGAAGTAAAGCCCTTCTTTTGGAAGTAAAGGAAGTAAAGTCGTTGGGCCTTCTAAAATAAATAACCATATGTTATGACCTGATTTAGCATGAGGACATTACTAATATAAAAATGTCCGTCAATATGTGCATAAGCATAACATTGCGGCCACCATGCTAAAAATTATGTACTTTTTAGGAATCCCTTTGTCTGGGAGGTTTAACTGTTCACTCATCACAAAGTTAAAATCTGTCTGTGTGCAGTGGCAGTTAATATTACACCATGGTATGCACCACCTGAAAACCAGATGGAAGACGTAAATGTGGATGATGTCACCCTTTCTTCATGCGTGTGTGGCTTTTTTTATAACCCAAAGGGAATTAAGTGGTTTAGTAGTTAAATGACATCCTTGCAAGCTGCGAAAATATCCAACGCTTGTTTTCTAGGGCCTATACTACCAAGTTCAAGTTCAACATGCTGTGGCAAGCTAGCCCAGCAGAATGGAGGCGGACACAGAGATCTCAGGTTTAAGGGCAAACATCCATATCCCACATTCTGCACGATCCCGAGAGTGTCATTTATTAATGTGCCTGTGGTGCCCGATGCACTGCATGACCCTGAGAGCGCCAAATAACCATACAGAAGGCAAGGAAGGCAGACAGTCTGATAATGTGACACAACACAGTGAGTAATGGACATATACGCTAATTTACATAACAGGGCTAGGAAATAAACTGCACTATTTACCATTTACCATGAAACATTTACCATGCACGCAAAGCATTATGGGGTGAACTACACAAGTCCAGTAAGTGCTGCTACCCCCTTGCACACTACACTACAAAAAAGATAATATATCTGCCCCATCATTAATTCATGAGTAGATCTGACAATAATTACAATTGTGTATTCCATTAAAGGAATTGGTTGCTTAGATGTATTCTTATAAGTCAGTCAATATTAGTATCATTCTTTCAGCTGCAACCCTGCTAAACTGTCTTGGGTCCACCCACTAGGTCAACAGGATCTTTCAAGAATGGTGATGCCATTTTCCAAGAGAATTGATAGGTCAGTAGGCAGTGTTTTTATACGTTTATACAATCTGTTATCTGGAACATAACCTAGAGCTGGTTAGCCGTGCAGCATAAGTTACCTTGGTGATGTACCCCAGTAAAAAGTGAACCACTGTTGTAACACTGAAAACCCCAAAATCCTGCTTTGTAGTACAGGCCTCTGATCTTCTGTAGCGTGGAAAATGGCTCGAGGGAAAGTAATTAAGGTGATTGCTTAGTTGACAATTACTCCTGACATCCAAAACCTCATGAGGACAACCTCACAAACACCCAGAGCAGAAGACAGATATTTCTCCCAAGCAAGCCCACAAAGCATCCCTCTACATCCAGCAGAACAAAGCTGTGTAAAGGAATACTCTCCAAAGGACTACCATAACGTTAAGCATCCAAAGACCACCATCCGACCTTACGCATCCAGGGTCAAAGTTAACTCAAAGCCAAAGAACAAAAACAGTAAGCGAGGAGGAGGAGACGAACCTTAGGGGAATAGCGATATTGTCATACCACAAAGTAGCCAGAAGCTGAACCCCCCTATTATTTACACTCATCAAGTTAATTCCTTCATGGCAGGCTGACTTTGACCTGTGACCTTACCACTGAAGAACACACAGCCCATCGCCAACACACTTTTCAAAAGACATTAGAGGAGTCAAATTCTCTGTCCATGCCCTCTAACAGTACAGCTCTGTGTCTGGAGACAGTGGCAAGTTAAAAGTAATGATTTCTGTCTTTGTTGGCCACACAACAGAGATTTATGTATCCAGACCCTGGCAGGGAGCGGGAGCTCAACAAAGAGCTTAAGGGGGAAGGTGGCTGTGTTGAGGTTGTCTTATGTGTGTGAGTGGATTCTCACATCGTCAGGTAAGCAGAAGAGCGCCGGTTGGAATGCAGTATGCAGTGACACCCATCAGCTGACCCCCTCGAGAACAGAAAGTGACCCCCCCCCCCCACACACACACACACACACACACTCCACCAGCTAAATCCATGTTTGGTAAAACCCAAATCCCTCATTAGGGTGAGCAGGGATCTTCGGTGCTCTTTGGTGGGAAAGGCCTGCAAAGTCAAACCATGTTTAGGAAATCCCCTCCAACCTTCAAAGTAAACTGAAATTCTTAATCCCTGTCAGAATGAAGGCAAATCAATGTTTATGGTGCCAAAAGGTGCCTTGGATGGAGAGAAGTGAAGAATGTTTTTTGGTGGGTGAAGTCTCCTACCCTCAGTCATGTTGAGCACAACCCAGACTACATCATCATGTCGTCTGTTCCCATATTAAAGTGGGAAAACATGACAAATCTAATTGTCATAGGCCAACTCATGGCAGATGTACACACTATAATGATTCAGATCAAGTCAAACCTCAAAGTCTTAGGACATCCTTCACAACAATATCTTTAATGACATGGTTGTAATTTGACTTGCTTACAAAAAAGAAAAAACATGCATAAACACCCAACATGACTTAAACAATATAAAAATGTTTTACTCTTCACTTTGTGAGTATACATATAGATATATATACATCATATATAGGTCTGTTCTGACACCTGCGGTTACATATAACTGTGCTCTGAGACACAGGCTACATGAGGCCTGGGGTATTTTCTCTTCTTCACCACAGCAAGCATTCTCACAAGGCTTATTTAGATGCCTCACTGTGGTTTCGTCATAAAAAGGCAAGGTTTGTTATAGACCCATAAAACTACACCAAAAACCATGACGGTACAGGATATCTCCTCTCATTTACCGTATAATACAGCACATTATAATAATGTCACATACAGAGGGAGAATACCATACAGCGTGCGCTGTTTTCCAAACAAATTGAAAACATATATAAACTCATTCAACTCGATTTAATGATTGGTCTTTGTTCATAACCTATTAATGATTGTTGCTTCTGGCCATAAAGAACACGCTTAACCAGTCACTATCAGTGCTAATATTATAGGCATGTGAAGTATTGTAGTGTGCAAGGAGGGTTGTGTGTGTATAGTCTGCCCCATAATGCCCATAATGTTGAAGTTCAATGCTGTGTTTAATGTTAGAATGTATCAGTGTCTCCCTGCTTGTGTTACTGTCCACGTGTATTTCTGTTGTCATTTGGAGTCTGTGTGCAATGTGTAATTGTTAGCTGTAAGGACATTTGTCCACCGTTACCTAGTGTGTCGTGTAAAGATAAGGCTCCCCTTGCAATTTTACCCTTCTGAAACAGTCGGACTGAATGATGTGTTCTGTCAATAAATGGCAATATGCCAAAGAACAGTCTGCTTCCTGCTTCCTGTGCAACAGTATGAGTATGATATACTTGGAGGTTAAATGTGAAAGATAAGTTGCTAATCAAGATCTGTCCAGAGCGAGAGTGAGGAAAAAAAGAATAGAAAACTCTGACCTTGTCTCAATTTGTTTCTGATTGCAAATTCTCAACTCACTGGGCAAACATCCACAAACCACCAGCATGCCAAGAACAGCAGTTATTCATTGGGAACTCTTAATATAGTCTCTCTCGCTATGCCCCGTGCCAAGCTGTTCTTCCCATGATCCTGCTGGGCTTGATAGGGGAAAGCTGAGGTGGGGTGGGGGTGAGATGTTTGGCATCTTATCAGTCCAGGCTATGGACACAGGAAGATGTAGAATAAAAAAATTAGAGTGTGGTGTTTCCTCCACTACCGATGTTGAGGCCATGAATCCTCCCATATAAAAATTAGATACTGGTGCAGTTTTCCATTGATGTGAGAGCAGCATCTGAGGTTTGAGCTTGCAAGAGACTGCTGCACAAACTGTGATGTTTGATACTTTGTTTTTTAGCAGATATACTGCATCACCTCTCTGTGGTTAATAGCTTTTTAAGTACACAGGAAGGAGCTATTTTGTTTAGAAATAAAAAAAAAAAGGCTTTTTGGAACTTCCTCTGTCACATGAATAGAAAAAGCACTCTCATATCTGCCTTCTGCATATTTTGAAATAACTTTCAAAGTTCCAGTTCCCAGTTTGAGGGCGTGCAAAGCAAAGCAGGCAAAACACTTAGGTCTATTGTTGCATCAGATTCCCTGGAATGTACAGTTGTGCAGATACAGGAACTAAACTACAGCAACTTCTCAGATGAAGATCAACAAAACATTCCCCTTTATTGCAGCTTAAGTTTTAAGAGTTTAAGAGCAACAATGAAGGTGGATTTCATGTGAGCATTCACTTTCTGTTTCACAAGACAGAAGCTTCACAGACAGGTCTTTATCAATCATTGGTTGTGCTTGGCGTCTTCACCTCTCCCTGGGTCCATAGCAGAAGGGTTGACACTGAAGGTCTGCTTTCTTGGATCGGGTTGGGTCTTTACGAGCTCAGTAAAACAGCTCAAAACAAACTGTAAGTGGCTCATTCAAGTGTGCTCACAAAATCAGCTGAGCTCTGTCCTTCACATTCCCCCTGGCACCCCTGAATATGCCTATGACCTGACCTTCCCAGGCCAAGGCAGGGGTTTGGGGTCACAGGGTCATGGCCATGTCCATACTTGACGGGTAAGGGAATGGGTATGACCCATCACCCATCATCTACTAGGGGATGCACAAATGCTACTTTCACACGAGCCTTTTTATGACGAGGAAGTAAAGTGGAGGGCGATGGAATAAACACTCTCTTTCTCATATGATCAAATTCACAACATTCCCCACCTCAGCTTCCTCCAATATGCAGACACACATGCATATATACATACATACACATGCACAGACACATGCACATGCGAACACTCACAGACACAGGTGGACACATGCACTCACACAATCACCCCATTTACAACCACATCTCTCTCTCTCTCTCTGTCTCTCTTTCTCTCTCTCTCTCTCTCTCTCTCTCTCTCTCTCTCTCTCACACACACACACATATACACACACAGCTTTCAGATCTGACTAGCTGCGTCTTCATCCTCCATCTATCCTGCTCCTCGGGCTTTGTTCTCTTTGTGGCCTTGGCAGGAGCGAGGTGACATGTGCACAAAAGCGCAAAGGGGATTTAGGAGCCTTGCCAGGTCGCCAGAGGCTCAGTTCATTCTCTCCCAGCCTCTCCTGAGGGTCTCTTGGAGCATCAGCGAGCCACAAGAAGCCACCTTTCAGGCTTATCAAGTGTGGGAGAGTCACAGACGACCCCTTGAGAATGGAATGAGTTTGACTTTAATTTAAAGAAAAGAAACACTTACTGTTAAAGAAAAATAAAACACTTACTGTGAACTCACACTGTAATGTAACAAAAGCTAGACAAGCAGAACAGGTTAGAATTCTCTCAAGAAACGAGAAACTAAAATCAGGAAAGCTTATCCTCCTATGAATCTTAGATCTCCACAAGCCGTATAACAGCTAGTACGCAGTGAAAGCAAACTTAATGAACTGCACTAAATCCAACATAAACACGGCTGACAATGTGCTATGTGCCCTACGTGCAAGTTTTTCAGCGAGTAGGTAATAAGTTGGAACAAAAACTGTCATGTACTCTTTCATCCAACCAAGCCTTTTCCTGGAATGCATTCTTGCCCAAGAATGACCCAGCGTCTCTCTTAGTTTCTGACAGGAGTTCAGCCTTTGTGGTTGTACAGATAAGAGCTATCGTCAAAGGTCATCTGTTGGCAGCCATTGGAGGAGAGGGGGGGTCACATGGGTACATGGCTCATCAACCTGTTCTCTGGGCTTTCAGCAGCTTTTTTTTTAATCACAAAATCTCCCCTCAGTTCACCAGTGTCTTGTAATGTATTTCAAAAGGACCATTATATTTCTGACAGGTTAAGTGCTTGTGCGAGAGCCAGAATATCTGCATATCTCTCTCCGTCTTTCTTTAATCCGCACTTCAGCTGCAGGGATCTGATCATTCCTGCTGTCCTTTTCTAAACTTAACAGCGTGACAATAAGGTTGTGAGTGATGAGGAAAATTGATGAGGAAAATTCCTCTCTGTAAAAGCCAGAGAATGGCACATTCACGCACTTGATTTATGAGTACAGCTGTTGGCTTTCAAGTATTATTGGTAGACTTTAAAGTTATTATTGTGAAAATGAAGATAAATGATTTTTTCTCCAAAAGACTTGTAGGTAGCCTCCACCCCCGCCATCCTCTTTTGTCTAGTACAAGAAATACAACCCAGGCAGATTAAAGAAAGCGGATTTTCTGAGACAGAGTGATTTCTCAAAGTGAACAAATAAACAGATTTAGTGGGTCCTGTGCTCATTCCTGTGTCTGAGGGATCCAAAGCCGTGCCTTAAATATGCCTCTGTTACACAACTGCAGTCCTCTAAGCACGTCAAGGACTTCTTTTTTCCTACAGCATCTGGACTGGACCTTGGACAACCTCTCAGAGAGTTGGAGAGAAGGAATCAAAACAGTCCAGAACTCTGACTGAATTGGCTCGGCTGGAGAAATACTCCTCCTCAGAATTTTGTGCAGACGAAAATGTCATGGACTGAGGATTTTTCTCCTCCTAACCTGTAGATGTCCTCAGTCTCTGTACATTTGTGTGTAGACAGCACTCGTTTTGCCAGCTGATGTTTGATGTCTTGTTTGGTTCTGTGTATTTAAGTTGCAATTTTTGCCCTGTTCTTTGCCCGGCCTTAGTTCTTACCTCTGTGTATGCATACCACAGTTCTTACCTGTTTGTGACTACCGGTTCCTTGAGTTCTGCTTCTAAGGATTATTGTATTGGACTGTACCCGACACCTCCCTACTGGGAAAGCAGCCACCTCCAGTCCTGCATCTCGCCCTGCATCCCTCTCACTGGCCACCAGTCTGAAGCCAAGGCTGCCTGCTCCCCAGAGCCTTCCACCTCCAGTCTAACGGGGTAAACAGAGAGGGTCAAACTAAACCTAGAAAAGATCTTGGGGTGGGGGGAGCTGTGGCGCAAGCAGCAGCAGCCCCAACCACAAATGGGTCTGAACACCCACGGGGACCCAGGTTCGAATCCAACTCGCTGGTCATTTCCCAATCTATCTCCAGCTCATTTCCTGTCTCTCTTCGCTGTCCTGTTTGATTAAATGCAAAAAGCCCCAAATAAAACTTTAAAATAAAGAAAAGACCCTTAGGCTTAGGCTTGTGCTTGCTCCAGGGGGGTTCAGGCTCTGGCCCTTGAACTGAATTATGCACACAACACTCTTCAGAGCTCAGCCACTAGCATGTCCCCCTGTGAAGGCCAGTTTGGTTACAGCCCACCTTTGTTTCTTGAGCAGGAGAACTTGGATGAGGGCTCGTAAATTCCTCCTCCAGCTCATCTGGTGATACAAGATGCAAGCCAATCGCCTTAGAAGACCAGCACCTTCCTGTTGGCCAGGTCAAAGGGTCTGATTATCTGCAAGAGATCTCCCTTTGCGGGTGGAGTCTCTGAAAGTGGGGGCACTAACATCAGCCTTGTAACTCAATGGTAACGCTGACTTGGTCGCCAAAAACCCAGGTTCAAGACTTTGTGTGACCTGGTCTCCTGATATTTTATTTGCGAATAGCCACAAAAACATGTCAGAACTTTTCATTTATCTCCATTTCTTTCATTTCTTCATGTTAGAAATTGTCTCAGCAGCCCCCCTAAACAACTGCCTTGACTGTGACTATCAGATTAAACACACACACACACACACACATCTGTCGACCAGTGATAGAATGCCTTATCTTGCAGCCTGGGGAGATGAGGGACAGTTGAATGCTTCTCAAGAAGTCAAGGACCAATTACAGTGTATGGCTGGAGAAAAAGCAAGATGAATTCCACAGGTAAGGACACTGGACAAGAATGCAAAGATTGGGGAGGGAGATCTGGAGTCTTCATGCATTCCCCCCCTGTATCTCCCTTCATATCTTCCCAGTCATTTTTTTTTTTGCTGCTCTCAATCTAGACGGGAAGAAAAGTCTGGCTAGCTGTTTGTTGATTTGTCCTTTCACATCCAGCATATGGTGGTCTGGATATACATGTGCACCCTGGAGTGCACAAAGAAAAGGAACCTTTTAAAAAAGGAAATGGAAAGTAAATTCTTAAGCTTAACAAAGTCAGAACTAGTTTTAATTTGTGCTGTACTCTAAGGTTTGTCTTGAAGTTTCTTGTCTGTTGTGTATTTGGAGACGAAAAGGGTTGTTATCAAGCACAGTCACCATGGAACCTATGAGATAAGCCAGGTTATCTGAGACTGACTGGCCACATATTCCTTCAGACACCTGGTAAGGATCCCCTTATCTGTACAATCAGCCCAGCCCAGAAAATGTGTGCGTGTGCGTGTGTGTGTGTGTGTGTGTGTGTGTGTGTGTGTGTGTGTGTGTGCGTGTGTGTGTGTGTGTTGGTGTGTGTGTGTATATATATACACAGAGAAAGAGAGATTGTTTGTTTGTGTGTGTGTGAGAGAGAGAGAGAGAGAGAGACCTGCTGCCTCTCTGCTGTAGAGCTTATTCAAAAGAACATCATCATTTTTCACCTCAGATAAACTTTGCCTGCCCACTTAAAATTCATGATGCTCGTGGCGACCAAGATCTGGAAATGTCTTTATTTCCTCAGAGGGATTTCTCTGGCTAAGATAGCCTCATAATCTTTTCCCCCTTAATCCAAACTTGAAACTTTAAGGCCACTGAGCTTGAAATCCTCTGTGTGTTTACGGTCATTTTTCATTGTGTTGATGAATTTTGACTCCAGTGGCACACACATTCAGCTCAGTTTGGCTCGCAAATTATTTTTTATTGTGGCCTTGAAGTTCTAACCAAAACCAATCGGTGTCGTCTGCTATTTTTATTTTGTATGACAGGCCGCATAAATCCCGAGATGCTCCATCACATTTTTTGGTCATGGCGACTTTAGGTCTGGGGACGATTAGTTCACACAGAACTCCTCCATTCCAAAGGGCCCAAACAGGCTGAAATGTTACCTTCAAGCAACGTGAAAGCCAATTAGACTTCAGACATACCCTTGAGAAGTTCTGACTTCGAGTTGCAGTTGGTTCTGAAACTGGTTGATTGGATCAGAACAAGGCCAGAGCCATTTTATAGTCATCAAGGACATCAATCTGCATCCTGCACTGTGTCTGCATGACCAGACCTATCTCCATGGCAACCACATAAATGCACTGCAAATTCAGAGAAAATGCTATTACTGTGTACCAGTTTTGTTTGGGTAAAAGTGATACTGTGACTGGCTGGGCAGCTTGCCTTTTGAACGTAGGTGATGGAAACCAAGATGGTTTTCTCTGCAAGCCTCCAGTTTGTCTGGCTTTTTTCCTCACTCAAATTCCAAATGAGTGTGGACAAGTTATGTAAGGCATATTTTCCCCCCTGTTCATGAACCATCTGAGAAAACCTACCGCACGGCACATGAGGATAATAGATGTGGATTACATCATACAGGATGACCTGATATGGCTGTTTTTCTTGCCAACAATAACATTGGACTCATTTATGAACACTTCCTAATAGAAATGAAATTTCCTTTCACTTTAGTCTGAGTTCAGTTTCAGCAGGGCTGCAAGAAAATGTTAACAGGTGTATGTGTGTGTGTGTGCGTGCATGCATGTGTATGTGGGTGGGTGTTCAGATTATTAGAGAGGTGTGTTTATACAGCAGCAGAGGAGTACTGAAACTACAGGCCTGGTTTCCCAGGAAGGGTTGGGCCCCTCTGTAGGTGCTCTGTGAAAAACAGCTTAAAATAGTGAAGGTGAGCAGACCATAATAAGCAGGTAATAGCTGATGGGCCCACAAGATAGGGCAAGACTCCATGCACCTCCATGCAATTAGGGGGAGGCTCGTGATGGAGAGGCAATGGCCGTCATTATGGGCAGAGATTGAACCAGACACTGTAGTTTGCCATTCTGGTTGCATAAGCCTGGCATTAGCATCAGGGCAGTAATAGGTTGGAGTAGGGAGGTTTGGGAGGAAGGTAGGTTGTCAGAGAGAGGGGGGAGGGAGAGACAGAGAAAGAGAGAGGGAGTGAGTGAGTGAGTGAGAGAGAGATCGAGCATAGGCAGGTGCCTTACCGCGTTAAATTACTGTCCACGCTAATTCCAAGACATGCAATTAGGGCCACTTTCACTGTCTGGGCCCCACCTGTATTTGCTGGAGTTGTCTGTGCTAACATTATGGTAGGCACACTGGGTTCATTCACACAAATTCTGTTTGTGTGACTTGAAAACAGACAGGCAGTGGGTGCCTGGACAGACCTCCATAGAATAATATGTTTGTGGAAATATACAGGGTATTCAGATGTTTTTTTCTGTGTTTGTGTAGAAAACTTAACCTGAAATGCATTTCAGTTACAGCCACCTTATTCCCCTCCTTGCTGTTTAATTCAGTATAGAGAGGATGGCAAAATGGGAAGTCTACTAACATTAAACTGTTGTTGGATTACAAATATTTGTCATAGGAAACGATCACTGTGATTTTAGTTCCTTTCAGGAGAGTGTTTATATGATCCAGCAGTGTTTTGCACAAAAATGGCCTATAGCCATAAACACTTAACTTTATGAGTCTGTTATGATCTGGGATAATAATTACTCAAGTAAATGTTGAGTTATTCCTGTATCAGTATATATAATACGTACAGCAACCATATGACTGGCCGCTTGTAGACACAGAGGTTACACAGTTAAACCACAGTCTGGGAGTTCGTAGACACAGAGATTACACAGTTAAAACGTTTTATGTTATTCACAGACATAGAATTGTATATAATGCATCTGGAGTGTTTTTTGACCCTAGCCTGATGTATTTTATTCTAAGAGAGAGACACGCTCAGACGGTAATGGGAATGTTTTTTCCAATGGCTGCCCCAGGCCAGTACTGAGTGTGAGTGTGTGTGTGCGCGCGCGCGCGTGTGTGTGTGTGTGTGTGAGTTAGTCAAGAGGGACTGGCCCAGACACCACTGCCACGTGGTTCTGCTGCGGCAGATGCCGCTTCGATGAGTGGCACTGCCGTGCTCGGGCCGTGTGGCGCAGGCAATTTGCATGGTGACATAATGCCACCCTCCCCTCCCGCTCCCCTTTCCTCTCTTCCCACTATTTTTTTCCTCCCCTTTCTTCTCTCCCTTCTGTAAGATTTTCCACTGCGGCTTTGCGGGAATCTGTGACTTCAGGAATCCAGGGATCCGGGAATCCAGGAGCTGGTCCTGCTGCCGTGGAGTGTCAGTCATTCACATTCACACTCACACGTAAAGCCTGTGCAAGGTGAAATATCAAGGTGTATGCGGAATTAGTTAACCCCTTCTCGTTTTCACTTGAAATAAGACTTCTAAAAAGCTTAATCAGTTGATCTCCAGACTGACCGGGACGGTCCCTATCTAAGAGAATGTGATGCCCCTCGGCAGACACTTGAGATCATCTCCAGAAGTTAGTGGTTAGCAAATGAATGGTTGAGACGTGTGTGTGTGTGTGTGTGTGCGTGTGTGTGTGTGTGTGTGTGTGTGTGTGTGTGTGTGTGTGTGTGTGTGTGTGTGTGTGTGTGTGCGCGCGTGTATGTGTGTGTGTGGGACTCTGTTGGATTCTGTTGGTATTTTCATGACTTTATTCCCCAAAATAAAGAGACACATGACTTCTACTGTAGCCAGTTATGTTTTATTATCACAAGTTTGCCATCACTCAATACATTAACTGCCTGTATTATTCAAATAGCTTGTATTACGTTATGTAATTGTTGGCTGTCTCGTGTAGTGAAAAGCTATTTTGGTGCGCACAAATGAAATACAGAGGGGACTCAGAGATGGAGATCTGATGAGTCCAGCAGACTATAGTCTTTGCCTTCAGTCTCATCTGACCCAGTTCTGAAGCATCTTCCACAGTAAAAAGAGAAAAAAATGTTTCGCATACAGCCATTGGTGTTTCAACAAAAATACCATAAAAACTGATGATAAAGGCAAAATTACAGTCTGCTTTCTGACATCAAAGTCAGCGAGCATTTAGCCAATGAGCGTGCAGTGGTTTTTGGAAGATTTTCTCTTTTCGTGACATGCTGTTGCGATTCCATCATTGCTCTGAAATGTGAATGAAGAACTTGCAGATGGAAACGGTTGGGGTTCTTTGTCTGAGATAAAAAAAAAGAAGGGAGACCTCTTCTGAAAAAGGTTTAATGCTAAACATAAATGTACTTAAAAAATATAGCAAAAAGTACCACAAAATGTATTTGTACTCATATATAGTTTTTATTCTCTGCATAAGGATTGTGCACATGAGAGAACCAAATGTCAGTGCCATCAGTCTTTAAGATGTTTGTGAAGTTGGTCATTCAGCCTTTAAGATGTTTGAGAAGTTGGTCATTCAGCCTTAAAGATGTTTGTGAAGTTGGTCATTCAGCCTTTAAGATGTTTGTGAAGTTGGTCATCCCCATCAGAACTAACAGAAGGCGTGAGAACTCACTTGCAGACACAGAGGCTCAAATTTGCAGTGGTCTCTGCTCGATCACAAGCATAGGCGAACAAAATGTTACCTATGTAAAAATAATGTTTTTTATTTTTGATCTCACCTTTCAGTCACTCTTTATGGAGGATGCAGTGTCTTTTTTTTCGCAGTGTCACTTTTAAACATTTCCTGTTCGAGTGCCCTTTGTTACATTGCACACGCTGTGAAAGTCTGTGGTATTATTAGGACTAAAACTAGGGTGTCTGTGGTGTGTGTTTAGTTTTGTTAGGTTTCCTTCCTGCTGGCCCAACTGACACCCAACCCATGCCATCAGTCACAGAATAGATTGTACAGCTTCAACTGCCGTAAAAGGACACAAATACAGCAAACTGAATTATCATAGTACAAAATATAAATAACTATGGATTAATTTGAAAGAAAATGATTGTTCTCCCAGTATTCCCTACAGTACTGTAGTGCTGTCCCTGTCCTCGCATTGACTTGTGAGAATTACAATCATTGAATTTTGACCCCAAAAACCAACAAGTGATATTATTCTAGATGGATGGGGTCATGTTTCCATTGCATTAACTGGCGAGGATATCTAAAGCTTCTGCCTAAAGTGTCTTATAGTCTGGTCAGCACGCTCAAGCACGCCGGAGGCCTTTGCAGAATTAAAAACCAAAATTGTAGGGTTATAAGGGCTGAGTGGTAATTTGTGACCATCGCTCAACCCCTGGCTCTGGTTGTCCGTCTCTTTGCGCTGTCTGTGTCTCCCATCATCTGGAGTCCCTTCTTTACAACGGAGGTAGAAATACAGTACACTTCCTCTATAACTGTCCTCTCATTTCATCATCGCTCTTCTCACACATTCTCATGGTGTTAAAAGAGATGTCTAGTTCTCTTGTCTTCCTCATTTTGGCAGAAGTGATGCGTATGACAGGGATGGTCCTTCTTTCACTGAGCTCAGCTTTAAAGAGCTTCTGACTCGCCAGCCATAACGGTATTGGAGAGGCAACTGCATGTGTGTGTTCCCCTTTATGAGACGTGAAAGAACGACTGAGTCGTGTTCCTTTTAGAGGGGTCATCTGTTGCAGTTTTCGGTGAGTTCTCTCATGTGTGGCGAATGTGGCCTTTTGAAAAATACAGAAACAAAATGCGAACATTAAATCACATAATCTTGACGTATGTTAGTCTATTTGTAAAGCACAGGTCTACATATGGAAAGTCACAGTGTGTCCAGTGAAGAGACAAGTTATTGTGAGGGTGTGGATTAAAATGTTCCAAGGAGTAAATCTACAGATATATTCGGCATTAAAATGTTACCATTGCAATTTACTGTACTTGTCACTTACAAACATGCAGTTTGAACTTTGCTTCATTTCATAACTATTTCAAATGATTTATTAAAAGCCTAAGTAACTGGAAATGATTATGATCAACCACCAGATGGGAATTTTTAGGTGTTGCTAAAAATCCATGGCAGTTTGTATGTTTAAACTATAATGTTTATATTTGCGCCTGGTTTTCCACAGACAATTTTTGTAAAAAGCACAAAAGACCAAAAAATGTAATAAATAAAAACGTATTTAGCCTACACATGATAGCTCAAAGAATGATCTGAGAAAAAAAAGGATAGTTTGTGTTATTCTTCAGAAACAGCCCTTCCTCATTCACAGTGATCATTGGTGAACCTTGTGGAGGGGTGGAGACTTCTAGCCAACAAGCTAGTCTGAGACTGCAGTTAAAAAGTTTCAATTGTATCTATAATTAGGCTGAAGACATCACATGACTCCATATTGAAAACCAATTCCAGACGTTGGGCACACAGTGAATACATTTCACTGACTTTGATAAAATGACAAAAGTGTTTTATGTCTCCAACTGGAAATGTTATAGTCAGTGGCTAATTAATGGAGCTGTTCCTGTGTTCAGTTGCATGAACATTCTTAAGAGTCCCCTTCAACCAGTCAACACATACCCTCACACTACTGATATGTAAAACTTTACCGTAGATGTGGAACTAATGGGAGCTAAATATCATTAGCAGTATGAGCAAAAAAAGAGGAAGCTAAGTGGACGTAAACACAGCTTGGCCAATAACACACTTTTTCTCGATTCATCCCTTGCGACCAACATCCTCTGACAGTTTTGTGCAGATCAGTTTGAAGATTTTTCTAAAAAATGGTCAGCAATGGTATTAAAATAGCAATAGCACGGGTCTCTGTATCTACTGTTATCTCTTGAGCAGGCCCAGTGGAAAATTGTGGTAGTCAACACCTAGCCACAGCTTCCCCATTCAGCTGAATGTGTCTCAGTACAGATAATACTTGCGCTGTTTGGAGGAAGTTACAAAACTTGCAGCACTGAAGCGCTGGTCAGAGGTGTGGAGCTTGTGCTCATAAACACAAGAACCATTTTGACATCTCTTTCCTTCTCTTCTCTTCTCTTCTCTTCTCTTCTCTTCTCTGTCTCCTTTCCAAACTGAATGGGAAGTCTGGTTTGGAGAATGAGCTCCGACTGCTGACTGTGGTCGACCTGCAGAGCTGCGTGGAGATCCACCAGACGTGGACAGTCAGACATGGGAAACGCCAAGAGCAGGACTGGGGACTTCCAGGAAAACGTCCTGGCTGATGTCGACGCTCAGCTGAAAGGCAAGCCCTCATTGTTGCTGGTGGTCTGTCTTGTTGCTAAATTTCCACTTATTTATTTACTGAGTTTTTTGTTAATCACAACTCTTGCTAATGTATTATCTGCCATTTTAAAGGCTCTTCAGAATCAGAATCAGAAATGGGTTCATTGGGCCAAAGGGGTTCCCACATGCAAGGAATTTGTCTTGGTTGTGTGGCACCAAACACGTTAAATATTGAAAGGGGGCAAAGACAGAAGATAATTCACCAACAAAAAGTAACAGAAATAGAATCCAGTTCTCTTTGTCTCTTCTCTTCTTGTTATTAAGTGAGGGTTCGTCTTTGTCTTGAGTTTCGCAGTGGATTCGCTTTAGATACTTTAATGGTTTAGTAGCTTTGGTTATTAGTGACACTGTGTGGCATCACCATTCTGCAGAAAGTGACGATGATGTCCTGGTCGTGCTCGTGGACTACCCGTCCCCAGACATAAGCGAGCCTATCTTCAGGATGGGGGAAAGACTCAAGGGCCTAGCAGAGTGAGTCTACATTCAGAAGAAACTCTTTATGAAAAACACTTGCAGTACACCTACATGCAATACTTGGTTGTGTGGCTATTGTGTGTTGTGGGCCTTGAGTGTGATTTGGCATGGCCATGTTGTCATGGTGCCCTCCTCTCATACGTGTGTTCTTGTGTTGTTCTGTGGTTCTTAGGGAAGGTCCCTGGTGGAAAGTCCGGTCCCTCAAAACAGGCAATGACAACTACATTCCAAACCTCTGCATTGCAAAGATTTACCATGGGTGAGCTTTGTGTTCTCTCTGTCATTTCTTCTCTGTGTGCAGAGCAGCTTTCAATTCCATGTGGGCTGTCATGTATCATATTTACAGATTTATAGACATATTTACAGATATAGCTTACATCCCATTCAGTCACAGTGCTTGATAGCCGTGTGAGAATTTTGTGATAAGTGCATTTCTGGTTGTTTTTGCAAGTGTAGCTACAACGTCCATGACATAAAACCTTTTGCCAAAAGAAAAAAAACAGAACCAAGTATGAGAAAAATGTGAAACGGTCACAGGATAGATTTTTTTTCTCTCTCTGCGCTCATCTCCGCGCCAAGATGGCTGTTCGAGGGGGTGGTGAGGCAAAAGGCTGAAGAGCTCCTGCGCTTGCCGGGAAATGTGGTCGGGTCCTTTATGGTCAGAGAGAGCCCGAAACAGAGAGGTAAGATAAGGGCTTTTTATAGTACCTAACACATCCGCTTAAAGCTACACACAAGTCTGTCTGCTCGTCATGCAATGACTACACATCTGCAAGATTAAGATTATCATCTGCAACATACACATCTTATTCTAGAATTTAACAATTTAGTTAGGAAACCAAATGTGAACTCATAATTTGTTACATCACTAGAGACATACATACATGATACATAACTGCAATAGAAATGCTTGATCTCATGATATGATACACCACTAGACAGATACCTCATATACAGTAGAAATGCTTGAAGTTGTCACTGTAATATTAGTAAAATAGTTCAGTATCTCTAACCGGTACGGTATCTCCCAAAGGGATGTACTCCTTGTCTGTGCGGCACCGGGCCATCAAGCACTATAAAATCTTCCGCATGGACAACAGCTGGTACTACATCTCTCCCCGCCTCACCTTCCAGTGTTTGGAGGACATGGTGAACCATTACTCGGGTCAGTGCAGGTTCAGACTGAATGCTTTTCTCAGTAGTTACCCTCTGCTTACCATGTATATGTGAGTGTGTGTGTGTGTGTGTGTATGTGTGTGTGTGTGTGTGTTTGAGTGTACGTGTGTGTCAGGGTGAGTGAGGAGATAAGTGGCTAGTGCATGTTTTTCCCAGGAGTGACACTTTCTGCTGGAGCTAGTATCATTTTTTTTTTTTAGAAATGTGCATACGCCAGCCATACGGTTGGCATTGAGGAACGCACGTTCACATTCTCACATTCATTTCACTCTTGATACATCCAACCGAGAGCGTGAAAGCACATTTTTTGTGCATTTGCAATTTTTGTACATGAGGCCCCAGGTCTGGGAAACGATGGTAGTAGTTCTAGGGCCAAATGTGTCCATCTTTGTGTACAACTTGTCGTAGGACAAGCTCGACGGAGGTTTTTCGTCAGTTATGAAACACAACGTACGCACATCGTAAGCCCGTTCTCGTCATTAATCTGAATGTGAGTCACATCCAGCATCAGGTCATGTGCACATGAACGTGCTTAACGTCCACTCCCACAGTTATCCTAATATGGGTCGAGACGCACCTTAGCATTAGCATGTTAGCATGTACATCTCCCAGATGGAATCCGCACCTATCGATGAACTTTAAATTCTCTCGCTGCGCACCCTGCGGGTTGATTGGAGGAATCAGCCGTGTTTAAAGTTAAATTAGGACTAATGGGCAAAACAAAGTGAAGGATAGATTAATTACAATGACAATGTATTCTTAACGAGATCACACACTTCTCCATTTGGCAATTTGTACCATGCCGAGTAAACAGATTGGAGACTGGAGAGTCGGAGTGGAGTCTCCAATAACTTAGTACTGATTTAAAAGTCCTCTCTTGGTGAGGTGTTTCATGACTGCAGTGAACAGTCAATTACGATGACTACATTGGGAAAACCTGGCAAAACGCATTTTACTATTGCCCGCCATACTTTTAAATATACCTTGAAGTCAACAGGGTGGTCCCTTCTCATACAACTGGCATGATAGCTATATTGACACTTCTGTTACAGGCAGTAATAGGCTTACACAATACGTGCACGAGAATTCCGCCTACTTATCTGTGTGTGTGTGTGTGTGTGTATGTGTGTGTATGTGTGTGTGTGTGTGTATGTATGTGTGTGCATGTGAGTGATTGTGTGTGTGTGTCACTGCATGTTTACAGGATTATTCTGGTAAACCTGTAAATCATAGGCAGACCGTTTAGCCTACTTGTGTGTATGTGTTCGGTGTGCATGTGAGTGAGCGTGTGTGTGTGTCACTGCATGTTTACAGGATTATTGCCTCGTGCGTCTTTGGTTACGTAGGTTCTGCAGATGGTCAGAGCAGTGTGTTTATGTGTGTTTGACAATTAAAAAGAGAGAAAGATGATATATTTCCTGAGTGTATGTGTGTTTCGTGTCTGTTAGTTATCTGTCAGGCCAGTATGTTTGTTTGTGATCATGCAGGCAAAATAACAAGCTGTACATGTTGTGATTGTTGGACAGTGTGTGTTTACGAAATGATTAGTGTGTGTATTTGTGTCTGTAGTTTAGTCATGTGAGTTTGTTGTATGATTTGAAAAAGGTTGATTTCTTATGATTTTGTTTTCAGTTTTAAATCTGAAGATTTGTATGTGTGTGTGTGTGTTTGTGTGCGTCTGTGCATATACTCTATGTCCATGTGTGTGTGTGTGTTTGTGTGTGTCTGTGCATATACTCTATGTCTGTGTATGTGTGTGCATACATGCCTCCATGTGGGTGTTTCTATCCATTCATGTAAATGGCTGTGCTTTTGTGCGTACACATCCATGTGTGTTTTTGTGTGTCCACATATATGTCTGTCTCTCATACAACTGGCATGATAGCTATATTGACACTTCTGTTACAGGCAGTAATAGGCTTACACAATACGTGCACGAGAATTCCGCCTACTTATCTGTGTGTATGTGTATGTGTATATGTGTGTGTGTGTGTGTGTGTGTGTGTGTGTGTGTGTGTGTGTGTGTGTGTGTGTGTGTGCGTGTGTGTGTGTGTGTGACCCCACAGACGCTGCGGATGGCCTCTGTTGTGTTCTGACCGTTCCCTGTCAGGCCTACTCATCCAGCACCCCCAGCTCCATTACCCAGCCCCCACCTGTGGTGATGCGCCGCAACTTTGAATGGAAGAACGTGGACAAGTATGCCCACCATCACTCCTCATTTCAAGTTTCATTGTTATTTATCACTTTGTTTGTCTTCACATCTCTGTACACACACACAGACACTCACACACACACACACACACACACTCACACACTCACTCACACACACAGAAGATATGAATCCATCTCACACGCCGTTTGAAATCTTTTATTCAGTGACTATCCTTTGCACTGCACAACAAATGTATTTTCTGATGTGGCTTGGCTTAGCATGGCATGTTTTAACCCGTCTTTTCTCTGACACTAAACACAGGTCACAACTTATTAACCCCAACTGTCCAGACAACCAGCAAACCAGGAACATGGTAAGCTTTGGAGTGAGGAACAGCATAGCATCTTACCTTTCCCTGGCTGAAACAGCAGGGAGCAATAGCACCAGCAACCGCAAGAAGAAGAGTAAATCTGTCTACGTGATGTCAGACACCTGCAACACACTCAACGAGGAGGACTATGAATGACAAACTTTTTGGAGAGGAGTGTTTTGATAGGGAAGAAGGAAGGAGCTTTTGGATGGACTGGTTTTGTACCCAGGAGGAACCTTAATGTTGGACTTGTCCAGTTGAACACACTTGACATACGCTTGACATACCAAAACCAAGACTTAATAAGGTCTATCCCACAAATGTGAGTTTTTTTTGCACCAAATACTAATAAATAATATTATATGGAGCAAATTAATAATATCATATAATTGATAAACATGATATAAAATTTTCAATCGCATTATTCTCAAAAGTGATTCTCAGTTGATACTCTTGTTCTTAGAGAGAGCAGAGAAAGGAAGCACAGGGGAGAGACCAGTCAGAGAGACCAGTCAGATTAGTCCCCTGAGAAGATTGTCAGCGAGGACTGAAGGCTGAATGTTTGCTTTGGCATGTTGATTACCATCTTAAACAAACTCACTGTATGCGCAAGTGTTTTTTGTGTGTGTGTGTGTGTGGGGGGGGGGGGGGGGGGGTCAGCTGTGTGTACTGGAGGTATGTGTGAGTATTTCGTGAGATGACCTTGCCATATTTTCAGACACTGTCAGCTATTTTGGCAACATGATGAACATGCTCATGAATCCATAGTTGGCCTTGTTAGCATTGCAACAACAACAACTATCTCAACTCCAGGGCCTTTTTTGGTAACATCTCGCCGGCTTCTGGCATTTCAACTGAATTTGCACAACTGGGAGCGATCTGCTGTTGTTTTCAGTTGGGGCGCTTGGCCTGACGATTTCAAACTCTAATGCTAGTGCAAAGCCAAGGGGGAAGAGCCCGGGGTTCTTTGCTCCACGCAAACATCCGTGCAAACGGGGAGCTGGAGCCAGACCGCCAGCAGCCCCGGTCCCTTTGTTTAATGCTGTTGTTATGGCATACTCTTCAGAGCTGCTAAATCTTTATGGCCACCATCTGCACCACTGATTAAAGGCATTTGTTGGGGATTAGGAGCTGCGTCCTGATCCAGCTCGCTAAACTGCGCCAAAATGGCTTCCGAGATGCCTGCTGATTGGAACTAACTGTCAGGCAGATTTCTGTTCTTGAGAGTCTTACTCTCCAAACTGCTCTTAACAAACCTGTAACTTTTTCTTTCAAAGACAATTTGACAGAAATACATTTTTTTTTGTCTCACTTTTGAGTGTAAATTACTTGTTTTGGAATTGTTTGAGTGCATTGATTGTAAATGTTTTGGCGATGTCGTCCTAAGCTTTGATTTCTGTATGTGTGTGGAGACACGAAGGTGGTCTGTTCATGATCTTTCCCTTCGGGGACACAGAATAAGAACAAGTTTAATCAATCTGACTTCCTGTGAATTGTTTAGCTGAGCAAGCTAAACAATGAGGTGTGGTCTGGAAAACAGGAAAATGCTACATCTCAGTCTCCAATAAATAACAAAATGGAAATAAAGCAAACAATTCAGCTGAGTTGCTGCGAGGCTACATGACCCAAATGCCTAACCTATGATGTTGCATGGTGGCTTTTTTCACTCCAAAGACTACACTTAGCCTCATCTCAGAGAGAAAAGTCGTCTTATTTATGATCAGCTGTTTAACATCAGCCATCGTGGAGAGCGTGCTAGAAAGAGAGAGAGAATGAAAACTTGCAACCATGCTTTTTACGAGCAGGTCTTTTTTTTGGCCCACACATATAGGGAAGCTACACTTCTGTTGCATGAGGATGTAAGTAAGCAAAGTAAAGCAAACAAATAAACAAACAAACAACTATTAAAAACACATACAAACAAAGTACAGGCACCACAACTGACACAAGGGCCACTTATATGCCAATTTTATCTTGCCCTGTGTCAGACCACTTGAGTTCTAAAGAGGTATTATTAAATCTTAGTGCCTTTTTACTGCCTTACTTTCAAAAGGTACGCAATTTTAAAAAAGAAATCTGACTGGGGGTCAGTTGAGACTGCTTATAAAACGAATTATTCATGTTTGTTCATTATCAATAATATCTACAAAAAAAGAAGTTCACAGCGACTGTAAATGTCAACATACAAGTGATTTGTGTGTTC